>NC_051156.1:223974046-224317548 GCF_013339745.2 Dermacentor silvarum
ATTCATTTGATCGATCAACCCAGCACGGGCTACAACATTGCGATAATAGAGCGCTCTGAATTGACTGACTACCTGGAATTTCAACACACACCGAAAGCTTGGTACAGAAGGGTTCTAGCATTACACACCATCAAAATGATGCTGCCATAGCCAGGAAACATATAAAATTTATAATACTACTGTATAACACTGTACTGTAAATGCTAGTACCTTGACAGACATTACAGCATTTACCCAACACAAACCCACACTTTTGGGAGAACCAGAACTGACAAAATTGATGCGTGCATTGATCTTAGAACAAAAATGAGGCTCTGCTAGCCACACCCTATTGTCACGTAGTAGTGACGCTGAAGAAAACAGTCGTAAAACTGTGTACGATGAAACTGGTTGTTTATTGGGCGAACCTGTGCCCACAAAAGCAAGGTACACTCAAAGCACAACGATAGCGGCGAACACAGTCGGCGATCGTCGAAAATCTGATCAGCGGCGAAACGCGTCGGCTTTTATACCTGAGTCATCGAAGGTTCCAGATTAATCCCTGATGCCCGCGTGTCTTCCAGAAAGTTCTAGACAATTCGCGTCGCTCATAGAATCAGATTACATGGGCGTCGGTGACCACAGACGACAGATAGAAGCATTGATAACGTCCGAGAAGCTTCCAATGCAGGCGCGTCCTGCGCCGAGCGATAACGTTTAACATTTGTCAGCCAATGTTGAAAGCGGCTACCGGTGAAAGATAAACATGTGTACGTGTCAATACCCTCCCCTTAAAAAGCATCGTCCCAATGCTACAAACAAACACGAAAGCGAAAACAAAACCATGCGTAATAAACAAAATAACAAAAAACAATAACAAAGTAACAAAGTACCTAAGTTTGTCAGCGGGCGTAGAAAGGCTTAAGACGCACCACATGGATGACTTCAGGTCGTGCCCGGCGCCGCTGTGATTGCGAAATGCCGTCTGGCACGACCTCATAGTCCAGTGCGCCAATACGTCGGGTGATCTTATATGGTCCGAAATAGCGACGTAACAGCTTCTCGCTAAGTCCTCGTCGGCGTATCGGAGTCCAGACCCAAACACGGTCACCGGGCTGGTACTCGACGTAGCGTCGTCGAAGGTTGTAGTGTCGGCTGTCGGTCCTCTGCTGGTTCTTGATGCGCAGGCGGGCGAGCTGTCGACCTTCTTCGGCACGCTGCAAATAGGTGGCAACGTCGAGATTTTCTTCGTCGGTGACGTCCGGTAGCATGGCGTCAAGCGTCGTTGCCGGGTTCCTTCCGTAGACCAGGTTGAACGGCGCCATGTGCGTCGTTTCTTGCACGGCCGTGTTGTATGCGAAGGTCACGTACGGAAGGATGGCATCCCACGTCTTGTGTTCGACGTCGACGTACATTGCCAGCATGTCGGCGATGGTCTTATTTAGGCGCTCGGTGAGGCCATTCGTCTGCGGGTGGTAGGCGGTGGTCCGGCGATGGCTTGTGTGGCTGTATCGCAGGATGGCTTGAGTTAGTTCTGCCGTAAAGGCAGTACCTCTGTCGGTGATGAGGACTTCTGGGGCACCGTGACGCAGGAGGATGTTCTCAACGAAGAATCGGGCTACCTCGGCAGCACTGCCTTTGGGCAAGGCTTTTGTTTCGGCGTAGCGGGTGAGGTAGTCCGTAGCTACGACGATCCATTTATTCCCGGACGTCGACGTCGGAAAAGGCCCCAGTAAGTCCATCCCAATCTGCTGGAACGGTCGGCGAGGTGGCTCGATCGGCTGTAGAAGTCCGGCTGGCCTTGTCGGCGGTGTTTTGCGTCGCTGACAGTCTCGGCATGTCCTTACGTAATGGGCGACGTCGGCAGAGAGGCGAGGCCAGTAGTATTTTCTTGTATCCTTGCGAGCGTGCGGGAAAAACCGAGGTGTCCAGCCGTTGGGTCGTCATGGAGAGCTTGCAGAACCTCTGGACGCAATGCTGAGGGTACCACGAGGAGGTAGTTGGCTCGGAGAGGCGAGAAGTTCTTCTTTAGGAGAATGTCGTTTTGCAAGAAAAACGACGCCAATCCTCGCCTGAACACCTTCGGCACAGTGACGGTCTTGCCTTCCAGGTAATCTACAAGGTTCCTTAGTTCCGGGTCGGCTCGCTGTTGTTCGGCGAATTCGTCGGCACTGATGGGTCCCAAGAAAGTGTCGTCATCCTGGTCATCCTGTGGCGGCGGTTCGACGGGGGCGCGAGACAAGCAGTCGGCGTCAGAGTGCTTTCGCCCGGACTTGTAAACGACGGTGATGTCGAATTCTTGAAGTCTCAGACTCCATCGTGCGAGGCGACCTGAAGGATCCTTCAAGTTAGCTAGCCAACACAAGGCGTGGTGGTCGCTCACAACTTTAAAGGGCCTGCCATAGAGGTAGGGGCGAAACTTTGATGTAGCCCAGATGATGGCGAGGCACTCCTTTTCTGTTGTGGAATAATTTGCTTCCGCCTTCGATAGCGACCGGCTAGCGTAACTTACAACCCTTTCTAGTCCATCAGTCCTCTGCACAAGCACGGCGCCGAGTCCTACGCCGCTTGCGTCGGTGTGGACTTCGGTATCGGCATTTTCGTCGAAATGCGCAAGGATGGGCGGCAATTGTAGGCGTCGCTTCAGTTCTTCAAATGCTTCGATTTGCGGCATCTCCCACTTGAACTCGACGTCGGCCTTCGTGAGGTACGTCAGTGGCTCGGCGATCCGTGAAAAATCCTTGACGAAGCGCCTGTAATAGGCGCACAGTCCCAGAAATCTACGCACTGCCTTCTTGTCAGCGGGCAGAGGAAAGTTGGAGATGGCCGCAGTTTTCTGAGGGTCGGGGCGCACTCCAGACTTGTTGATGACGTGGCCCAAAAACAAGAGCTCCTCATATGCGAAGCGGCACTTTTCTGGCTTTAACGTGAGTCCGGAGGTTTTGATTGCTTGAAGAACTGTTTCAAGGCGCCGCAGGTGTTCTTCGAAGCTTGAGGCAAACACAACGACGTCGTCCAAATAGACGAGGCAAGTCTGCCACTTCAAGCCTGCCAGTACTGTATCCATGACGCGTTGGAAAGTCGCAGGTGCCGAGCAAAGACCAAACGGCATGACCTTGAACTCGAACAGTCCGTCTGGTGTTATAAAGGCCGTCTTCTCCCGGTCCCTCTCGTCGACTTCGATTTGCCAGTAGCCGGTTTTGAGGTCCATCGACGAAAAATACTTTGCGTTGTATAGTCGATCCAAGGCGTCGTCAATCCGTGGAAGGGGGTATACGTCCTTCTTCGTGACCTTGTTGAGGCGACGATAATCGACGCAGAAACGTAGGGTTCCATCCTTCTTCTTCACTAACACCACGGGGGACGCCCACGGACTCTTGGACGGCTGGATGATGTCGTCGCGTAGCATTTCGTCGACTTGTTGCCTTATGGCCTCGCGTTCGCGTGCCGAAACTCGGTACGGGCTCTGACGCAGTGGGCGGACATTTTCGTCGGTTATGATTCGGTGCTTGGCGACAGGGGTTTGTCGAACTTTTGACGACGACGAGAAGCAATCCTTGTATTGCAGGAGCAGAGCTTTTAGTTGTTCTTTCTTATGCCTGGGAAGGTTCTGATTAACGTTGAAAGTTGCTTCAGGTATTATAGTCGTCGTTGCGGGTGCACTGTAATCCGTGAAGGCGAAAGCACTGCTGGCTTGTACTATTTCGTCGATGTAGGCAACCGTGGTGCCTTTGTTAATGTGCTTGTATTCGGGGCTGAAGTTCGTGAGCATCACCGTTGCTTTCCCTGCACGTAGCTCAGCTATGCCTCTAGCGACGCAAATTTCACGGTACAGCAGTAAGTGATGATCGCCCTCGATGACGCCCTCCATGTCTGCAGGCACTTCCGTACCGACGGAAATCATTACGCTGGAGTGAGGCGGAACGGTGACTTGTTCTTCAAGCACATTCAAGGCATGGTAACTGATGCATGTATCCGGCGGTATCGCTTTGTGTGTTGAAAGCGTTATCGACTTGGACCTTAAGTCGATGACTGCACCATGTTGGTGTAGAAAGTCCATGCCTAGGATGACGTCCCTGGAGCAGTGCTGCAGGATTACGAAGCTCGCCGGGTAAGTGCGGTTGTTTACCGTGACTCGCGCTGTGCAGATTCCAGCCGGCGTTATTAGGTGACCTCCCGCTGTTCGTATATCGGGTCCTTGCCAGGCCGTCTGCACCTTCTTTAACTTGGCGGCGAACGCGCCACTGAAAACTGAATAGTCGGCGCCAGTGTCGACGAGAGCGGTGACGTTATGACCATCGATGAGCACGTCTAGATCGGTAGACCGGCGTCTGGCGTTGCGGTTAATTCGTGGCGTCGGATCACGGCTGCGTCGGCTTGCTCTGCTGCTGCTACGTCGCGTCGGAAGGTCTTCGTTCGGCGGCGATGTGCTGTCAAGGCTGTTGCTAGGCGGCGTGCTGATATCTCGTCGTGATGATTCGCGAATCGTCGTCGTCGTCGGCGGCGGAGGATCTTCAGCATTGCGTCGTACAGCAACCGCACCTCCATCGGTTGCTGCTTTTAGTTTCCCGGGTATGGGCTGGGAGATCGGCCCCGGGTTGGGCCGGCATACAGGCGGCGATGCGGCGAGATGTAGCGGCCTGGTGACGGCGAGCGTGAGGGCCGTCGTGGTTGCCACTGGGCTCCGGCAAGGTAGTCGGCGATGTCACGTGGTCGCTCGCCAAGCTGTGGACGTGGCGCGTTGACGGCGAACCCTCGTAGGCCCATCTCGCGGTATGGGCATCGGCGGTAGACATGGCCGGCTTCCCCGCAGTGATAGCAGAGCGGGCGGTGGTCGGGGGCGCGCCAAATGTCCGTCTTCCGCTGGGAGCTGCGCTGGGCGACGGGCGGGCGTGCTGGCGGCGGCGGCGGTGGACGACGGAACTGCGGCGTTACGGGGCCCTGGCGCGAGCGCGGAGGGGGGCCTTGACGACGGGCGACGGCGGCGTAGGTCATCGCTTGCGGCTGTGGTTGAGGCGATACCGGAACTTCTGGCACTTCTAGTGATCGCTGAACCTCTTCTTTAACTATTTCTGCGATTGAAGTCACCTGAGGATGCGATCTTGGGAATAATTTCTGTAGTTCTTCCCGTACAACCGCTCTGATCGTCTCGTGCAGGTCGTCGGCGCCTAGAGCTTGAGCTTCGGCGTAGTTTGTCAGTGCACGGCGGTTGTATTGCCTGGCTCGCATTTCAAGGGTCTTCTCGATGGTTGTGGCCTCCGAAACAAATTCTGCCACAGTCTTGGGCGGGTTGCGCATCAATCCAGTGAATAGATGCTCTTTGACGCCCCGCATCAAGAACCGAACTTTCTTTTCCTCTGACATATCGGGGTTGGCGTGGCGGAAGAGGCGAGTCATCTCCTCCGTGAAGATTGCGATGTTCTCGTTCGGCAATTGCACTCTGGTTTCTAATAAAACTTCGGCCCTTTCTTTTCGCACGACATTCGTGAAAGTCCTCATGAAGTTCTCACGAAATAGGTCCCACGTCACCAGGGTGGTCTCTCTGTTCTCAAACCAGGTCCGAGCAGCATCATCTAATGAAAAATACACATGGCGCAGCTTGTCGTCGTCGCTCCATTTGTTGAACGTCGCGGTCCTCTCGTATGTCTCCAGCCAGGTTTCAGGGTCTTCAGCCGATGATCCACGAAAAGTCGGTGGCTCCCGAGGTTGCTGCAGCAGGATGGGGGACGCTGGTGCTGCCATTTTGGTCGTTGACTTGGCCTTGATTGCAGTGGTCTTTTCGGGAAGAAGTCCGAACTCCGGCACAAGTCCTTGCTGCCTACGGCTAGCTCGCTGGTCCTTGGCGACGTTGGTCTCGTTCTCCGGTTTCGGGCTTGGGTCGCGGCTTTGCGGGGGCGTTCGGTGCATGAACGAACTAGCACCTCCACCAGATGTCACGTAGTAGTGACGCTGAAGAAAACAGTCGTAAAACTGTGTACGATGAAACTGGTTGTTTATTGGGCGAACCTGTGCCCACAAAAGCAAGGTACACTCAAAGCACAACGATAGCGGCGAACACAGTCGGCGATCGTCGAAAATCTGATCAGCGGCGAAACGCGTCGGCTTTTATACCTGAGTCATCGAAGGTTCCAGATTAATCCCTGATGCCCGCGTGTCTTCCAGAAAGTTCTAGACAATTCGCGTCGCTCATACAATCAGATTACATGGGCGTCGGTGACCACAGACGACGGATAGAAGCATTGATAATGTCCGAGAAGCTTCCAATGCAGGCGCGTCCTGCGCCGAGCGATAACGTTTAACATTTGTCAGCCAATGTTGAAAGCGGCTACCGGTGAAAGATAAACATGTGTACGTGTCACTATCATCACTGGCATTATGCCTGAACTTTACTATCCACATGGAGCATTGTTCACATGCATTTCTTGGCACAAGACTTCATTCATGCTGTGCAAGAGGCTAGTGCAACCCTCATATCCATCAAATGCAAGCACAGGATTTGATGGAAAAAGCCAAGGCACATTAACACCCAAAGCAAGTACAGTCAAACTTTGATATAATGAAAACCAACACAATGAAGTATTGTATATAACGATGTAAATATAAAACATTTCTCGCCAACATTCGTGAGCAGCAAGTATATGCTTGTAACGAATATCGGATTAACAAACGTACTTTCATATCAGATCCGACTGTTATAATGAGGTTCAACTGTATTACTTATTCACAAGTGCAAAGCAGCCGTGGCACAGCGATAAAATTCTTGGCTCGAATGTGGATATGACCAAGGTCCACTATGATCGTTGGTTCAATGCCAAGTCGGACTTTTTTAAATTTATATCACGCCATGTCCGAACCAAGGCGTGGCAAAAAAACACAATCAGCCCATTTCTTATATCGCAACTTCTGTGCACAGGCATGCCACACAGAGTAAAGCCAGTGTGCACCTGTAGTGGGTCTCCTCCATCTGCATGATGCGGTCCTGGAGGCAGGCGACCGACATTTCGCTCATGCTGCTGGTGCTGGCCTTGTCCCAGTCCAGCCGGCTGCCACTGGGGCAGGCGTCGTCCGACAGGGCACCATCCACTGATTTGGCCTGCACATAAGTGGCCGTCAGTCTGCTTCTATCGTAGTAACACTGTGTGATGATGTGGATGCACTGCAACCACACTGCAACCACAGAGCTTCCGATAAATTCTACTGGAGGGCACTCTAGTGCTAGTGTCTACAAGAGCTGCAAGTATGGTAGTTCAGCCAGCATGGGTAGTGAGTGGTGGGTGGTGCATGGAGATATGCCTAAACTTGGTCCTGGCTTCAAATGACTTTGTGCCTTTGCAAGTTGATAATTTGAAAAAAAACAAAAAAAACTTAAGGCAGTGGTTCCACTCTGGCGGCATGAGCCCCCCCCCCGTTTTCAGTACTTTTGGAGCAACCATGGCTCTTCTACTTAGGATATAAAGTTGTAGGATATACCATAAAAAAGCTTAATTCTTGCAGATTCCAACTACATATAATATGAAGAAATTGATTAATGTGATTCAGAAATAAATGTTCAACAACAAGCATGAGATACATGGTTTTTGCGAACTGTGTCTCAGTTCTGACCATATTTAGAAGAAACTACTGCGTTTACTGCATTGCGGCTTGCTCTGTAGCTTTAGAACATATTTATCTATTTCCTAGACGCAGCAAAATAATCTTGAATCCTTACTTTTTGATTAATCTGCTTTTGAAGATTGCCAAATATTGCAATCTTCTGTTGTAAACAGACCGGCAACTGCATTCTCAAGGAAGCTAAATTTTGGATAAATTAGAGATCAAGGAATTTCCATTCCATTCCAAGGAATGACCATCTGCACCGGTGCAGGTGCAGTGGTCCTGGCTGGCAAAACACAGCTGCCGCTGGCTCTCTGCGTGGTGCAGTCACGCAGTGCTTGGTGCAGTTGGATGTGTTCCGATTAGCATTACTACGTACCAGAGAACATTGGTGTGTGGCAAACTGTGTGATGAATATCTGACAATGCTGACTTTTTTTACTTGCGGAAGTGAACCACGTGGTGGTCTGTGATGGGCTGTGCAATGAAGAACAGCAGCTTCAGCTTTTCCATGGAAATGTGCCACATTTGTTATGGCGTGACCAAGTGTGCAGCGAAAAACAGCGACAATATCGACCCATCTTTACATAGGGAAATACAGTGGAATCTCGATGATACGATCACGGCTAATACTAACTTCCGGATGATACGAATTTTACTGCGGTCCCGGCCGAGCCCCATTACTTTGCAACGTTCTAGAACGGTTGTTACGAATAGATTTTTGACCCGCGTCAGTTGATACGAATAAACGGCGCCCCACCGATGGCCGCGAAAGAGAACAGCGCGCAGTCACGTGCTTTCTCCCTTTCTCTTTTGGTGTCGAGGCGCGGACGCGACGCTGGACAGCGCGGAGGCCGCGTCTGGGCTCGAAGAGTTCGAAACGGTGGCGCTTTTGTTGCTTTTGTGCTTTTCCTCCTTTTCCGCGTGCCATCGGATGGAGTGACTGCCGTGCTTCGGGCCGCGTTTTTTGTGTTTGCGCCATTTTGCTTAGTCGCAGCGAGCTATGCCTACCGAGATACGAGCTCAGCTGATTCGCGCGGCCGTACGCCGAGGCGCGGGAGCCTCCGTTGGCGCGTCTTCCGTCGGCTGCGTTATCGGTGCCGATGGCACAGGGCGATTGTCGGTTTCGCTGCTAGAGTCACATGGTGCAAGATAGCGCAGCACGTAATCCACGGTGCAAGGTTGCGCTCGGTCAGTCGGGTGCTCCTCCGCTTCTCCCGCTAATCGCCGTCTTTTTTCTTGCCGTTGGAGCGCTTCCGTATTCCGAAGGCGTGCTTCGTCCAAAGTTTATTCGCCAACGAGCGACGATCCATCACTAACCTGGGAGCTCTCAGTAATCCGAATTTTGTGTGTCAAGTGAAGACGCCGGCGTGGTTTACGAAGCAGACAACTGCGGTTGCCATCTTGCCCCTGCCACAGCAGCAACCAATGGAGAGACGCCGCCTTTCAGCACGGCAGCCAATCAGAGGCCCGCTTTCATCGGAGGGCCCGTGTGACTACCTATCCCAGACCTGCGCTTCTTTTGTGTTTGTGCGTTTGTTACAAGATGGCGACGACGGAGGAATTGAGAAGCGGAACGGCAAAACGTTGAGCTTTCGAACGATACCAAGATGGCGGCGCTCGGTGGCGGGAAATACGAGATATGGCTCCGTGAACTGCGGTGATTTTGCGCGATTTAAAGCTGTTTTCTCGCCCTGCGCACTGACGAATTAAACTTTTTCGGCCACTTTTAGTGCGTTTTCAGCCAAACCATTTTGATGCAGCGTAGATTAGGCGTTGCAGATACCCAAACGCGTGGTTTTCAAAATCGATTTTTCTTGCGATTTTCACAATCTGATCCCCGCGTCGCCCCTTAATTTAGCTAGTTTTAATTGTGTTTCGATGATACGAATTTCGGCTAATACGAATATTTTTCGTGACCCTGTGAGATTCGTATCATCGAGATTGCACTGTATTTTGTTTGTTTGTTTGCTTGTTTGTTTGTGTGTGAGTGCGTGCGTGTGTTTCGCGATTAGCAATACATCTGGTTCACAAAAATTTAGATGCTTGTTGCATGTAATAAGGCCAATTGGAGTAATCAGGCGTAAGCAGAACTTCAGGGCCTGTCATTTTTGATTAGTGAGCGCATGTCTTTGCCATATGCGCTGTGTGCAGAAAAAAAAATTTAATTAGAGCATAATCCATCGACTGAAAGGTATGACTAAAATGGGCAAGCAGCACTCTAATGCAGAAAACCAGCCAGTTGAACGTTTGTTTGTAAACCAGCGCCCACACTGAAGGTGCGGCAGATGGAAGGGGCACTTGCAGTGACATCACACTGTTTGCAAACAGGGAGAGGTCTATTGTATTTGGAGTACCGTGAATGACAATACAAGGAACCCTGTACTCATTTCTTAAACATAGAGGCGTTTCTAACACTCTTGTAGTGCATACAAGCCAGCGTACCACTTACCTGTTCTCGAGCACCATCAAGGCTGCCCGCCGAGGCTGACCTCTGCAGCGGGTCCTGCTTGCCAGAGGCCTCAGCAGGTTCTACGCCCAGTTGGACCAGCCGTTCACGCAGGCTGCAGTTCTCCAGCTGGAGGGCCTCCAACTGGCGGCTGCCCCCAGAGCTCTCCTGCTGCCCACAAGTGATGTGACTGCTATGCAACACACAGACTTCGACGGGCACAGTTAACATGCCCTAGCAAATACCATCTATGTGAAAATGCATCAGGCAGGACAATGTCTGTACAGTAGACTTCCGTTTATTTGACACAAGTTAATTCGATATTTCAGTTCATTTGACCCCGACTGGAGGTCCCAATCGGCACCTATGCATTTCTATGGGCCCAAACTTTCGTTACTTCGATCCTAAAATTGGATGTAACCTGATAACTGGAACTTGACCAGTCAACATGCCCACATGTGACCCCTATGATGACCCCAATAGCAACTTCTTTGGAGGCAGCATGTCTTGGCGGAGCTTAGGTGACAGTAAATGCATTAAACACATGTCACCTCCCGTCAAAAACGTTCATTTTTCGCCTGCCCTATGAATATTTTTCAGCAGTAACAGTAACTCACAATGTCTGTTTACATTTATTACCCTATTATAGAAAATTGGGCCGGAAATAGCCTGCACAGCGCAATTTGATAGGAAATCAAAACTGCCTTCACGGCGTTCATACGCTTTAGCGCATAACATACGGTGAAGCTGACTTAAGAGCTTTTTCTTACTAGGCACATATATGCATGCCACTAAAAATCAGATTTAAACAGATAACATAATCAATCAAAACTTTATTTCTGTTAGTTTGGCAACACAGTAGATTTCTGTTTTGACTCCGGTTAATTCAATTTTTCGGTTAATTCGATCCAGACCAAAGGTCCTGGCCAGCGCCTACACATTTCTATGGGACCAAACTTTCATTAGTTTGATCCAGAAATTAGCCTTTGCCAGATTATTCAAACTTCGCTGGTCATCACACATGCACCCGACCCCAGTGGTGACTGCAGTGGTTACAATAGCGGCAGAGTACGCCTCGGCGGTGCTTGGGCACAGTGAACGCGTCAAACACACATTATTTCCCCACCAAAAAAGGCTATTTTCGACTAACCCCAAGAAAATTTTAAGGTGAAAATGGTAACTCACAATGAAACAATACAGTATTTACGCGATTCTAATGCACACCTTTTATTCAAAAAAAATTTGTCCAAGAATTGCTTGGCTGTTGCAATCTGATACGAATCCAAAATTGCATTCTTTCGTTTTTGCTTCATTTCTGGCTTCATGTTAAGAGTGGTTTTTGGGTATTGTAGAAAGGTAATTTACTAACACAGCTAAAATAATGTATCTCTTTAGTATCCCTTTAAACTCTGTTCCACATGCAAGCGACTGCGTAGCAGCCATCACAGTGGCTGAGCAGAATCGCAACACACAGATGCGGCTTCATTTCACAAGCACCGTCTATGCACAACATCCGCAAAAAATGTTGAATGTTGCTTGCTGAATGCGCCTGTGAGCAGTGAGCCCAGAAGCGGCACTGTAGCTTCACTTATCTATGTTTCAGCATGTGTGAGGTGTAGGTTTCGTTAATCTCCAGGAGCGATTTTAGTTCTTCATTCTGTGTAAAAATACGCTGTGGTAATTTATGTTTACTTTTCTTTCAATTCCCGTTTTAAAGCCTCCCCCCAACTGCATATAATTTTGGCGTGCAACAAGTTTGTCAGTGGCTCTCATACTCATGTGCCGCCAGGCATTGAGGGTGCTCTCTGGGCCACAAAGAGGCAAACAGCCTGGTGACCAGCCTTCGTCGGCTTTTAACCAATCTCTTGTCCCCTTTTCTTCTCAAAGCATGTGAGCAGAAGGGCAGCAGCCTCATGGCTCTGGTAGATCTGGGGTGAGTTTTAACGTAAGAAGCACAAAACCAAACTACGAGCACGCATGCACTCAGTGAAAGAGATGGAAACAGCTGCGTGTGCCGCAAACAAGAAACATGGACTGCCGTTTAGTTCGCTATATCCTGACCCACATGGGCACCAACAACCATAAATAGGCAAAAATGATGAAAGCACTACCCCGCACAGACTGTTTCGCACCATGCAACTGGAAGCTTTCATCAGTTTGATTGTCAATGGTTGTCATCTGCTAGAAAAGCAACGCCAGCAGGAGCACGTGAGCTTCTCTGCACATCGACACCGCCCCTGTCACACACTCTTCGCATCACTGCTCACGGACAATGCTCCATTGGTCGCCGCTGTCGCTGAAAGCAAATTTTTTCTTACATATTTAAAACAGCGCCAAAAACACGGACAAGAAAGAACACAGGACAGCGCTCGTCCTGTGTTCTTTCTTGTCCGTGTTTTTGGCGCTGTTTTAAATATGTATGATCAGTACCAACTAGCTCGCACCCAAACCTTTCCGAGTTAAATTTTTTCCAAATGATTCAATCTTGATCGCAAAGGCACACGCCGCTCTAAAAACATTTTGGACTCCCACAATTGTTTTTGTGCTGCTTTTGGGCCAATATCACTTACATGTGAAACAAGCTTAAGGCAATGTGTGCTCCTGCCTGCTCCCCATTACCCCGAACAGTAGAGAGAGTAAGCGCAGCGAAGCCAGGAGCAGATTGAGATGCTCACCTTGAGATGTTTGATCTCCATGCGCAGAGTCGCAATCTCAGCTTTCTTGCTCTCTGCATTGCGCACCAACTCGGAGACCTGCTGTTCCAGCAAGCTCTTTTCCCGCTCCAGCTGCAGGATCGTCGTGGGGGATGCCTTGCCCGCACTCTCCGATGTCTGGGTGCCCACCGTGGGCTGTGCCGGCCCTGAAATAATTGCACTCTTCAAAGAACCAAGCTCCCAAAACAAAACAAGGAGATGCTGCAGAATCCACTCAAGAAACCAAAATTTCAAACTTTTCAATGGACCATGGGAACATTTATGCCCAAATATTCTTTTGAAGGCCTCGAAATTACACTGAAAGAAAACAATTGCACAGCACCTCTAAACAATAAAATGAGCCATAATTCTCTCGTAAGCCTAAATTGTAATACACTGCAAGATCAGGGCAAAACTGCCCGACAACTATTTCAAAGCAATTGGCCTTGTTGTTTGACTGACTGCCTACTGTGGTTAAGTAAGTACTACATTGAATAATGTGGACTGAAATTCTAGCCAGTCTTTTTAGTCATCAGGAGGCCAGGAATCATAAAGGCGTGAGGTCCAAAACTGCTCAGTTGAATGGTTATAAGGGACGCCACAGTGGAGAGCTCCGGATTAATTTTGACCACCTGGGGCTTTTTAACGGGCACCTGAACCTAAGTGCACAAGCATTTCTGCATGTCGCCCTCATCAAAACGAGGCTGCCATGGCCGGAAATTTTAACTTGTGATTTCATGCTCAGCAGCAGAACGCTATAGCCACTGAGACACTGCGGAATAAGAATCGCAGAAAGGGTACCAAGAAAAACACAGCCAAGGACTGCTAACGACTGGGTGGCATAATGAGATAGAAAAATTTGCAGGCACAGAATCCATGAATCTGCCTGACCACGGACATAAATTAGGCTGATGGTTACAAACCGTGCATACCTGCAGACCTGTGATTTAGCTTGCATGCAGCATAGAAGTGGCAGCAAACTTGGCACAGCAGAGACTGACAAGCAACACTGTTTTTTTATCACAGTGACTCTTTCAGCAACTTTGCTCTTGCTGATTTTGCCTGCTTTAGGAACTACAGTTGAACCTTGATAAATGAAGTTCGCAATGTACCAAATTTTTTTTCGTTTCCGTTTCTTGCTTCCATTGAAATGTATGTAGTATTCTTTTCCTCGTTCTAACAAAGTAGTTTTATAGTGCAGTTTTGATACAATAAAGTTTTTATGAGCACAAAAAGCAAATTTGGGCACATTCTACCACCTTTAAAGTAATCTGTAAATGTTTTCCCTCCACGGCACCCGGACGTACGCACGTTCAAATAGCACATGTGACGTATCAGCGTCCAGCATAATGTTGCGATGTCTAAAGCGGTCATTTTGTTCACTGGCACACAAGGACATGCTATTAATTTCTTTATCTTGTAATTGTGGTGCTGGTCGTTTGTGCAACAATGAGTGGCGTGTCCGGGAAAAGAAAAGTGCTTTGCCTGAAACTCAAAGTCAAGATAATTAAAGAAGTAAATAAAGAAGTTCAGGGTCCATCAACACCATAAAAGCCCAATGGAAAAGTACAATGTTGGTTGCTTATGTTTGGTACAACCATGTGCCACCTGTGTCCAGAATGCCACAAAAATTGTGAGCAGACTATCTTTGCAGGGTCAGAATTGTGCTTACCAGAGTGAAGCTTCTTGTTCTCTTTTGTCTGGCCATTGGAGTCCAGGCTGTCCTTGCTTGAGGATGACTTGATGCTGCCACACTTTCGGGTGCCAGAGGTGCCTCGGGAAAGCATGTTCTCCTTGTTCACAGGGTCCGAACGGCTGCAAGGGAGAGGGAAGCAAAAAAATAAATACAGCTTTCTACAACACTGCACGGCAGCCTCACAGCAACATGTACAGATATCACAGCTGGTTTCCTCCTCAATGCAGTATCTCCGTTGAGAATGCAGTGCTAAAGGCATCACAAAAGCTAAGGAAGCACATGTGTTTTGCTTTTTTCATCCCACTATCCAGAAGATAACATTTGTTGTGTATTCTAAAACCATCTCATTATTTGATATGGAAGTGCTGTGCAGTCAAATGTTCCATGCTGCATTCTGATCTCCTTTCTGGTATATAGGTGATGCTATGTGCAGTCAGCATACCTTGATCCTTTAGGCCTGCCTAGATTTCTACATCCATGATTTTCAAAGGTCTGTGTCAGATATCAACTTTTAAGCGATTTAGTGAATGCTGAGCTTTAACAGAAATGGCATGCACTTCTTTGTTATCACATTTTATCAGCAGGTTACAGCCTTTATCCACGCAGCAGATGGAGTTGAAATTTGGCAAGGTCACTTTGAACACAACGGCTCCACAGAATTCTTCAGTAACCATTAGTGCGTACAAGCAGATCTTGTGCAAAGGCAACTGCAGAAATTGAAGTGGAGAACTATTGCACTGCTTCTTTCTCTAGTTGTATTAAAGGGCCCCTCACCAGGCCACATAGCAAATTTTGGTCATACGTTGAAAGTTGTTACGTGCCCTCTTGGGAGTGTTCTACTATAAGCATTTTTCAAGTTGGCTCATTAATACCCGAGATACAAATATTTCAGTACCACGAACCCATGATTTCAGGAGGCGAGCATCACCACCACCAAGGAGACTCTCTCCACTTGCCCCCGTCTAGCCTCCGCAAGCGAAATTCCCATACCAGAGCTAGAGGGCCACGTGATGCATACGTTATGGGCCCCAACTTCTTGCATTTTTGCTGCACTGCGCACTTCCACTGAGAGTCGTGCGTGCGAGCTGTTGCGTTTGTCTCATTTTGCGCAGCGCACGATTTTGAGTGCTGTGCACGAGAAAACCTGACTAGTGGTACAAGTCGGTGCTACACGAACACTGAGGCAGACGCAAGTGGATCAAAGAGCATGATTGTGCACTGGAACACGGTAGAAAATGACATAGTTTCGCTCCCAGCGCACGCGACTGCACGACGTGTTTCCACGTCCTGCTGAAACGGAAGTACACCTCTCTTGTTACGGTACTAAGTAAAACAGACACACATAGACTTTCGGTTTGTAGGTTTTATTATTTCCCTAAACTTTAATTCGTCTATTGAAGCAACAGATCAAACAAACAACAGCTGTTGCCTTGGATAATTCTCGACGGGCCACTATGAGCAACGTCACATCATATACATGTACTTAGGCGCACTTGCTGATATACGTACTCTCCCCCCCCCCCCTCTTGTCTCAAGCGCAGCGCCCGCGAGGAGAAGGGCAAAGGTTTGAAATTTCTGCTTTCGGCAGCGTGTAGCAATGTAATAATTAGTAGACACGATCGTTCGCGTGCACTGCACTTGTCAGCTCAAAATGGCCAGACCTGGTGAGGGGCCCTTTAAATACCTGCTATAATTTTGAAAGCAATATTGCTGGGAAATGTCTTTTTTTAACACGAAAATGTATTATGCTGGGGTCTGCGATGAACTTCCCTTACAGATGTAATGGATGTGACGTTTGGCGCCAACGAGTAAATATGTTTTGTTGACAGGGATGGCGCCGCCATCTATAGAAGCAGTGAAGCAAAGTACTGCAATGGTGACACTAACAAACACCGACAGAGCGCGCTACGTTATTCACAGCGCAGCGGAGGCTTCAACGTCGCATAGCCTGGTGTTAGCACTTTCCACACATGGTTTGTCTTTCGCGTCGGATTAGCCTGTGGTGCCTCGTTGCCTACGGAGTGCAGCTCCAACATGCATCAGCAGTGCTTACACGCTGCCTACTGCTTCGCTTGCAATGACGCCAACTAAGAAAACTGTTGTGCTAAGTGGCGCAGAAAGGCAACAGCGTTGACGGGTGAATCTCGCTTCCATCCAGCGAGAGACACGCCAGCGTGAAGCAGAACAGCATCGCGCGTTCGCAGCGCATGCTGCGAACTTTGCCACTCGCATTCCTGAAGCTGAGCGTGTCACAACTCAACTGGCTACCCAAGACACAATGGAGTCGGACCAAAATGCTCGTACTGACGTCAAATCAACTCGCCAACAGGACGCCGCTCGCCAACAGGACGCCACACACCAAGCAAACCTGCAACACGGTCACCAGCCCGCAAATCGTGCGCCTTTCGCTGCAGCGGACCATGAGTTCACGAAGCAAACATGCAACAGCTTCTGTGAAGACAAGTTTTACTTTCGTATTCTACCGATACCTATGAAAGAGGGATCAACCATAATTTTTTTACATAGTTTTCTTATCACCACTGATGTACAGCACAGCCTTATCAATTTGTTTCAAACCGCAATTCGTCGCGTTGTCTGAGCTCAACCTGCCTAGTGGGTTCTCGAACTTCATACTTGTATCGCCCTATCTGAGTTTGCCTTGATAGTGATGATTCTAGTTTTATTGGAAACATTCACCATGCTACATATGGTTATCAAGAACTTTCTGCATCATATTTAAATACCAGCCAGCGGTGAGCCGCTTCAGTTCTGACTCCACAATCATCAACTGTGCTAACCGCAGTCACTGTCACAATTGCATTTCTTGCTTTCTGGCCACAAGTTTTATCAAATGAAGGTTTAATTATTTGCTGCAATGACAAAGGGACCCACCCCTATTCCCCAGACTTTCAATAGGCAAAAGTGAAACCTGCCTGGAGACATTCAAAGAGGTCACCACGGTTAACAACTGCAACAGCAAAGACAAGCTAAGTCATGTTTATTTCTCTTTCGAAGATGCTGCTTGGGCGTGGTTCAAGAATCAAGTTATCCCTCATTTCTTAATGTCTCGGACTAGGAGTCGTTGAAAAATATAGTTTGTCTCTCCCTTTCAACACCAAACATGCTATTAATGTTTAACTGACTTATAACAATACCGGTTTTAACAGTACATCGGATATAACAATATGTAACATCGCCTGCGTGCCACACACCTTCGCCACACCTACTTTTTTGCCTTCACTGCAGTCACACCCTCGCACACCTCTCTTCAGTCTCCCATCCAACCCTCCGACATCAATGCTGTCGGCACAGTTGACTAGTATTTCGGAGAGGTGGAAAGGGACGAGAGAGAGGCATGCGAGGGTCCAACTGCAACGAAGGCATGCTGTGTGAGATGCACGGCACGAAAGTGAATGTGACAACATCCCCTTTTTCTTTCTTCCCCCCCCCCCTTTTTTTTAAGGATTTTGCTTTTTTTTTTTTTTTTTGCAGACACCCAGCAGCCAGATTTAAATGTTACAGCCATAATGCAGCCTGGGAACATTGTAGCAGGCGGTTCGTGTTATCATAGAACACAAAATGAAGTTCACGGCAGCGCCGCAGCTGCTCACTGTTGCATCTGAGTATTGTTAAAATCGATAATGCTATAGGTGGGTTTGACTGTACTTCTTTCTGGCTAACTAAAATGTTTCGATCACAGTCCCCTCTGCTTTTTTTTGTGCAAGCTGGTTAAAATAATTATCGGTTATAGCAATTGAATTTACTTGGCACTTGAATATTGTTAAAAGTGGGTTCGACAGTATACAAACTTGATCACAAAATCTGATTCCCACGTGAGATTTAGCAGTTAACAAGACAGTGGTACACTGAAAAAGCTGTTGGGATAAATGCACAGGTCAGAAACAAACATGTTGCATATGGCACCATCATCCAGACATAAGAAAGGCTAGGCTTTACTAGGAGCACTTGTTGCATGGGCCCCAGCAAAAAGCCCAAATAAACAACTGACTCACGTGGTAGACATGGGCTTGTTCGTGCGGGTGCGTGCTGCACCCGGTGTGCCGGCAGTACGAGAAGAGTCCTTCTTGACCGGTGCAAAGATGCTTTCCTGACCAGCACGGCTTCTCTGCTGCAGGGCACTCAGCCCCTGGGGCAGGGCACTGTTGCCCGCTGACCGCAGGGTGCCGCCCACTGTGCGCCCAGCATTGCGCATCATCGAGCCACCGCCTGCTCAGAGCCCCCTCGATGCCACAGGGGAGGCAGCCCTGCACCAAGAATGAAGGATATCAACACAATTTCTAGTAAACAGCACAGAGAAGAAAAGAACCCAACACATTGGGACACACAAATGGAAAAGCCATGGGTTTGTTAAAAATATTTCTATGAATATGAAAGCTACAGCAACCACACACAGGCACATATATACCGATCGCTCAACCACACTGACATTTCTGGCAGTGCTGTTGGTTATACTGACAAGAGGAATAATGCTGCGATTTAAAATGTCACATGTCACAGCCTCTACGAGGTGGAACTCAAGACTGCGTAGTCCGCTTCAATTTACTAACACGGAGAGTCCTGGTAAATGGGCAGTGCTGGTTTTACAGAGCATGCAGTCTGACGTGGATCAAGAACAGCTGACATTCGAAAGCGTCAAACTTCACACATCAAACAAAAAGGTCACTAAATTTCTTTCCAGTGTTACCTGGGAGTTGCAGGATCAGTGGTAATGATTACATAGAGAAAGTGGCTCAAGCGTCACCTCAAGAAGACCACCAGTGTTCCCATTTCACTTTCCAGGTCAGACGCTGCAAGGCAGCTTCGCCATCTGGCACTGACACTCTCATTAGCAGAGTGGAACACCCCAAATATAAGGCGCACCAGACTACATGAACTGCAGCCTTCAATGCAGCTCGCACCGCCACTACCCGGGCTTCATCGACGTGAGGCATCACTTCTGTGTTGGCTGTGGTTGGGAGTTGCCTTCACGAGGGCTTACACTACACTAACTGTAATAACTGACAGTGCTGCACACGATGACTGTGACAGCAAAGAGAACATTGAGCATTTATTGTACCACTGTCTTCAATTTCAACTACAAAGACAAACACTCTTCGACACATTGCGACGACTGGACGATAGGCTGCTGTCCATGCAGATGCTATTCGAACACCATCCCCATCGCAGCCCACAAGGCTGTGAAGGCACTTTTGTGTTTAAGGGTGAATGGAATATGTTGTCGCCTTTGAATTAGCAGTGCTGTCCACAAACATGCGCAATTTCACCATGTCGTTCCTGCCCCCCCCCCCCCCCCATATCTCTCATCTTTCTATTTCCCCATTCCCTGCCCCCAGTGTAGGGTAGCCAACGGGCGCTTTTCTGGTGAACATCCCTGCCTGCTCCCTTTTTTTCTTTCTCTCTCTCTTCCTGTGAACAGCAAAGCCGACAGTGACAAAGGTAACAGTCATCTTGAGTTGCCCAATTTTCCACAAGCTGACAAAATGGACAGTGAATAAAAATTTGTTATGTGCCCTGTATTTATGCAGGCTTTGCCAGAGCCTTACAATGGACCACCTAGAAGTTAAATGGTTGTTCAAAAAACACTGCTCCTAACAAGAACATAAAATTAAGCTGTTTGATACCATTTATGGAAGTAGGATGCAAAAGTGAGCTGTTTTTGGACTACAAAGAAAACTATCTACTATACCAGAATTAATTGTGACATACCAAAGATTATGAACAACGAGTCGGTGTTAAGACATAAATAGAAAGAATGCCAGTGATCCCACACACAGAAATGGAGACAAATTCAAGGTCGCCCCCCCCCCCCCTTTCTTGCATTTTGCCTTTTTTATAATGCAGTAAATTTCACATTTAACGAAAATGCAGTCCTCACACTATTAATAGCACCCTCTTTTAAACACAAGCAGCAAATGTCCATATTCCCAATAGCTTAAACAAAAATTTGTACCAACAGAAAATATTTCCGCAATATGAATGCTTTAGCACTCCTGAGGTGCAACACAACAGATGGCCATCACTAGAGGCCGGATCTTTAGGCATTAAAAAAACACGTTTTAGGCGCCAAAAATAGGCAGGCAAAGCAACGTTTTAGGCCTCCAACGTCGTAAATATAGGCACAATAAATTTTTACATAAATGCAAATAATTTCAAACGAAGACGTGCGCAACCTGTATCTACGACAGGAAAACAAGAAATGCTATTGTTTACGATGGCACAAAGGCGCCAACAGTTGAACATAGCCGTGCAATTGTCCCATAAAACTGCTGGACTAATGACGACCATTTGGCGTAATTCACCAAGCACACTGCTCGTATTCACGTTCAATGGCCACTGTACTCGAGCGTTGCATAAAGTGAAACAAGCATGAAAAAGAATACTTGAAAGCTGGGAATACTGATTAAAGAATGTGCTACTTCATGTCTGCCTGACGCAATTAAATTAAGACACAACAAAAACAGACAAATAATAAATGCAAGAGAGACTACAATTTAATAAGAAATTAACATGTTCTTACATGAGGACTGTTAGGTGCAACTCTGGCAATTTTCTCATATACAATGACATTATCGGAATTGTACAGGCAAAACGCCCTAACACTACCAAATACACTTCCGCCCATTTGAAGTGCACGTGCTTGAAGAAATCTGTTTGGAGAGCATGCGGAACGTAGTCTGAGAATCACTGTGAAGATTGTGGAAACAATAGCAAACTACCACCGTCTCCAGATTTTTGGATTCAAAATTGTTCCTCTTGTCCCTGAGAATGATCTTGTACGCTGAGAAGGAACGCTCGACGGCAGTGAACACCTTAAAAAGTAAATTACAAACAAAACAACTGCTCTTTGCTCTTTACTCTCCTTTCCCCTGACGGCTCTCCGCGGTTTGGCATTCGCCAACCGTGGCGCGTCCCATTTCACTGCTGCTAGCGGTTGTTTTCCGAAAGTTCGTTGAACTAGATGACTAGGTTGAACCCCATAGAGTTCCGAACAGTCAATTTTGCCCGGTAACATGAATAACGGTCTCTAACTGCACTCGAAAGCGAAACTTGATGCTAAATAGGTGTTCATATAGGAGCCGATATTGAAAATAGGCATTTATAGGCATTTAGGCACAAACGCCAAAATAGGCATTTATAGGCACTATAAAAACACAATTAAAGCCCTTCTTAACCTCTAATTCAAGCTCATATATCAAAGTGGGGCGATAGGAGCGCAAGGAACAAAAAAGGCATTGGCCTAAAATCCGGTCTCAAGCCATCACAGCCAAGTTGAGCATGCTGCCACGAAGATAACAACTATAGTATGCTTGCAGTGGCCTCCAATGCGATGTGAGTGCAGAAACATACTGCTGCTGTTATGTACCTTATTCTATCCCACTACAAGTGTTTTTTAGATCACAAACTTTGTATCACTGCACATGAACAAAAGGTTACAAATGCCAATTTTCGCTCACGGATAGCTCAACGCTATAATACAGAGCAGCAAGCTCCACTTGTGAAACACTGTACAAAAAATGACTGCATTGTTTTGCCCTTACTACAGTGTAATAGGAGCGTATCGAAACAATATGAAACAACTAACATCAGTGACCAAATCTTGCTTCAGAACGACCTAAACAATATTCAAAATTGGTGTGATGACTGGCTAATGCTACTAAATCCTTCTAAATGCAAAGTTATGTCAATAACCCACCGTCGCAATCCCCTCATATTCTCTTATGTAACAGATATAAGCATATTGAATCAGTCTTCAAATACCTAGGCATCACTATTTCTCACAACCTTGACTGGTATTTGCATGTGAATAATGTTACAGCATCTGCTAACAAAAATCTCAGTCTTTTTAAACGTCACTTACCCAAATGCTCTTCCCCCACACGTAAAACTACTAGCATACAAATTGTTCATCGGACCTAAACTGAATACGCTTCTGCCATCTGGCACCCGCAAGAAATTAACCTCACTAATGCCCTTAAAGCCGTACAGAATCGCGCTACTAGGTTCATTAACTCGGCATATTTTTACGGCATCTGTGTATCATCCTTAAAAGCAGACTCCAGTTTACCAACTCTTTTGTATCGCCGTCGCATCGCCAGCTTATCATTTCACAGATTTCTTTACAGCCCTCTCACCCTCGCACCATACATTTCACCACCGACACGAATATCATGTCACACAGGTCACTCATTATGCGACATTTTCGTCTTATTTTTTCCCTCGTGCAGTTGCAGTCTGGAACAGGACTTCCTTAGAACATTGCTGCCATCAGCCAATTCATCGACATTCACGGAAGAAGTGTCAGTGATTCTCTCACCTTAACTAATATTGTTTAAACTATTGTTGTAATCCCAGCCCTTATGTAATACCCCCATGTGGGGTCTTTAAGGAAATAAAGAAATATCAAAAGTGAACTTGTTTCATCTGAATAAACTTGGTTGTGAGTGACGCTCGTTCCTGTCCTTTTCTTACTTCACAATATTTTGCATCCTATCACACCATAAGTATGAACAAACTAGCCCAGAAACAAGCAGTGATTTGCTCTTGTTGCTCACAAATAATGTAAACACATATGTACAAGCTGCGGTAAGTCTGGCCATTGCCATAAGATGTGTGGCTAAGCTGCGTAATAACTAAACCTCAAAGATTGACCAAAGAGAGAGAAAGACGTTTATTAAGTGAAAAATATATATATGTACATTAAAAGGCAACCCCAGTGATTTTTTCCGGCGAGGTGCCTAGATTAGGTTAATTGTTTCGCTCCTTAATAGGCAGAGCAGCAAGCTGTCGTCAAGCAGGGGTCCCTCTTCGAAGGATCTAGTTGTTTAGCGTAACGACCAAGCTTTGTGCCCAGCAAGGCAGATTCTTCACAGTGAGGATTCTTCACAGTGAGGAACGCGTACAAGATCGCGCCCCTGGGGCGCGATCTTGTACGCGTTCTAAAATGGAACGGAGGCGGTCCGTTCCATCGAGCCGCACACGATAGGTCAATTTGAACCGTGACTATCAAATTGACCAATCGTGTGCGGCTCGATGGAACGGACCGCCTCCGTTCCATTTTGGAACGCGTACAAGATCGCACCCCTGGACATGTCCATAGCAGATGGTGCGCTGTGGCTGGCTCACCCGTGTCGCACATTCCACACGGTGGGTCCAGCAACTTGTCAAGGTATTGGGCTCTGAACGCAAGCGTAACTGCCATGCCAATGCGCAAACGGTGGAGTGCTGCTACACGTTCCCGGCGTGGAAGCCCAGGAGGGAGGGGGTCATGGCCCTCAGGCAGAAGCGCTTGTAGAGCAAGCTTTCTATGCTGTCGGAGCTGCAGGTGAGCCATCGGCAGCATCTACATCTTCTGCCGATCAGGCTCCAACGGAAGCGGGGCAAGGATAATGGGGAGTGGGTTAATTTGCTCCCCGCGCGACGCGTCTCCTTGCTCATTTCCTCCTGCACCCATATGACTCGGCGTCCAATTAATGTGTAGCTCAGTTCTCTTGTGCCCAGAAATGTCGCTTCTTTGTGGATGGCAACTGTCAGCAGGTGCGCGTCAATCTTGCTTAGTTCACGTACGGCATCTTGCGAATCCATGCATATGTGTAGAGGGCTGCGATGCTCGAGGTGACTATTTCTGGATGCTTGGACAACCTCTAGCAATCGCTTGTAGCTCTGCACCAGTCGTACTTAATGGTGTGCCATGAGTAGTTGCCATGAGTGTTGCTACCATCGCTGTCTGTCCACGCAGTACTGGCGCGATCCTGTGGAACAGCATCATCCATGTAAATGCAGCGAGCTGTATTATCATTAAGGATGGCACTGTGGTGATACTGTGATTTTGACGGGGAAGGAGAGAGCTTGAGTGCTGAAAGATGACACTGTATTGCATAGAAAGCTGCTTGGATGGTATCTTGCTGCTCACCAAGTGAGCCTCCTGTGGTCCATACTGTGGTGTCGTCTGCATATATAGTGGGCGAACAGAGCTACCTCGGGTTTATATAAGTTTGGGTATCATAGTGTCAGCATAGTAGATGGTATATCTGTCTGTTGTAGAAGCATCCTGTCATCTTGGCTAGCACTTATGCGTTTTGGCTTCCAATTTGTCAGGGGATTAAAGGTGCAGAGGAGCACAGGAATGGCCACAAGTAGACGCATAATCTAGTAATGGAACACATGAGCCTCAGCAACTTTGCCAGTGAAAGTGCTATTCACAAAAGCATAGTTGCAGTGTACAACAACCGCCAATTGACTAAGAGTGGGGTAGACTGAGCTGGATAATGAAAGCGAATGCGCAATGACATACTACGGCCATGGCTTGATGTGGCTAAGTTCGGTTTATACATTTCTAAACAGGAAAATGACTGTTCTAACTTCTTAAAAGTAAAGAGCATGGGGCTTACTTGTGTTAAATACAAACATGTCAGTGTAATGTTATTCTAAAGTTGATGGCACAGCTATTTCATTATCGCAGGCATCATACAAGCCTATATAATAAAACAAGTGGACCCGAAATTTTTTTGACAAATCACCGAGGTCGAATGGCAGATTTGGAATAAAAACAGTCAAATTTTTATGTTATCGTGACCTAGCTTACATGAAACACTACAGTCATGCCAAAGTTTTCTTTACCTCATGGAGAAAATAAGCTTTCGCATAAGCGCTTAGAGAATACACAAATTAAGAAGTGTTGGAAAGGAAATTGCGTCTGACAGAGTTGAAGCACTACGGTGTCTCATCACATTTTCTGATGGCATTAGGCTGTCCAAAACAATGCCATCAGTGATTGCCAGAACCGATCATGGTTCAGCAGATAATTCGGATAATTTCTTGATCATATAATATTGTCACGACAGACATGAAAGCATTTTTTAACGACCATGTGATGGTATTGGCAGTCATAACCTTAGTAGCAGGTTGTCATTTAACTCAGCCCAGCGAAGCAAAAACAAATTTAAAAAATAACTGACATCATGCACATGCACAAAAAAGGTTTTCTCTTTATGCTGAAGTCCGTGGTGTCTAAAATGTAATGCACTGCTCTATGCAGCCCCCAATCTTAGCAGCAACTCCCGTAGACTTCTACTATTCGGCTTACCTCGGAATTAAAGCTTTCCCCTCTGAAGCTAAGGGCAGCTACCAGCAACGATGCAAGGCATATGGGGGGGGGGGGGGGGGAATTCCTAGATGCTTCAGCAATCATGTGCTCAGTGGATTCCTCTGCTACTCCACGGAAGTAGCTGCCATAACCTTCGCAGTGCAAATCATTCGAGAAGGGGTGGAAGCACCGCAAACGCTGTGTTTGACTGCCAATAACTCCGCTTCTGCTGAATGCACTGAAGTACTTTTTGTGGTAAATTATTTCTGAAACAGCCTATTTTAACTTCAAATGTATTTCTCCACTTCGATAAAAAGTAGTTCAGGGCCCCTTTAAAGATACCTTCAGCATGTTGTCCAATAGTTCGGACCACTAGGTATGTGCTCCTGGTTATGATGCCAATATGGTCATTGCATCATGGTCATTCCAGCTTCATCTTCTGGCTCTCCTCATGCCATCATCGTCCCGCCATCATCATCATACAGGCTTCCATCGTCGTCATACAGTGTTCGGCACGCCATTGTCGTCATGTCAGCCCACTGTCCTCATGCAGTTGTCATGCCGTCATCGTCATGCATACATTGTCAAACAGTCGTCATAGTGCTGTCGTGGTCATTCCATTGTCTTTATTCTAACTTCATGATCCGATTCACAACATGCTGTCTTCATCACGCAGTCGCCATCACATGATTGTCATGATGCCACCGTCGTTATGCACACTTTGTCATACCATCATCGTTTTCAGATCCATTGTCAGCATCCATTGTCAGACTGTCGTCATACCCCATCGTGGTCGTGCTATTATCATTCCAGCTCAATTGTCAGACTGTCGTCATACCATCGTGATCGTGCTATTGTCATCATTCCAACTCCATTGTCAGACTGTCATACCATCGTGGTCGTGCTATTGTCATCATTCCACCTCCACTGTCAGACTGTCGTCATACCATCGTGGTCGAGCTATTGTCATCATTCCAGCTCCATTGTAAGACTGTCATACTATCGTGGTCGTGCTACTGTCATCATTCCAGCTCCATCATCTGACTTTCGTCAAGCCGTCACCATCAAGCCACGATTGTCACACCATCTTCGTCATACAGCCGCCGTCATGCATTTGTTATGCCATCACCGAGGTGCCTTCACAGTCATTCCATGGTCGTCATTATAACATCAACATCTGACTCTCGTCATGCCGTCGCAGTCAGCCATCGTCAATCACACAGTCATAGTCATGCCCTTTCATCATGCCGTCATCATTACGCTGTCGTTTTACCATCGTCATCACTTCTGCAACATATTGTTCTGATCATATTGTCATCATGCTGTCGTCATACCGCATTCGTCGATCCATGTATGTCATTCCATTTTTGTCATTGTATCATAATCATGTTGTTATACAATCATCATTATGCCGCCATTGTCATGCCATCATCATCATTGCATTGTCATCAGATAGTCGCTATCATGCATCTGTTGTCAAGCCGTCATGGCTGTGCCATTGTCATTTTAGCTTCATCATCCGGTTGCCCCCCCCCCCCCCATCATGGGGGGGGGGGCAACGTCATCATCGTCGTAAAGTCTTCATTATCATTTAAGAATTGTCACCTCATCGCCGTCATATCGTTGTCATACTGCCTTTATTTTTCCATTGACGCCATTCCTTCATCATCAGTGCATCATGCCGACGACTGCATGATGCCGATGCATCATGCAGTCGTCATGCCACCAGGCTCATGGTCAACCTTGGCAAGCGAGTGCCACAGCAAGATACCGGAGTATGCCGCATACAGCCAAAGCAATGGAAGTTGCAGAATTACCCCCCCCCCCCCCCAACAGATGCTAAATAAACGTGACTTCAGGAATACGGTGCGTCGCTACGTCACTCGAATGCTAATCACATTACCATCGACAGTCAACGTGAGATGAGTTCTGCCGTACTTTTTCTCTTCATTTCTTTTTCACCAATTGAAAATTTGATTCACTTTAGCTTTGTACACGAGAACAAGGTGAGAGCAGGAGCCAACGTTTCAACAAGTGGACTTGTCTTCTTCAAGGAAACATATGCTCTCCTCGGCATAGTATATATAGCGAGGAGAGCATATGTTGCCTTGAAGAAGACAAGTCCACTTGTCGAAACGTTGGCTCCTGCTCTCGCCTCGTTCTCGTGTTACTCATCGCCTTGAATCGCCATCTCCTGCATTCCCCTTGTTTTCCCTGGATCAGCTTTGTACAGTCTTTTGAACATCATACCAGGCTTCCGAGATTGCGTGCAACATAGCAAAGTAGGTGCAGCTATAGGACACAGTATGCTTCGCTGCGCCAAAAGCTATGCTCACACAAGCATGTGCGGCTCTTGAAAATCAAAAAAAAAAAAAATCCATGAAAATCAAAATGATCTAAAACAACCTATCAGCAGCCACGTAACACAGTTTATTTTAAAGGATTAAAACATTTTTTTAATTTATTACTCAGCCTAAATGAAGAACAGTTTCATATAATTGCTGGCAAAATCACCTCATTATTTTTTAGTGCAAACACAGCCACTGCAAAAATTCTTGCTAGCCTCTCCAGCATTGCATGCAATACATAAAATATATAGGGACTTTTATACTGCAGCAAGTCTTCAGTTGTGGGTAGGTGAAGCCAATTAACATTTCTTAGTTTTCTGTATGAATGTATTCCTCGTATCCAGATATAGAGGTGAGCAAGTTGTTATAATTTTCCTTGATGTGGAATGAAGTTCTTTTTGAGATATGGAGCTAAGCTAAAGGAATAGATTAGCTCTCCAGGTGGACCAAGCCCTCACTTTTTAGTTTAGAGCTGTTGCAAATGAAGCCACCAAAGCAAAAATATAGAAATAGCTTCCATTACGCATGTCCCATTTAAAACTGGTAAGTTGCTGTCTGTAAGACAGCTAATTATGCTGCATTTCAACATAAAATAAAACACAGTTTGGCCAGTCTTACTGAATTTTTCCTGCAGAACTCACTGACGCTACCTCTCATAACCATTTTGTCGGGATTATTTGTGGTAGAGTGGATCTCAGACTCAGTGGCGCACCGACGGGGGGGGATTCGGGGGTTGTAACCCCCCCCTGAGGCCGACTTAACCCCCCCCCCCCCTTTTTGTTTAACCCATTTTCTTTCCTTACGAATTTGAGTGCTGCAACTAAGATGTAAGACACGCAATCGTCTGCACACTCGCAAAAAGCGCATTTTTTTTACAATTTCCCGTGAAGGAATCGAAATTAGTGCTGTTTAGATGGTATTGGCAAACTGTCAACCCCCCCCCCCCACCTGGCAGAGATCCTGGGTGTGCTACTGCTCAGACTCGAAGCTGGCAGTTGTGCCTGGCAAAGCATGGCCTTAGAGATTTTCAGCACCCACTTAAGGTTTCTACGCAGCATTCGCCACATGTAAGTGGTGGAATATTTATGCAGCCCCTTCAGCTGCATTTTTCTCTGCAACTAAATCATCTGTTGGCATACAACAAACATTGCAAGGTGTCCAGAAAGGTAATATATCAATCTAGAGTAATCTAGATTGATTCAATGGTTTTCTTTTGTAAGCAGTGTGTGATGAACACCATAGAATGCAATAAACACTTATCCAGTAAAAAAAAAAAAATACTTTACAGGTATACATGAACATTAAAATGACTACCGTCAAAATGTTCACGTGAGCACCTAGATGAAATTGACTGAATTATAAGTAGCACATTTTGCTTACATAAGTACAATTGCACAGCTTTTTGGATAATATGGTGAACGTACTAAGATGCAAAACAGAAGCAGCTGTTCTCTATTATTGTTTTACAACCACAGCTTCACAAAGCAGTGCAAAACAAATCAATGCTAACTATGACTATGTCCACATGGCTTGAAGTAGAAAACTGCAACCAATGAGCATTTAAAGACAACAACAGCATGAAATTTAGATACATGCTAAGCAAGGTGTGTTTATGCCATTCAAACACAGCTGGCATCTGTTTAGGCTAGCAGACTGTGACCACCATATATTCAGTCACATTGTGATATTTAAAGCTACTGCATATCAATTTGCTGAACCACACACACAAAAAAAGTATTTTACTGTCCCTGCTAGTCGGTCTAGTCAGTGTGTTGATTCACATCCATACAGAACATATGGTAAATGTAAGAATCGGCTGCAAAAAGCTTAATTTACAAGAGAGAAATTGCAGACAAGAAAATGATCAAGAGTGAGGGATATACAGCAGTTTGTGTAAACAATGACAAGTTCCTTGTGCAATTGAACTTGAGGGACCAACAAGTTTATGAATAACCAGAATTTGCAGGATAGCAAGACAAGAGGCTCACAGGCAAGAATAACTGCTGGATCAAGTGGCATTTGTCTGGAAAATGGCTGTGGAAAAAATTTGCAAATGAAGTCGTTAAAGTGAGTCTTTCACTGGGGGGGAACTGCATACACCAGAGAACAGTGGTCCCGGAAAGAAAAGGCAGCCGCAGGAGCAGTGGCAACTGGCCCCCACATGCATTCTGGCCAACCAATCAATGCAACAAGAAACAAACAATCACCATTGCTCAGCCCTTGCACATAGCACATTCTTTTCAATCCCCTTACAAACGCATTGAAGTAGCTCAGCTACCACATTCTGTCTCAATGTAGGGTGAATATCTGGTTGGGCAAATGATGCAAAAAGAATACCAGCGTGTTAAGGTAACATTAACATGTGTGTTAATAACCTACCCTTAGTTCTTCTCTCTATTTAGATTAGTGTATCAACTTGCAGTTCCTCAAGCAAAAGCACTGCAAGCTGTTTTGCACTTTCGCAACAGTGATTTAATATGAAATCTGGTACAAGGAAAGCGGATATTTCGGCCCGAAACCAGCTCTGTTGCATGTGCCGCATCAAATTGCGATTAGCATAATATACGCGGATTTCTTTCTTCGCAGCACAGCCGTGTGTCCATGCCTGCCTGCAAGTCGGGCACGATAATGACGTGAGCACTTCATGATGTTTTTGTGGCACAAATGGGTAGGTACATTCAGCCGCACGCACACACATTCGTGAAACATTCTCTATTCAGGACGCTTTACATGCACTAGTATGCTCAATGAGTCCCTGCAAGCTGTAAATCGAACTCGCTTGAAGTATACTCGTAAGAAATTCAATATTTGCACAGGCGGAATGCGCTACCAGTTTGCCGCCTGCGATGCGTCTCACGATGCTAAAGAACAACGTTTACGCTTCACAAAAACCGAAATGGCTGGGTGCGGTTTTGCCCCATTTATCTTACGACGCCAACACTACAATGTGGCAGCCAGGTTCAACGCCGACGCTCGATAAACAGTACGGTCTGTTTTGAAATCGGTCAGCGCTAGTTGGCTCGACTCAACGAGAAAATGCAACGAGCTCAGTCCACAAACACAGATGCTTCGCAAATGCTACTGCATGCAAAAGCAACCATGCAACATCTCTTAAAGCATGCATTGCTCTACTTGGGGTAGTCCCCGAGCAAACGTTAACGGCTCATCAAGAAAAAGAAACTAGAAAGTTTGTCCCTGCACCAGGGACGCAGCTCACGTCGGCAACGGATGCAAAGTGTCAGGCCAGGTTTGAAGCGGCCCTAGAGGCGCCAGCTAGATGCAACAAACTGTCAACATAAATATCAGCTTGAAGACGCTTAAATGGGTCATCGGCGGCAGTGCACCAGCAGCAGACGTTGAAGGCTCACGACTCCGAACCGTTTTGTCCGGCCGGGCACAAGCAGCAGCAATTATCAAACATGCAGTCGGACAGTAGACGCCGCAGGGCAAAGCTCGCGGCCGTCTCGACAATGCATTCGGTATTCCCTCGGGCAAAGTAGCACAATTCAAACGTAATACTTCACACTTTTGAGATTGGGCACTACTACCAATACGCGAGCAAAACAAATAAAAAAGTTCCGTAAGCCTAGTGACTGAGACTCTAGCCGCTGTAGCCTTTTGGCGCTCCGATTGAAAGCGTTAATAAAATGAACTATTGTAGTGTTTGCTCAAATTTTGCAGCAAGACCGCATTTTATTGTGCGGATAGTTCAACGTGACACTTGGCGCTATTACTTGCGGTATATGTCAATGAAAAAAATATATATGTAGACGTTTATCTGCGCCTTCTGAACCATCTGCTTGGCCTTCGCTACAGTACACTGTACCTTCGCTTCTCTCAGCGAGTTATGTCGAAAACATGGCGGCTATGACGTTGCATCAGATGGCTGTACGCGCGCTTTCAGCTTCACGCTTTCAGCCATTTGACCATTTCCTTCCTCCATGCTTTCAGCTCTGTTCATGCCGCGGAGTAAGTGGTTCATATTGAACATATGCAGCAAGGTCGCATTTTATGGCGTGAATCGTTCAATGTAACACGTCGTACTGTTACTTGCCTGGTTTGTCGAGAATGCTTTTCGTGATGTCCACAGCGCAACCCCAGCTTAGTTATGCTAATCGCGAAGATTCGAAATCCTTGTCGCGGAGGTCTTCATATTCATAGGCCTGCGATATGTCCGAGAAGGTCTTCGACGCATCTGCTAAGTTTGAAACCATTTGGCAGCTCCCCGCAGATTTCATCCTCGGACCATCGTTGCAGCTATAGACGATTTTACGGAAGCGTTTAGGTGAAAAGCATGAAAACGCACAAGCATGAAAACAGTTGTATGAATGCGTTCAGCGTTTCATGACCATGTTACGTGACTTCTCTTAAAACTAAGAAATTTTCTGTGTAACAGCCGAGGACGGCGGCGCCCATGAATCGAATATAAAATCGTACACTCAAAAAAAAAAAAAAAAAAAAAAAAAAAAAAAGCTTACACCCTTTGGGTTGTATCTTGTCCCCAAACAATAATCGTCATCTCCCTTGCTTGCGTTGCCTTTCTTGAAAACTCAGCGCTCGCTACTTTCCAGCCGAGAATGCTGTGTCACGCTGATAACACAGCGTTAAAGAAAGGAAATGCGGAGAAGACAGATGACGATTATTGTTTGGGGACAAGATACGACCCAAAGGGTGTAAACTTTTTTTAGAGAAACTACGCTGAAAAAAAAAAAAGTTTACACCCTTTGGGTCGTATCTTGTCCCCAAACAGTAATCGTCATCTTCCTTTCGTAAACTTCCTAATCACGAAAGGCTTGCCCATTATCAGCGTGGCACAGCATTCGCGGCAGAAAAGTAGCGAGCGCTGAGTTTTCAAGAAAGGAAACGCAAGCAAGGCAGATGACGATTATCGTTTGGGGACAAGATACGACCCAAAGGGCGTAAACTTTTAGATTGTTTGAAAAAAAGTCGCAGTTTCGCATGAAGGGCGAAGCATCGATTGTGATAGTAAATTAGTGGACAGCTATACGAAGTAAGCATAGTAGCTTTATCGGCCGTATAAACTTGTAAACATAGGCATACTAACTCAATGAACATGTATGGTGTCACGCGCGTACAAGCAAACTCACTGTCAAACTCTGGAGTGAGGAAGCGTGGCATCGATCGATCGAGAACTAACCTTCGTGCTGCGTCTTGCTAGTCTCGCCTCAACGCGAACTAAAAGCCGCGAAAACGCAGTGCACAGCGGGCGGTGTTCTCGACGCAGATGGATTTCAAGATAAGCGGCCCGGAGTAGAACGGGCCGCTGAACCTAACACAGGCGATTTTTAAAAATTCCGTAAATGCCCAATTTCGGTCCATTTCGGCGGCGGCTGCGGCTAATTGGCTAGGCCGGGGTAACGCCGCTTAATTTTGCAGGGGCTTCTCACTGGTACAGCTCCAGCCAGTCAGCAGCGGCCGAAATGGACAGTCCACTATATGAACACTTACAGAATATCCCCCAAGGTCTCGAAACAACAGAATGGGAAAAAACGCGAATTAAAAAGTAATGGTCCCTGAATATGAAGAACTATCGCTACAGGCGCAAGGACATATACCGACCTTGCATATACAGGGTGTCCCGGCTAAATGTAGCCAACGTTTAAAAAATTGGAGGACGCTTAAGCTTCGCCTTTGATAGCGTTATCGGGACCCATTCGCATCGCATCGTATCGTTCACATACGGCAAGTAGGCTTCATTCACTGCAACACTGAACCTGGGAAAGCCAGCTTACAAAGACCAAGCTTACAACGATCGCCTTAATTAAAGTCGCCTTCAAAATGAAATGCATTGCTGGAAAGACGTTTTTCCAGGGGCAAATATATTATATTAAAATGTGAAGGCCCTAGCACATTTCTTTATTATTTTAATAATTGTTTGCTATTGCCCCGACGCGCGCAGGTCTGGTAGAAATGTTTGAGTTTCCTCGTTGCAGAATTAGGTTTTCTCGTACATTCAAATTACAATCCGACGCCGGTTGGTAAACAATCCGACGGCGAATCCGACGCCGAATGGTAAAGTCGTACTTTACCATTTTTCTGATGGACTTCACTGTGAGAAATTCAATTTTTGTTCACCAAAACCTTGCACCACGTGGAGGGCCGGCGCGGTTGATGTGGTGCATGATTTTCTGCTATACGGGCAATACGGGCACCTAAAGGTTCTTTAATATTATTCTATGCCCTAACCGCGATCGCGTTGAAAACACCGGAGTGTGCTAGGAGGCTCAAACCAACTCGGTGGTGTTGAGGGTCGCGTGTCGTAGTCTGCGGTATTTTTTTCGTTTTGCATAGTCAATTATTATAAACTAATTGTCTAACTTTTTAAATATTGGCTTCACCAAGAAAGTTCCAATGGGAAATTTGTAGATCACTTTTAGAAACAACCGACTGAAGTGTTTGCTACTAAGTTACCACTGATGGAGCTTCTTGTAATTGCCTTTAAAGAAAGCCCGCGAAATACAAAAACAACCACGTGATCGCGCCACTATTTCAGCGCCCCCAGACAGCCGATCAGTAAAGGACATTGTTTGCATGCGTTTTTTTTTTTTTTTTTTTTTTTTTTTTTTTTTTTCGAGACTCACTCGCGTGCCCTGTCGCGATCGGGCGCTCAGAGCGAGCGGCGGTGATAATGGTGTGTCGCGCTTCGACGTGACATGGCATAAACATATCATTCGCTCCACTTGTGGGGGAAGGCCGAACACGCAAGACAAGAAAAAAAAAAAAAAAAGAAGCTCGGGCTTGAATAAATGTTGACCGCAGAACTGTTTAATCGGGAAAGGAAAATGCAATTGTCATGTTCTTCTTTTCGTTCGCGATCATATGTTACTAGCGAGAGCTGCTGGCGCGTACCTTGCGGCCACCTGAAACGCCAAGCCCGTCCCGGAGACGCTGTACAGATATGCGGATTTCGTTTCTTGATCAACTGTCTGGGAGCGCTGAAATAGTGGCGCTATCACGTGGTTGTTTTTGTATTTCCCGGGCTTTCCTTAAAGGCAATAACAAGAAGCTCCATCAATGCTACTTAGTTGCAAACACATCAGTCGGCCATTTTGAAATATGATCTACAACTTTCGTACTGGCACTTTCTTTGTGAAGCCAATATTTCAAAAGTTAGGCAAATAGTTTATACTAATTAATTCACTTTGCAAAACAAAAAAACAAACAAAAAAATACCGCAGACTAGGACACGTGATCCTCAACACCACTGAGTTGGTTTGAGCCTCCAGCACGCTCCGTCGTTTTTAACACCATGGGTTACTTTTAGCTGGGGCTATACCGTGGTGCCGCCGTCAGTGTCTGTATGACTAAAGTGCTGTATATATATATATATATATATATATATATATATATATATATATAGAGAGAGAGAGAGAGAGAGAGTTTTACAAAGTTTCATTGAGGCTCGTGGCCCGCAAGAACGTCAGCAGCGCCGCGTCAACAGAAGGCCAGCAGAACGTCAGCAGGAGTGGTCGCGTTTGATCAAACTCACACTGGTGCTCATCAGGAAAAGCCTACAATTAATTGCGCAATTTGTTGCAGACATTTCAAGCTTCCTCTGCTATGACACCCCTACGTCTAGAAATGTCGCGAAGAGACTAGAGCAGCAAGTCAAAGGGGTAGCCAACCCCTTCGACCACTGCGGAACGTGCCCATCTTAAGAACTGGAGATTGAGCCAATCGCAGGCACTCCAACCACGTGCGTTTCATCGAGAGGCCATGCCTACAGTGTACTAGAATAGTAGCCATGCCCCAACCATCTACGAGTGTGGCGGGCTCGAGCGACTATAGGCAGTATTGGCCGCACCATTATATGCACCGATCATTATATACTGTATGTCGACGACACAGTTCAGGTACATTCACCGTCACCTCCTAAACATACTTTGTTTACAACAGTGCGGTGGTCCCACGCAGTAGCGCACCCAGGATCTCTGCCAGGGGGGGAGCAAGCACTTTGCATAATATGCAATTTCCTTGCTTTAGCCAGAGGAATCCAACACCAAATAAAATGCCTAATAATTATAATAATATCATGACACCAAGGACGATGCCGCTGTTTATTTCTTCGATCAGCGTTTTAATCTAATTCAAGAGTGAATGAATGAATAAATACAAGACAGTGATAGAGCGTATTTGTTAATCAGTAAAATTCAACCTCGAGCCACCTCCTGAATTGTAATGACGATGTGAACAGCAGAGCACTGAAGGTACACGTTGGACTGGTAGGGCTGGACGCGTGGGGAGGGGGGGGGGGGGTTACAACCCCCCCCCCCCCCCCCCCGATCGGTGCGCCACTGGTCCCACGGCTTGCCTTTCGAAATGCAAGGACACTCATGCCTGCGTTCCGCTGTGACGCTATACACTGCAAAACGTCATCAGTCGTACACAACGGCATTGGCGTCCACTGTTTACAAGGTAACTTAATTGCCTGCTGTAGTGATATGGGACCACAAAAGAGAAAGAGCGCATGGCAAATTTCGTGATGGTAGAGGCACTGTGGCCGACTGTGGTGTAAACTGCAGCGGTGGTCGGCGGCGCATCCGAGACAACGTAGTGGTCGAGGCCGTCGCCTCGGTTTCGCTTGCTACGCAGATATTTCATTTGAGACTTCATTGTATGATGGCAGTGTACGAAACTCTATGGAGGCAAAAACGTCGCTCGCGATAGCGCCATGCATTACATAGTACATTTTCAAATATCGCGCGCTTTGTTTCATTTCCGATAGATAAACTAAACCCAAAACAGCTACATTCACGGAAACCAATCGATTTCTCAATACACTCCGCAAATTCACCATAGAAAGTTTTACGTTAACATCAATAGTTTATAAGTTAATCAAACTGACACTTTTAAAGCAATATAACTCAGCTGTTTAATTTGCTGCTTTCTTTGATTTTCAGCCAGTAGCGACTTGTATGGTCGAGTTTTCCTCGTAATCTGAAGCGCTGGCCGACGAACAGATGCGAACAGTAGGGTTACCATTATTTTCAATCGAAGCCGAAACTCTTCTCTTTCCGGTCGTCAACATGCCCGGCATGTGAGCACACGCCCGTTTCTTGTTTTCACATGCCGTCTGTCCACCCTTTCTTAGCATTTTCATCTGAATATAACTGCGATATTCTCAGATGCCTACTACCAACTAGTTTCTGTTAACGTATGGCTAACGTCAGAGGAAAACGGGAAAACGGCGAGATTGCGTCACAGCAGACTGAAGCCAATCATGCTCCGACTTTACGGGGGCAATGAGCGAGAGTAAGAGAGTGGGGAGGTGAGTGACGAAGGCGAGCAAGTTAGCCAGTTAGCGGCCGCCGCCGCCGCTGCAGCGGGCCAGTGGCCGCGCGAGGGCGATGGTAGCAGAATGGATGACAGGCGAGAGGGCGCCGGTAGTGGGAGCTTGTCTCGGCCTGCCTCGCGGTGGTGCAATCGGATTCGGTGCGAAGCTATGCGAAGCTGGCGTGACTGCGGCTGGCAGGCCGCATCAGCATTGAAGCCAAGTGAATGAGTGGTTTGGCGGCCAAGTTTTCTGAGTAGGATAGTGCAACGTGTGGTGGTCAAGCAAGGTGTGTGCCTATCACGGAGGTGCCTATGCAGTGAGATCGCCGCGATGATAGGTTTAAATCTGCGAGTCACCGGACACTGTAACCAGGGTGGCCGTAAATATATGGAAGATGCCTTCGTCGTCGCTTATCAGCAGACCAAGGACAAGACAGACCTGGAATATGCTTACTTCGGCATCTTCGACGGTCACGGCGGTCGCGAAGCCGCACTGTACGCCAAGGAGCATCTGCTCGACGCTATCGTGAAACAAAGCGACTTTTGGTCAAATAACGATGAACACGTGTTGCGTGCCATCAAGCACGGCTTCCTCAGAACACATCTTGGCATGTGGAAGGAAGTGGGTGAGTGTTTCGTGGTAGTGTGTTTTCCTCGTGTCCACGGCCACATCCATTAGACACGAACGGGCTGCCGACGCTGCTGGGTCACGGGAAGCGAGTTCGGCTTCTCGGGCAGCGGCGTTACCCGTGATGCAACTCGCTCATTGAGCGATAGGCCTAGTATTTGTTGAGAAGGGGATTTCCCGTCGTGAGTAACGAAGTCGAGTGTTTCGGATACCGCAGTTACCTTCGCGGTATCTGCTTTACTGATCTTGTTTTCTGCTGGCCCGACCGGTGCGGTCGGCTTTGCTATAACGGCAACGAAAAATAGTGCATCTTTGAAACTTACAAGGTTTCCACGGTCATCTTACTGGGAATCGTCAGAAAAGGAAAGCTTCACTTGAAGCAGAAAACGAATTCTGCTTGCTTGCCGGTACGCTATACTTTGGTGTAATCTAAAGCAGTAGAATGCGTGCACGATTGCAGTAGCAACTTAAATGCAAGTGGGCGCCTCTTCGCGCTCAACTGCCATACACAATGTCCTGACAACTTCTAGTGACTTGTGCCGCGTTAGGAGGGGAGGACAGCAATTTTATGAATGGAGATACTGCCATTAGCTGTTACCGTTCATCAGCATCCGAGCGCCAAGAATTCCGGACAGTGCTGCAGTTCTGTTCGGGTAAACTGGCTAGTGGTACGGAAAAAAAGCAGCTTATCCGAAGTTTAGAAGCCATCTAAACCTTTTGGAGTGCCCCAAGTTATCAGAAAACCGCTGAGAGGTCTGCAAATGAGGGTGACTTTCACCATGCTTTAAAAATTCAGTGGCGATTGAGTGGTAAATGCAAGAAAAATGTGTCGGCATTACGTCGCACCTCTTTGAAGTCCTGGATTCATGATTTAAACCACGTTCCACATTGCAAAGTCTTCAGGAGCTCACTCTACACACGTCCTGCCTCTTCGAGGAGCGAAGTGAAACTGACGGTGGTCTGCTCTGGACCACTGTCAGTTGCACTATATTACACACACACGCACTCTTCTAAGCTCTCCCATCCCCTCTGTTCCACGTGACCGATTTCCCGCACTTCACACAAATACTTTTTTCATTTTGACACTCCTAATGCCCAGTGCTAACACACGAAAAAAGGATCTGCTTTCTTTTTGTAATGTTTGGAATACTTTCATTTGGAGTCCTTTTGAGCAGTTCAGTCTTTCTAATTAATTTGCCCGAATTCCTGTTTCATTCATGCCGCTGCACCAGGCAAATGGCCCAAGACGATGTCAGGTTTACCAAGTACATCGGGCACAACCGCAAGCATCACCTTCATTCGGAGGGGCAAGCTGTACATTGGTCATGTTGGAGATTCACGTATAGTGCTTGGATGTGAAAGCATGGGTAAGTTTATGATTACCTTGTCAAATGACACTCCTTCAGCAATAAGTGGTGTTGCAGTGCACTTGCTTTTGGCATGCAAAATGCACTGACACACACTAACACTGTTGCATTATTGAAATAATGTTCTTGATTAGCTGCAACCTTTTACTTTAGCTTGATGTAACATAGAGTTGAAAATGTGCCACTGTAGTGACACAGGGCGACATATTTTCTTCAAAACTGAGGACTGGAGTGTGTGCAATGCCTTTCAATAAATATGTTTCGTCAGAAACTTCTTAAAAGGGCTTAATAATAATGTGGGTGTAAAGAGCACAATGTTTACCTTCCCCAATTTCTCCTCAATGCGATAGAGAGCTTTAGATTAGGGTACTCAAGCATTGGGGTTTTCAAACGGCCATGCATACAAAAGAATGCAAAACGAGCTTGAAGGGCCCACAATTTGGTTTGTGTTTCCTAAGCTTGGTAACTTTTCAAGATTTGCATCTGACTGAAGAGTGGTAACAGGACTGACATGAAGCATTAACAACCGCTGCTGCTCTGTTTGCTCTAAAGCGTACCTCGTAAGGCCTCATTGTAAATCTTTATTATATACTGGAACTATTACAGCATCATCTAGGGAGTGTTTTACTGCAATAATTTTTCATATTTCATACAGATACATAATGTTACACCCACTGTGGAGGCGTAGTGGCTAAGGCGTTGCACTACTAAGCCCAAGGGTGCGGGACCGAATGCTGGCCGCGGCATTTCAATGGGGGTGAAATGCAAAAATGCACGTGTAACATGCATAGGGTGCAGGATAAATAACCCCAGGTGGCCAAAATTAATCCGGAGTTCCTCACTACTGTGCGCCTCATAAGCAAACTGGTTTTGTCACGTAAAACCCCAGAATTTAATTTGAATTTAATTTTTTATATAATGTTACACCAAAAGCTTACATAATGTGGGTTCCAAGGAAGCTATATTCCCATAGTTTTTTGCTTGCAGCCAGTGAAGAAGTAGAACATATTCTTACTAGTGCAGGCTGCAGAAGTATAAACGTTTTTGCATAAACTTCGCCCCATAAGCTTTTGATGTTGACAGTACACTCCCACCCAAATGTGAATACAGGAATGAGTATACGAATATTGGAGGGCACCTTGAATGGTGCGCTAATGAGTTCTTGCACCACTGGTTGCTTGCAGATGGGGAGAACTGGTATGGGCAGCCCCTGACGCACGATCACAAGCCTGAAAGCCCAAGGGAAAGGGAGCGCATCCATAGTGTAGGTGGCCTTGTCATGAACAAGTCTGGGGTGGACCGAGTGGTCTGGAACCGCCCCTCTGTTGGTCACCGCGGCCCTGTTCGGAGGAGCACCCACTTCGACAAGATCCCCTTTCTGGCAGTGGCAAGGTCTTTAGGTGAGCACCTTTCGTTATCTTTTGTTTCACTGCATTTCAACTGCACATTGCAACTGTGCCATAAAAGGAAAGTGCTCAAGGTGCTGGGACACAGACCAGCCCACATACTATGAACAGTTGATTATGGACGCAATGTTCTACAGGCCACTGATCCAGCTTCTTTATGTAGGAGGACTGCACACTTTTATTTAACCATAAAATGTCATATGGCAAATCATGCAACCATGATATCGTTGTGTGATATCAACTTGACCACACTAGAAATGATAGTAGACTACAGGCACTCTGGTCATAGCATGGTGTCTGTGTGCCCTGACCACTGATTGCAGGTTTAACTGTCATGTCTTCATGCCTGTGTTTGACATAGTTTTCAGCAGTTGAAGCCACTGTTTTATATGTCCTGGGCCTAGCCATGGCACTAGTAAAGGGAGCAGGCTACAGAGAACTGTACAGTTTGAGCAAAGTACAGTTTGTGTCCGGCAGCCAGCAATTCAAGCAGCTTGTTCAAGCACCTGGAGGCAACCGAGTGCCCGACTGCTTTACCTTGTCTAGTGCCTATGATTTATATAAGCTCCTGTGTCTTCTCTTTGTCCGATTCACACACTCATTCCCCTCCCCATGTGTGGAGTAGTCAACTGGACAAAATCTAGTTAACCTCCCTGCTGCCTTTCATTCTACTCTCTTTCTATATTGAATAAACTTTCAAGAAGGAATTTTGGTGAAGACGCTGGGGAATTCTACTTAGAAGTTTGTGTAGTGGTTGCCCACAGGTAGTACTGTATATACTCGCATAATGAACGCACCTTTTCCCCCTAAAATCTGAAGCAAAGTTGGGGGGTGTTTATTTTGCGGGGTAAATTTTATGGGAACATTTTCGAAACATCAAAAATTGAAAAGTAAGACGATAATGATTTGAAACATGCATTAGATAACATTGCAGTTAAAATGCATGTATGCTATTTGCAAATCGTAACAATGTACTTCGCTCCGCATCGGAACCACCAGACCTGTCGTCCAGGTCGCGGGCTGATACATTCACATCGTGGATCCACAACAGCTCTTCCTCGCAGTTGCTTCCGGCCGTCTGCCGTTATGACAAGCATCACGTTGAACTGCTGCTTTTCGGCACCACGCTGAGTGCAGTAACTACGGTAATTCTTTCTTCTGTGGCTGCAGGTGACCTGTGGAGCTATAACTACACAGCAGGCAAATTTGTGGTGAGCCCAGAGCCAGACGTGAGTGTTGTAAAGCTGGACACGCGCCGAGACCGCTGCATTGTCATGGCCTCAGACGGCTTGTGGAACATGGTGGACATCACCGAGTCGGTGCGGTTGGTGCAGCGGGCTGAGCGTGACAATGAGCATGCATTCCTCGAAGCTGCCCAGGCTGGTTCGGTGAGTCGGCTTTTCACTGGCAATGCTTTAGGCACTATGTCACTTATATTTTGAATTGCCACCAGAGCTATGTGTATAAAGGGACAGAGTTCTTCTGGAACAGCTGAACCATAGGAACAACACATTATGCTGGTTAAGGTGAACTCACGCGAAACTGTGCATGAACGGAGATGGCTGCGAGAGTGCGCCGACGGTGGTGTCACACATGCTAAATGCACATATCTATGGCAAAATAGTCTAATGCTGCTGTGTTGCGATAGTGGATGCGTTTGATGCTAGCACACAGGTAGAAATTGAAGCACCTTTCACTTAGTTTGCGAAAGGCTTCCGTGGCATCTGTCTGCCTCGTATTGAATCAAAATGAAACAGACAGCCGCCGTCTGGCATAAGTACCTCATTGACTATATGCAGCGCAAAATAATATTGGAATGAAGAACACCAGAAAGGCCATACCTGACTGTTTTCTTTTATTTTCGAATGATGAGCCAAGATTCAGCCTTAAGATAGGTGTGCTCTTGAGTTGCATCTTTTCGATTTGCGGTGATCTCTGATTGCAGAGCTTGACTTCATTAACAGGTGTGTGACCTAATGCCTCCAGATCAAATGTTTATGCGATGGAGCAATGGGGATGGCAATCTAAATTATTCTCTTTACTGTATTAGTTTTGCAGGTTGTGTACACTGAATATGCATATGAGAAGTGAAGCAAAATGTGTACCATGTTGTTTACCACCAAGTTGAGGAAAAATTATAGTCCTTTAGATGTTATGGAGATAGAGAAAAGAATACTGGGCACAATTACAAGCTTCGTAAGAAAGTTCTTTAACTTGAGGTTTAATTTTGATGTTTTAAGTGAGCGGTAAGAGTATGTACTCGAATGGACCGTACCTTTTTTCCACATATAGTGCCTGGCTGTATTTATTCAAAATGACTTTCAGAACAGTATATGTAGTAAGCTTTAATTTAAATGGTAAACAACAAGCGGAATTCATCAAGGATTCCACCCGCAGCAGTGTCATACTTTCCTGTGGAATTCTGCCACTGAGAAGAACACAGGGTCGCGGTATCAAATCTCGGCCATGGCAAGCAGGTCGTAATGTATGTGGAACACAGAAACACTCGTGCACTTATGTAAAATACATGTAAAAGAACTTGTCAAAATTAATCTGGAGCTTTCCATTACTGCAAACCTCAGTTCGCAGAGCAAGTTTCGGACACAAAGGCCAGACTATTATTAAGCCCTGAAATTATGAACTGCAAGGAGCCGTGAGCCTGAGAATTCTAGCCATCAGCCGCAACAGCAGGTAGCCTTCCCTACACAGCTGCAACATCTAGCTTGCACTGAAAGTGTGAACATCCTCGGGAGGGTTCCTTTGAATAGTAGTAAAAAGAAAATCTTGGAAATTTATGCCATGTGCTCTTCCAGCATTAAAGCTTCTGCTTCAGCTTGCTTCTTGTCTCAGACACCGCAACTAAAACATTGGGGATAGCCTCCTTGAATGACATAGTAATGTGAAATATTCTAGGAAAGTGTTTTCTACGTTTGGAGGCATGAGGTCTCACATCTAAAGAAATTTAGGGCTCTCCATAGGGAAAATGAAAAGCGATAAGTAATTTCATCCTCGGGGATATTCTGAAGCATACGCGTTCCCGTGTGCATACAGGGTGGTTTTCTTTAGAATACACAGATTTTTTTATAGAAAGGCTATGAGCGTAGCGAAGGTGCTGTTTTTGCAGAGGAGTTCTGAGGCAAGGTGGACATACTTTGCCTCCAATAATGTGAGTGAATTCAGAAGACTAATTAACAAAAATTAATCCATCAACTTCTTTATTAGCACTTTCAGGGCAGTTGTTTATATGGCAAACTTGGAGGCAGTGCATCCCTACTTTAATTTTATATCTTGAGCATCTTGCCTAATTTGGGATATTCTTCATCGGATTTCAATCCAACTATCGAAACACAGCGCGCGGCGCAGCTGCATCAGACAGAAACACCCTGTGACGATGTGTGTGACGAAGTTCGGTTGGTGGCATGTCGTGGCAAGTACTGATAGTACAACATGATATGGCAGAAACAACTTCGGATTGTGTGTTTTCCCGTTTAATAAGTTCTTTCTCGTTTTTTTTTTTTTTTTTCAGAACGTATGAACGAGGTTCTACTGTATTTGTATGTGTTGAATGTTTGTCCCCAAAATATGTTTGCTATCACTTGCAGTCTCTGAAACGTATATTTTATCTTGTAAGCATGTTACTCTAATGTGCAACACCAGTTGTTTTGTGATAGCTGTGTGTTCAGCAGTTGGTGGGAATCTGCTGGCAGAAAAGCCCTCTTTAGTAGTTTTTTCATTTGCTGTAGAATTACTAGTTTGGCTTTTTCTTTGTTGCACTTGAATAGAAACGGCCCTTAGTTGGCACATGTGTAACATCAGCCATGTGTGAATTTCTGTCGTACATCACATTCACGTGCCCCACTTCATCTTCTGTGTGCAGCAAGATTATCAGGTGTCCAACCCTTCCAAGATGTTGGTGGATGAAGCCCTGTACCGCTGGGGCCGCGTCAGAACCCGTGCTGACAATACAAGTGTGGTGACAGTGATGCTTGACCCAGCGGGTCCATCACGCAATGAGGTGCTTCTGCGTCAGCGATTCCTTCACCGGCTGCGGCCTAGGGAGGAACTACGAACACCAGAGCCACAGGCACCACCATCACCAAGGCCTGGTTCCCTTGCTCCTGACGGTAAGAGACTCAGGCCTAAGAACATCTTAACAACACAGCAATTTAGTTTTTGGAAAGCACTGGGTTGTGCGCATAATGTCCACAACATTTCGTTTCAGTAAGGACGCATACTTGTGGTTTGAATAGCACACACTAGAAGTTCATTGCTTTACATTTCTTACGGTCAGTGTGTAAAATATTCACTGTGCATCTATTTCTATTTCCACAATAAAATAGTGTGGCAGGGTCGCCCTACTGGCTTGTGATCATAGCGGCAGATCACTGTTGCTAAAAGCACTTGTTTAGCTGCAATTGTCCAAATTAAGATGCCTAGTCTTCTCACTGGTGTGCCCTCAAGCCAAAAGAGGTGCGCATGCACTAAAGTACAGTAGACTTCCGTTAATTTGATCCCGATCGAAGGTCCTGGCTGGCGCCCATGCATTTTTATTGGCCTAAACTTCCGTTATTCCAATTCAAAATTTGTCTGCCTCAAATAATTAGAACATGACTGGTCGGCGAATACAGCCACGTTATTCGGTGAAGCATACACAATTTATTACGGTGAAGCATACCAAGAATGGGAAGGCTCCACTGTCACGGGACATAGTATGCGTTCCCTAATTATACAGGCGTTCACATGCTGTCTCTGGTCACAGTACGAGCACCTAGACGTCTAATAAGCATATTGGCAGCCATTCAGGGCTGTTTCTGACGTTGCTGTGGCGATTTGAGCCCTCGTTTAGCCCGCCATGCGTGTCCCGTATATGAGACCGTTATTGGGGCCTAGTACGCATCCCTTAATTACATGCACGCACTGTGCACCGAGAAGGGGAGAAAAATCGTAGTCCCTTTCTTCAAGATGGTTGAACGCGAAGCTTTCTCCCATGCAAACAGAATCAAAGTCCAAAGCAAACAACCATGCAACGAACCCAAGACATGCAGAGCGAACCGTTGCGATGCATATATGATTTGATTGCTTGTTTAGGATTGTATTTTTAGAACGTTGAAGTTGAACGAAGACACATTTCGTTAAGTTGCATAGCCTTTATTTTAGATCACGTAGCCATTGATTACACATAGACACTCACACTTTCACGGACGAATCTACGCTTGCACAGTATTGTCTTGTGACCACTGTGGTAGACGGTCAGAGGCTCTGCCGTTGCCGATACGCTGGATCGGCCGTATGTGTGCTCGCACTTACGTTCGAGTATGGCAGCCTGTTCTGTCGTGCGCTGCACCTGCGGCCTACCCATAGTGACGGCTGGGAATGCATTGTGTGACATACATAATGCAACACAGATATACAGTATAGACCACTTATAATGTAACCGCTTATAGTGCAGGACCGGATATAGTACGGTCTTTTCAGACTCCCGTTAATTTTCCCATAGCACTCCATGTATACGCATACCGCTTACAGTGCAGCCTGCGTGAGCCGAAATACCGGTTATAATGGGGAATCCGCGGGAAAATCTCGCCGACAAGGGCGGTAGCGAGCACACTTATCAACAAGGTGCGCCCACCGATGGGAGAGGAGATCAACGAGGGCGATGCGGAGGAGGAGCTTAAGACGTGGAGCATGAGTCCAAGGGCGATAAAATCGCCGCCGCGCGCCGTATGTGCGAGTGAAAGCGTGCGGGGGACGTGCGCCTTCACGGAGAGCGAACGCACACTGGAGAGCAAACGCGACTTCCATCGCTCGAAAGGCTGTTGGGGTATGGGAGGGGGGGCGACGCTGTGCTGCGGCACCAAATGTATATTTTGCAATCGGACGCAAGGGGAACTGGCGACGCAATACAGGGGGGGGGGCTTCTACTCTGCCAACAAATGCGTGCACACCTGTGCCGGCTGTCAGTGCTGTCGCGCGCACCGTATCTTGAAAGCGATCTTCACGCGGCTCTGACCATTGTATGTGCTGTGCTTATGCCGCTCGGTTTCCGTTGAAGCGATAGACCGCACGAACCTTTGCTCGCTGCGGCGGCCGCGTTTCCCCACGCCCGCGTTTTGACAGTGGTTGTCTGCGGTCATCGAGTCTATTCATGTTTGCTTGTGCGCGTTGACACTACGCTTGTTAATTCCGTTAGTAAGCGAATGTGTCAAGCTTATGCAGCCAATAAAACTACTGTCCATACTCCTTATAGCTCTCTACTAATTTGCTATCGCAATTGATCCTTCGCCTTTCGGGCGAAACTGAGGTTTGTTTTTTTAAATTATTACTTTCTCTGCTTCATGCGAAGATCGTGGATCCTTGGACATTAACCTTTCAACGTTCGTAAATTTAAACGGGTGCAAAACTCGCAGTCGCACGCTTCGATTCTCGGATACGCGCGGCTGCTTGGTCTACATTTTTTGCACACGTGCAGGGCTTGAAAATCGTTGTTTTGGTTATAGTGCGGTACCGCTTATAGTGCAGATAATCACGACTCCGGCGACTTACGTTATAAGCTGTCTACACTGTAGTTGTTTTTTTATGTGCATGTGGGTAATTACAGTTTGGTTGGTGACATGATAGGCATATGGCCCAGGGGTGAGTGTACCTAACATATTGATGATCCACCTTACGTAGCTAAGAAATTTAGACGCACACACAGTAACTTTTCAGTAGCATTGAGTTTGCTCTGTGTTGACATAAAACCTACATGTGCATCTGTGGAAAGCTTCTTTGTGATCAACCTTCTTCTTTATATTTGTAGGTGAGGTGACCATTACATGAGTAAATGGGCAAATCGCATGTGTGATGTTGTGATGTGTGTGTTTTAATAATGGTGTGTGCCAAAAATTTGGCTGAAAAAAATTATACAAATGTTATACAAGAAAGAAGTTAAAGGGTTACTGTGTCCCCAAGGCAGTGTGTAATTAGGTGTGCAGGTGGTATGCATTTGGAGGAGCTTTGGGAAGTGGACAACAGTCCTTTCTTGACAGGCCATGTTGAATCGACGAGATGCCCGAGGATGGTAATTTGGCGGCGACCGAAGTGGCATTTTGAAGAATTAAGCCGCACAAAACACCGACAGGATGGATGAAAGACGTGTGAGGAGAGTGGCAAATGTCGGGGAGAACACGATCACGTCGTCCAGGTACCACAGGCAGATAGGCCATTTAAAGCTGTGCAACAGCGTGTCCATCATTCGCTCGAGTGTGGCCGGGGCATTGCACAAGCCAAATGGCATAACTTTTAACTGATAGAGGCCGTCAGCTGTAACAAATGCTGTCTTTTCACGGTCCCTGTCATCCACAGTGATCTGCCAGTAACCAGAGCGCAGGTCGATGGATGAAAAATAGGTCGCACTGTGAGGGCAATCCAGAGCGTCATCAATTCGTGGAAAAGGATATACATCCTTCTTGGTGATCTTATTGAGATGCTGATAATCAACGCAAAATCGCCAACTGTTGTCTTTCTGTTTAACTAAGACAACAGGAGAAGCCCATGGACTCGCGGACGGCTCAATAATGCCTTTTGAAAGCATCTTGTCAACCTCTTGTTGAATAACTTGGCGCTCAGATGGTGACACGCGATAAGGTCGCCGGTGAATCGGAGGCGCATCGCCAGTATGTATGCGATGTTTGACGAGAGAGGTTTGACCTAAGGGACGGCTGTCAAAGTCGAAGATGTCGGAGTATGTGACGAGCAAATGACGGAGGTCGTCTACTTGGGAGGGCAGAAGGTCCGGGGCAATCATCTTTGTGATAGCGCTCTGTACCGATGGAGAAGTGGGCGTGTCGGCAGACAAAATTGCTGACGGTAGGATCAGGTGACAGTGATGAAATCTGGCACTCATCCGACGACACTGTACGACTGGACGATGTACGATACTGCAGCAAATGCGAGCATTGACAAACATGAAATGGACACTACTTATTAGCATGCACAAATGACATGTCAAAAGACCCTTCACTTTTGTTAGCTCGTCAATTCTCTGATCGATTATATAGGAAGGTTAATTGGCATCCTCTTTTAAAAATGGCTAACGATGTGACCTTACTTATCTTGGGTCATCCAATTTCTGTTTGTTCAGTTCGATGAAGCCGAGCTCCTTGTTTTGCCGGCCCACAAAAGAGGCCTTCGTGCATAGCGTTCAGCGCCAGCGTTGATAGGCTGGGTGATTTGTCCGGAGGTAGTGGGTATCTCGGTTGGCACGGGGAGTTTTGTGCAAGTACTTCACCACACCAAAACCCATTGCGGCTTGCCGTCAATTTCCGGAAATCCGAACTTCAAGAAACTATCTTTGTACCTTCGTAACTTGGAACTGGACACTGCGATGGCACGCAGCATGCGTCATGCCAGACATTAGCGTAACAATATCGTCCACACTACCAAGAGGAAGGGGTCTCGGTATGCGCCGAGTGCTGTATGGTTGGTCAGTATAGTGTTGTAGTAGCAGCAGCAGCCATGCAAGGCTTTCACCTTGCATGGTTCTGCAAAACATATGACATGCTGCACAATCTGCTATTGAACTCGACGGGAGCGCAATTTGTGGCACGGGCTTCGGGGACACCTATTTGAGAACCTCTGCACTAAAGGGATGGTATTGCCCATTACCTGAAGGCGCATTCTTTGACTCGTCTTCAACCCCTAGCTACTAGCTGGCAAGCAACCTCTGCAGTGCTCAATGAGAAATGACTGTGCTTGCATTTGGCTCCTTTTAATTCAACATATGGGGTTGCCATTTTTAATAAGTATCTGTCTTCCCTGTGGTTTATTGTTCTCATTTCTTGCTAGACTTGTAATTCACTCTCAGGAAAAATTACTTGTCTTGTGTCTGTCCTGTGTCATTGTATTCCTCAATCCAACTGTTTAGTACTGTGTGTGCGTGAATAGTTGAAACTTTTGCATAAAGAATCAAATATTCATACATATGAATATTTTTCTAATAGTTTATAAATATTTCAAAACGTCAACATTTTGTAACCAGACTATATATTAGGGCAAAAGTACATATTTCATCCCTGTAGGCATAGCATAAAACACGAGAGCTTGCGTACATATTGGAAGGATGCTAAATCACTCAGGGAGCCAGACTTTATCAGCTATACTGCGATCATCCGTACTCTCTGAAAACTCCTGTGCATGCGAACAAACTGCTTGTTTGTTCCCAATTCTCTGTTTGTGCTTTAATATACTACGCTTCATAATGTGCAATGTAATGACAAACTGGCTAATGTTATGAATACTAAGATGTGAACATCATTCTAGGTTATGGAAACAACTGTTCATTATTCGAAAAGTATTTGATTTGCTTCTGGTACTACAGTGTAACTCAGTTTATATGTTCCTTGCTGTTGCATTTCCTAGCTGCTACATAGTGTTTTCATGGTCTCGACCTACATGCCATTGACTCCCATGTATTATGTTCCCCTCTGATGCGTTGCCATTCTGTAATGTGGGGGGGGGGGGTCCGTTCTGTGTGAGGCTAAGGCTGAAGGCAAGATATGGATCTAGCCACACACAGTCGTTCCGACGTACTCCCCACCCGTAGCGCATGCAATCGCAGCTACGTAGGGTTCAGGCGAATAAATGGCAACAAGCGAGACAATTCAACAACATTGATTGCTGTGAGCAATAAGACAAACTTGCAGAGGGAAGTCCACTCTAATAAGGAATAGGCTTGCCTCGTTGCGTGTGGAAGTCACGCAAGCGAGGTCACTCACGGGTTGCAGCAGGTATATCCGTAGGGGCAGGTCAGGTGTAGCGAGGTCAGAGAGCCCCGGAGGTCTCTCGGTCGCGCTCTTTTATACCTTTTTACCTTTTCGCGAGGGGAATATCCTCTTTGTCCATCGGATACTTCCCCTCTTCCTGCGTGGGTATGCGCATCGCGAGAAGCGAGCGAGAACTGGGAGAGAGCAAAGTGCCTCTCTCTCGTGTCCACCTGAGTGCACACGGGAGAGAATGGCAGCGTACGCTCCCCACAAATGTTCCTGCAACTTATGTTGCGTTTGAATGTGGCGGTCATGTAAATTTAGCGGTGCAGCCAGCTGGTATGTTGCAGCCAGTGACCAGCACATGCAGCAAGCGTCCAAAGTTCTCAATAAGTGACTGAAGTTGCACAGGCCAGGTGCTGCACAAGCATATCGAGAGGAAATGTGCACAGAGCTGTTAGCAAAGCTGTCAAGAAGTGTGCATCGGTTAAAACCTACTGGGAACCATGCACACCGGGCCAGATCTGCCGAGCACAAAGGTACATTTATTTGGGGCCGGCATGGATCTTATATGCATAGCATAATTGTCGGTTCTCTTTAACCATCGGTTTTCTTTAGGTAGGCATTTCTACATTATCCATGCTTGAATAGGCAAGAAATCTGGAAATGTCTTTTATTTAGTACTGGCGGTACAGTATTTAGGCAAATGGATCATTTTGTAGTGGCACATGCTGTTTTAAGACCACACCTTGCAAACGTACACATAACACATGATCTTTATGCAGAGCGAGAGCTGAGCCCACCAAGGTCTCCCACCAGTGACCCGGAAAGTGACGAGCCGGAAGGAATGCGAGGCCTTCCACGAGTAGTGATCTTGACACCCAAGCGAGTCTACCCATCAATTTCACCTCCCTCATTGAGGGCAGATGCCCAGGAAGCACCGAGCCAAGAGCCAAAGCCAGAGCCTGAATGCAAACCCCCAGAGCAAGAGAAAGATGCCAACGAAGGCACACAGGAGAACGACACCACAACGGGTAGCCACAAACGGCGACTGCCCTTGGACGATGCTGAGACTGAGGAAGTAGCACAAAAGCGGCCCCACAACAACAGTGAAAGTGGGGCAACAGATGCAGCTGCTGATAATCTCAAAATGCGTGCATGCAAAACGAGACTTTGATTTTAGTAGCTGCTGTGTACTTCAAACCAGTCTGTGCGTGTGGATATACAATCACGTGTTTGTGTGTGTGTGGGAAGTGCCTCTCTCGTGGCCACTTCGTGTGTGCCCAGCAATTCGTCCACCTGCTAGAACACCTGTACGGTGGCTAGCAATGTGTCACATCTGACATTGTCGTTGTGGCACAAACTGTCGACTTCAGAGCTCTCCTGCTCTTTTCAAGTCTTCACATCAGTATTTATAGCCATTTTCATGACGCTAGTGTGTGTGCAGGGAGAAAAACTGAGAAATCTGGTGAACACTCCTTTGAGAAGATGCAAGGCTGAGACATGTGTCGCCGGAGTGCATTGCTTTGTGGCTGATCAGCTCATTTTGTCTTGCAGTGCAGGGATACAAGCCAAGTTCCACTGCCAAGGACCTCTCTCATTGGTTGGCTGAAGTGAGGAGTGGCAGTGACAATAGTGACATGTGATGCACCCTTGTATTGGTTTTTGTAGACCACCTGCCCCTGTGCTGCAAATACAGTATAGACCACGTGTAACGTAACCGCTTATGGTGCAGGGCCGGATATAGTACGGTCTTTTCAGACTCCCGTTAATTTTCCCATAGCACTCATGTATACGCATACCGCTTACAGTGCAGCCACGTGAGACGAAATACCGGTTATAATGCGGCTTCCGTGGGAAAATCTCGCCGACAAGGGCGGTAGCGAGCACGCTTCTCGACGAGGTGTGCCCACCGATGGGAGAGGAGATCAGCGAGGGCGATGCGGAGGAGGAGCATGAGTCCAAGGGCGATAAAATCATCGCTGCGCGCCGTATATGCGAGTGAAAGCGCGCGGGGGATGCGCACCTTCACGGAGAGCGAACACGAAGCGGAGAGATACGCGATTTCCATCGCGCGAAAGGCCGGGGGGGGGGGGGGGGGGGGGGGTATGGTAGGGAGGGGGGGGCGACACTGTGCTGCGGCACCAAATGCGTATCTTGCAACCGGGCGCAAGGGGAACTGGCGACGCAACCTCCCACGCGAAAGGAGCAAAGCGGAAAGGCAGCACAGGAGGGAGGGCGGCTTTTTCTCTGCCAACAAATGCGTTCGCGCCTGTGCCGGTTGTCGGTGTTGTCACGCGCACTGTATCTTGCAAGCGATCTCCACACGGCTCTGACCTTTGTATGCGCTGTGCTTACGCCGCTCAGTTTCTGTTGAAGCGATAGACCGCACGAACCTTCGCTCGCTGCGGCGGCCGCGTTTCCCCACGCCCGCGTTTTGACAGTGGTTGTTTGCAGTCATCGAGTCTATTCATGTTTGCTTGTGCGCGTTGACACCACGCTTGTTATTTCAGTTAGTAAGCGAATGTGTCACGTTTATGCAGCCGATAAAACTACTATCCCTACTCCTTATAGCTCTCTACTAATTTGCTATTGCAATTGATGCTTCGCCTTTCGGGGGAAACTGAGATATTTCTTTAAATTATTACTTTGTCTGCTTCATGCGAAGATCGTGCGTACTTGGCCATTAGCCTTTGAACGTTCGTAAATTTAAACGGATGCGAAACTCCCAGTCGCACGCTCCGATTCTCGGATACGCGCGGCTGCTTGGTCTACATGTTTCGCATATGTGCAGGGCTTGAAAATCGTTATTTTGATTATAGTGCGGTACCGCTTACAGTGCAGATATTCCCGACTCTGGCGACTTACGTTATAAGCGGTCTACACTGTATTACTTTGCAAGAGAACCCAGTGAGCCAGCCGCGTTTCCAACACCATAATTGTGGTTGTGCATTGCAGAATAGTATAGTTACTCTTGACATGCATTTTGCAGCACTTGTTCCTAAATTTGGGACACAAATTGTCCCCACGGACAATGCAGTGTTCCGTTGAGGCATTGTGTGGCACCTGTCTTGACCACTGCCCTTTTGGAAGTCACCGTTACCGTATCTTTGTGTATTTTTGTTTATGTTGAATTCAAGCATGCTGTGCACGCATACCATTTTTATCCTGCCATCGTTCCAGAATTTTTATCATTGAACATTTCTGTGAAACGAACATTGCAATCTTCTGTTCAGCTTGCCTATGACATAGGGAGTAGAAAACGTGACGTGGTGCACGTGTGTGTTGCCCGTTTTTAATGGTGACGTAAGGCAACTCATGATTATGTGCTGTCTTTTTTTGTACATTTACAGGTTTACAATTCACCAATTCAACTGTTTTTCTCATTCTATTCAATGAGTTTAGAAGAGATCACTGCCATTAACAGTAGTGCATTTGGATGAAGCAAAGTTGTACAACTTGTCCAGATTTGTCCCTTGCACCCGCTGTCCACATAATGTGAATAAGGGTGCCACAGGCTCTTCTGTAAGATAGGTTTTTTACCTCATTTTAATTTTTTACCTTCATATGTATTGTGGTATATTTATGTATGTGTCTTGTGGGGGCACCCTACTCTCTACCATGGCATATTAACTTCAAGGCATTGTATGCTATGGCAATGTCACTCAGGGTGTTCACACCAGTTTTGTCTTCCCGGTTAATGTAGCTCAGGGCATTCTCAATTACCGTATTCACTGGAATCTAACGCGCACTTTTTAGGGGCGAAGCTCCTTAGGGTGTGGGTCTGTCCCTCCTCTGTAGTATGTAGTAGTAGTAGGTAGCCACGTCTACTTTTATGAAAAAAAAAAAAAAAACATCCGAAAGTTGTGTCTGTAGCGCGGAATCGAACCAGGGACCCCTCGCTTCCGAACGCGCGGCGCTAACCACTACGCCACGAAGCGCACATGGACACACGCACCACGATGACAATAAATACCCAACATTAACGAAAGACTGCGCGTTTCTAACGCGTTTGTGCTAGCGCGTTGCGGCCCGTGTAAGAAGCTGGTGTAAGACGCTGTGGCCTCTCCGCCTTACCCCCGTATTCATAAACGCTCCTCGACTTGAACTTGACTTGCCACCGCCTTGGGCAGCGCGTTCGAAACGCGTTGAAGGCGGTGGCAAGTCAAGGTTCAAGTCGAGGAGCGTTTATGAATACGGGGGTTATACTCTCTCAGCAGTCATGTGATGGCGTCGGCAAACGCGGTGCACGTTCCGGCATGTGTAAACGGCTGCGTAAGACGCTGTGGCCTCTCCCCCTTACTAGAGAGTACTGCACGTTTCTAACGCGTTTGTGCTAGCGTCCCCTTAAGCGGGAGATGGTGCAATTATAATGAAGGGCGCTGTTATAAAATAGGAATGACGTCACATATGGCGCGTGTCATTGGTGGAAGTCAATCGTTCGATTTAGTGCGGCGAGACTGGGCGAATTACACGGAAGATTCACGGTTTACCGATGATTCCCTCCGGAGCTTCGCCCACTAATCATCATTCACCCCGTGGATATGCGGTGTTTTTTTTTCCAATAAAACAGGTCCAAAAATTGCGTGCCCGTTAGAATCGAGTACGACCCTAAATCTGCGTTACCATATAGCCATCGGCATTTCAAAATGGCCGCCTCATATGCCCTTCGAACCTTACTGCCGTAGCTTCTTACGTGCGCTGCAGTACACGTGCTTAAGCATTAGTTTACCATCTGTCTTCTCGTTTTCTGCGTTTGCTCTATCAGCATAAAGTGTTGAGTTCATCATGATGCTGCATTTAAAAGGAAAGTGATCACGTGCGCGGAGACGGACGGATAACGGTTGTTCGGAGAATACGAAACTTGCGTGCAAGACGGCCGCAAACAGGAGGAGAGGATTTTTGCCAGCAAAGCAAAGCGGAAGGGTTTCAGTGGATCGAAGCAGGATGTACTCTGCGACGATCCACTTCGGCGATACGATCTCCTTGGCCCTATCTTGAAAGCGATCTGCGACGGGGAGAGTCTGCCGCGCGCTGTGTTTCTGCTGCTTATAGCTCGCGTTGAAGTGAGAGGCGTACTAGCACGAAGGTCAATTCACTCTCCGTGCTTCGTCACTCCAGCGTTTTGATGGAGAGTTTCCACGGTCATCGAGCAAGATGTGTTCATGTTTGCTTGTGCGCACGTGACACCATGCTTGTTAATTTAGTTAGTAAGCGAATGTTTGCAAGTTTATACGGCCGATAAAGCTGCTATCCTTACTTCGCCTTTTGGGCGCAACTTTTTATAATCATCGCAACTTTAGTGCATCGGGAGTAAATATGTTTTTCTAAATGAGAGAAAATTTTATTACTGTATGAAAGCATGAGGTGCACGGTACTGTAAAGGATTTCTTTTTTCCGGTCACGGAAAATAGGCGCGTGTTACAATCGAGGGCGCGTTAGAATCGAGTAAATACGGTAGCACATTTTTGCGACGCGTGACTGAAGAAAGGTTAATTTTATCAGTTTGACCTTGGCAAGGGCACTCAAAACTGGTTTGACTTATACAAAGTTAGACTTAAAGGATACATAAAATAAAACGTTTTATATACTGGAACTGATTGTTATGTCTACCCCGTTCTTGCTTGGGGATGCTGTACAAGTGTGTCAAGATCTATATACACTGTGGATGATGATCTATGGATTTTATTGGCGCAAGGGTCAAAGAGCGCCAAGCAAATGATATACACACTGTGGAACCAATTCAAAATTTGTCTGCAAGAATGTTTTGCCAGGTGAAATGCAGTTCATACTTCTGTTGCTGCACACTTAAGTGTTGTTGCTTCAGGTGTTGCATAGGTAATATTATGCACTGCCTGATTGATCAGTGGCTAAAACACTTCTACTCGGCATCATGCCCATGTAGTAATGAAGTTTTTATGTCGGCATGGCCTAGAGATGGCTTGATTTAAGCGGGCAACAATCAAGCTGGCTTTCCACACTTTTGCTGCCAAACAGTGGTGTGAAAATGCACTTCCTGGAATAATTTGACTGTCAGTTGCTTGGCAATACTTTCATGCTTGTTTGAGCATGATCAGTGGGCTGGTGTAACCACTAATGCTAGCGCTCCAACTGCCGTTGATTTGATCTGGTTGGGATTATTCAATAATGATCATTTTAAAGTAAGCTATAAGTATAGCCACATTTCAGAACTCCAACGTCTAATAAATAAGTCAACTGATTTTGCTTGTGAGAAACAACTGCATGCGAAAATCTGTCCTTGAGATACCTGGCCTAATCAAACTTGCAAAAACTACATAGGTTAAGTGACTTGCACAGTAAGGAATTTTGTTCGAAACTGCAAAGTACAGAATGTTGGAGCCCTCACCCATGTTCGCTAGGCTTATAAGGTGTCAGTGTGATGTATTATGTTTAAATCTAAGGCTGTGCATTACATATTTACTTTTATGTGTCTAACTAGGACGACTATGTGTGTGCTTTGCAGGGCCTCAAGAAAAGCCGTCAGACATGAAATCTTTCGAGGGCTCTTGGGTAATTTATTATTTGGTGAGGTTTAAAGTCTCAGAACTATGCGCTGGCATAGTTCTGCAACAGTTCTCCATAGTGGAGGCATCCAGATTAATTTTGGCCACCTGTGTTAAAAAAAAAAAAAAAAAAACCTTTCCATACCCACTTTTCTACTAACCAATTTGTTGTGGACAGCTTTTATTAGTGGAATATCAGCAGTTCATTTGTTATTTCCAATTGTCTTTTACTCTCAGTGTCTCTCTTTTCATGTTTTTTGCAGATAGGCAAGGCCCCAAAAACTGTCTACAGCTGAACCCACTTATAACAATATTCAAGTGCCAAGAAAATCCCATTGTTATAACCGTGCTCCTCGAAAAAAGCAGAGGGGAGAAACGTCCAAACATTTTAATTGAACAGAAAGACGTACAGTTGAACCCGTTTATAGTATTACTGGTTTTAACAATGCTCGGATGTAACAATGAGTAGATGCTGCACCATGAACTTTAGTGTGTTCTGTGGTAAAATTAGCCCCTTGCTACAATGTTTCCATGCTGCATTATTGGCTATAACAATCAAGTCTGGCTACTGGGTGTCTGCGTCGAAAAGGAAAGGAACACCTGCCTTTGGGCTGCACACCCCTCACATAACGCCTTCGCTGCCCCTCTCTCTCCGACATTGGCGAGAGGAAAAGGAGAGAGGCATGCGAGGTGGGCAATCCGACAAGAACGTGCCTTGCAAAATGCGCTGCACAAAGACAAGTGCGGCAAAGCGGCTGGCATTTTTTCTTCCAGCATTTTGTTTTTTTTTTCCTTTCAGCACACACACTCAGTAGCCATATTTAATTGTTATAACCGAAAATTCAGCATGGGGGAGTAGTGCAGTAAGTGGTTTAGGACACATACAAAAGTTGACGGTGCATCGGCTTGCTCATTGTTATATTCGATACATTTTTGAAACTGGTACCATTATAAGTGGGTTCAACTGTATATGAACCTCGATATTTCTTGGAACAGAAGTCAAGCATGCTTTTGTTATGCTCCATGCGATGCGTTACTCCTTGCGTGGCAAGGCAAGAAAATCACTGAGGTACCGGCCGCAAAGCATTTTCGTTAAGTCGCGTCCATGCGAGAGAGGACGAAAGGGGCTTTACATCTTCCTCACAATCGTCAGTACTAAGTTGAAGCTCCTGACATGACTCGCTACAGTTTTCTAGATCTAAATGTTTACTTGAGGAGAGAAAATGTCCAAGAACACCATAGTTTCGGCATTGAAGAAGGCCACTGTTTTTGCTGCAGCTGCCTCCTCTTTGGGCCATCATTTTCAAAACTTGGGGGGAGCCAGACTTTTGTGCCGTTTCCATCAACTGCACCCTCAATAAATCGGTTTTCTGGGAAGCTGGTGTCGGCATTCACACCAAAACGATAAAACGACTGCCACTTGTCTCTGGCACTCGATAGAAGAAATGGAAATCCCTGGATGAGCGAGATTCATCGTTAGGATGGAAAGTGTACACAAGCATATGATTTCTTTCCACTTGCATTGGAAGAGTGGGCCATTGCGCGACCCTGCTCCAAAACGGCATTTCAGCAAAAAGTTTACCAAATGAAGTGTAAGAGACAACTTCATTCTGTTGATGCTGCATTGTTAATAAAACAAACTGGAACCCAAAGCACGCCATCATTATTATGGAGCAGCCATATTCATGGATATAACCAATGCCATTGGTCCTTTATTCACTGTTCTTATGCTTTTGTTGCATTTCTTTCCTGCAGCCAGCCGTTCCAGTGTAGCGTTTGTGTGCGATAATTTACTACTCGTACCAGCGTGGCACTCGGCTCATTAATTGAAAAAGAAGCTTGCATTAGGTTCATTTGCACATTTAGTATAGTTATTGTCAGTACCACTTTAGAAATACCTTTCAATATGCATACTAAACCACTGACATATAATTTGCTTATTAGTGGCAATCTTCCTTGCAATCCTGCACACCAGGAGAAAGCAAAAAAGTAAAATTAATTTGTGGACGTCTTCACTGTAGCTTTGGTTAATTCAGGCACATTCTAGAAGATGGCCTTGTTGACATGCCCTAACTCGGCAAATTTTTTTTTGCGAGCTTGAAGCACGCTGGAAGTGAAATGACTATTGCAAGTAGAAATGGCTTTACACTCCAATTTGAGCACAGGGAAGCCATTCTATTAAAAAGTTAATGAATTTAGTTTGGCAATTTTTATCCAAAATGCCTTGTGATGTGCATCAAGCCGGTTCTGCTATATTTGATGGCTGTTAACACTGTGCCAAACCAGCATTTTGCCTATTCCAAAAGGTCAAATGGCTGTTCCATCACCGAGTTCAGCACATCATGCAATCTGATTTTCACCAATTTTTTTTATTGAAACCAATATTGTATTGAAATTTATTATGTTTTTTTTTTTCGCAGATAAAGCTTTGAACTTCCTGCAAATGTGAAGATCTCCTTCATGCCATGTTGACAAAAAAAGCCCTTAAGTTGCATCATATTTTTGAACCTGCTCTGCTCGCTGTGATATGTATTGTGCTGTTGACAGGTAAAAAAAAAAAAAGAAAATGCTGGCCTAAGTGAAAACGGGTGACATTGTGATCCTAGTTTTGGAGCAGACAGAAAGAGTGAATTATATTTTTGGGTAAGCTGAAGCAAAGGTGTTTACAGCATCTTGCCAGTATGGAGTGGCTAAATTCTGTCAACTCTACTACAAGTGTGCTGCCAGTGATTGTACTATAGCTGTATATGGGGTCTCCGCATCAGATGCAGAAGAAATGTACTTGAATTTGTTCAGCATGAAAGTTGCCTTTCAGTGTGTGTGTCATCTGAATAAACAAACTGATGCAGGAGTGAAAAACTGAATGCATCCTTTTCCTCGCACATGCAGAGTTGGCATGCTGTGCTCGTTTAATACCGAGATGCAGCCAGGAGTGAGTGCTGTGCACCTCTGCAAATGTGTTTACCAAAATGTGCCGCAAGTTATACTCTTCACCCATTTCCTGTTGGAATAACATAATGCTGTGTGTAAAAGTTGCATTATGACTGTGTTAGTACCAAACCTTCCTAGTTGGCAGGTAAGCAGAACACATTTCAGTAAGTGTTTTTAACAATAGGGGTGTTATATAGTGAAATTTTTGAATCACATAGAATGCAAATATTCAAGAAAAATGATTTTTGAATATTCAATATTTTCTCATTTCTAAATATACAGACAGTGAAATGAAAAGCTTTGTGGAGTTTCTATGGTAAAAGATAAGGTTTATGTTATTTGATATATGCATGTACAATACTGTTTGCAACTGGACATTGAATCAACAGAGGATCTTATGAGAAACTGCTTTACGTTTCTCATTTACAAGCTCAACTGTAAATTATTGAGCACAGGTTATCTTCCCCATGCAGTTGCTTGAGGAATGGTGCCTCTATGCAATAACAGGTTATCCAGCAGTAGAATAATTTGTAACACACTTTAATTGGATCGATTTTTCCCTCAAGACTCTAAACAGTGTTATCCCTTAATTTTGAACAGAAAATGATATTCAACAATTTCGAATAGTGAATTCTCAAATCTAACACTGTCCTTGCTATTCAATTCATATCCAAAATTTTGATTAACACGCCCCTAGTTAAATATAGGAACAACAATATTGCCGCGGGTATGTGCCAGTGGGGACGAGGTTGAAGTAGCGTGGGTGTTTAGGTTAAGTGTGAAGATGAAGATATTGGTTAAAAAAAAAAAAAAAAACGTCTTCGTTTTCACGCTACTTCAACCTCATCCCCATTGGCACATACATGCCATGCCTGACTATTGCATCTTTACATGACGGTTCAGTCAAGAGTGAAACACTTAACCCCTTAATATATATATATATTTTTAATTTCCTAACCAAAAGTGCCTATTTTACTTATTGCTGGTTTCGAATCGTATTGTACTAAAAAGCAACTACCCGATGTTGAAAAAATATTTGCACCACATACTAAGTCATTATCAGGAACCAGATACCGGGCATCACTTCTCCGAAAATAGGCGTGAACTTGTTCTTGGACCAGTACCACTGCTGCCGGGGCTTGTGAACTATTTCCTGCAAGAGCAGGAGTGCAAGGAACACGCACATCTCTTTCTTTGTCACTTGTACCCATTTTTTGAGGCGGGAATGTTCACTGGGACTAGAGCATTTGAGCTTTTCAGCCGCTTTGAGATTTGTTTCATGGACCACTAGTGTAATCAGTTCGTCGACAAACTGCTGTATGTACTCCAGACGGTCATCTGGCGATATCAAATTGAAATTCTTGCCTGGAACGGCCAAAAATGGAAATCGAGGAGGCTTCGCGCATCAGGATTGTCGACATCAAGCTGCACCCACTGACGAGCACTCGCAATGTTCGCTTCAGAGATGTTATCACTAGAAGAACTGCTCAATTCAGCGTCATCGCCGTCTTCTTCACTTCTGGACACAATAGAAACATCGGTATCCGAATCATCTTCATTGGAAGAAGAAGATGAAAAGCTTCTTTTTCAGGTTGACGGGCCAGCTATGCATATGTCGCCGCCACCGAACGCCACGTAAAAAAAAAAAAAAGCGCTCCTGCCGCAGGAAAAACCGAAATCGTCAAGTAAGTGCTTCCATCTGGAGGGTGACACGCGATCTAAGCCGTAGACAAGCGCTTCTTGTCCTGAACACTCAAGAGGAGAACCTATTCTGGTAGGACGAGCTCTGATCGTCCAAAACAGTTTGGGGACGCTTTGGCTAGGACGAGTCGTACTCGTCCGAAACATCTAAGGGGTTAAGGGCATTTTTAAAAATTTGTTGGTGAGGCACAAGCACAGAAAAATATAACAGTACCCCACAAGAAGCCAAGCAGATAAAATGTGTGGTGAAGCTGTGAAGCCTACTAGAAAATTTCAAAGCATCAAACCTTGAAAACCACAATCAGTTCTTTTTTGTTTTTATTACATAGAAACTTCAGCACTGATCTTTTATCGAACGCTGGTGTGCCGAGAAAAAGGTCAGCACCAATAGTTTGTTTGCATACCTGAAGCCAACCTAATTAGTTTAGAGGGCACAGGAAAAGCAACAGGTAAACAGAACATTACAATGCTGTCTCTATTGTGATACAGCATTCTTAACCAATGTGCCGCGATGTCATGTTCTTTTCACACTCACTGCCAACTGGTTTCTGTCGATGCCTGCTTGATGTTCTATGCATTTTCATGTCCTGAAAATTTTTTATCTTCCAGGTTGGCAGACAACTTGCCAAGTATGATGACTATCATAAATTTGTAGTGCAAGAACAAAACTACATATAGAAAAAAGGCACGCAAATACTTTCTGTCCTAGTGTTACTGTTCTTCGTTTTTCTGAAATGTTGCACCAACAAGACCAGGTATCCATAAGTCATGAATGCTGCTGGAATCTCACCCAGCACATTCCACAACAATTTCTGAAGATGTGACCTAAGGAACTCCACAAAACTAGGAGTAAATTGAGGAAGTAACACCTCATTTCACAGCTCTACAGAATGTGCGCAACATTAAACCAAAGAAGCATTTCTGGATGTGTTCAGTTTTAATCAACAAATTATTCCTTGGGGACTAATTACAAAACCAGTGCTAGATTACTTAATGAATCAAAGTTCTGTGGTGTGTTCGGAATTACATACACATTTAGACAAGGTCTGATAATGGGAGTTATGCCTGTTATTGGTAAGCATGACCAAACCCGGACAGACTCTTGTCCATGAATTTCCTCTTGGCAAAGCACAGCCACCACTGCAAAGATAAAAGGACCGTTACCTTTAGGAAATAGTTAATCTTTATATAGTAAGTTGAAAAGAGCAAATAATATGTCACCCAGAATTGCAATACTATAACTTACAATCACACAAATTTTTGTGTCAGTTATCAAAAACTTGATTTCTCTCAAATGTGATCAAAAGATGAGCATGACAAAAGATGAAACACGAGTATATGAAGAAATATATGACAGATGATCCCTTCATGAGACCCCATATAAACATTGTGAAACCTTAACAAAAAATCTCTCATACATACAGCAGCTGCTGCATCCTCCAAAATCTTTACTTCAATGCACACTACTGTGAAGACATGAACACTTATGACAAATTATTCTATGCAAGCCATATCTTGATTATTTGATGCCATACAAATGTCTGCTTTTTCATCCCATTTTGGACTCCGAGAGAACCACTTTAACTTCAATAGTGCAGTGGCACTGGAGGCAAGAAAAAGTTAAAACTATGTTTACACGTTTGAATTAGGTGGGCTTGAAAGTGCCCCAAAAACAAAGGAGGCCAATTAAAATCCTCAGGTTTATTTCTGCATTATTCAGGTGTCAACTCTGAATTCACTAAACATTTCACAAACACATTCGCGCCAATTTCAGTGGAAAAATATTTATTTCACCCACCTTGCTTGGCTTCCCAGTCTCACTATCGAAAACCTTGTCGCATAGACGTTGCCCACATTCTTGTCGTAGCTGTGTAAGGTAAGCCCTCATTGTCTCTGAAATAAAATGTGGCAACATGAAGCACGAAGCATGCCATTCTTCTGTTTCAACTAGTACTACTGCACCCAAATGCAGAAATTAGCTGGACATGCAGAGTGAGTAAAGCTTATCGCAGCTCAAGCCAGAAGCCAGGATTCAAAATAAAGTGTGGTAAATCAGACTGCATGCACTACACAAGGACTCTGACCTGAGATGTTTGGATCTAAGACAGTAACACACACTTTGCTCTCGTTAGCAACAACTAAATTTATCTCATCATTTTCTATTGCCTGTCCCACTTGTTAGGCCCTGTCTCGGAGCAGTTTCCACTTGGAGCGATGCACCAACCATGTGCATGATTTTTTTCAAGTGCAAAGTCAGCAAACCATTCTTAAGCCTAAATATCTCTTTGCTATTATGGTCTGGAAACTTGCCAAAAGCAATAATGTGATGTAACAGAGGAGTAACACAACAGTTAGGCCCCGCTTTCCATTGAAGGAGGCTGTACTTACATAAAACGGCAAAAATACTAAATCTGACATCAACATTTCTTCATGTCAAAAGGTTCAAGACAGCAAGATGGCCCCTAAGAACGGAAGTCTCAGCCTGGATCCACTATTTTGGCAAGGGGATTTATCAAGGCAACTGTTACTTGGCTATGTGTATATAGAGTTTTTGTTTTTATTAGCTTGTTTTTCAACTGCGCAAAGCCCATCTCTGCTTGCTTCCCATTTTCTGGATAAACTAAACCCACCAGATTACGTGCAATAGGTTTTTCCCATCCATCTCAGCCCATACTCCTTAGAAGAACCTGCAGCGCTCCTCCCCACCTCACTAGTCCCTCCTTTTGAACATTTCCGATTCCCTTACCCTCACCTCGTTCTTTTGTATCTATCCTTGCCTACAGGGAAAATAGGGGAGCGGGTCTGCTATATAAACACTGCCAAGAAAAATGGTATTTGAAGACAAGTCCCCCTGTGAGAATGTTGCCTGAAGCTTCTCTTGTTTGGCTGTTGCTGCTTACATCAACATTTCTCGCAATAAAACAGAAAAAAACACACAGTCTGTCCTGCTCTGAGCAAGTTTGCTCACATGCAAAAAACTAAAGAGTGTATACAAAACGCACTACAAAAAATGCAGCTTTAGCAAGACAAGGCACTTACCTGCTTCAGATGGAGATGAAGGCTTTGCGTAGACTGGATTTAAAGGAAATCCTGCTTCTCCTGGAATGTCAAATTTGGAGATGGCCAGTGCCTTCATGTCCTGGACACCCTGGTTTTTGCTCGAGCACTGTTATGTGGGAAAACAGAAACAAAATTAAAAACGAGACTGGATGTTTTTGCAAGTTAAAAAATGGGTAATAAAGAATGTGGCAGCAGAAAACATAGGCAAAAACACTATGCACTGCGCTTCCTCAGAATCATCAGAAAGGCGGAGATGTGCAAGGGAACATAGCTATGACTGTGAGTAGTGATGCCCTGTCCACTTGGATCTGCCAGTGCCTTTCCATTCCAAACTGATTTTGTGTTTCAAATGACAATGTGCTGTCAATGTTCTGTAAAATACTGGGCGTCATTTGGAAACTGAGCTAACATCAACAGCTTAAAAGTCCTATCACATAAAATGTCTAACGAACATGTAACTTAAGCAAAAAATTGAAACTGCCCTATGCAGACATGTCATTTTTTTATTAATTGATAAATATCACTGTAAAAGCATCACTTTATATGTGGGTGGTCAACTGAATCTAAGGTGTTTTCTAAGTATGCAACACAAATTGTTACAGGCACTGGCCAGGATGACTGTGTTTCAATTCTTCAAAAACTTTTGACTTGGCGTTGCATCCAGTTATCACACAGGAGCTCATGCTATATGACATTAGCAATGTTTTGTGTTTGCTATTATGCACATCCCAGCAAAAACTTTGTTAATATATGAGGTTACTCATCTGAATCACATCTTGCAAGCTAAAGTTTATCCGAATGACCCGTTCTCAGACTTATCTTTTTCATGGGTTTTATTATTCCAGTATTTCAGCATGCCACCAACCTTCAATTGTTTGCTCCTGTTGATGACAATGGTTACTACTACGTTCACCAATGCTAAGTAGAATAGATTTCCTTGTTTTCGCCTCTACATTTGATGATACAAACTTGAAGAAACCAAATGTATATGATTTAGGTGTTTATTTCAATATTCACCCAAAAGTTAATAGGCATGCCAACCATATAAAATGCACTTTACTACTCTTGGTTTTGTATGTTATACCACATGTGATTTCAATGGCCCCCAGTGATTTGCTACAGTTTCAATCTTTGGTGATTAGCAAGTTCAAATACTACTTGGTATGTAAAACCTGAGCACAAAAACAAGACAGGACAAGAGAGACTGGAAAAGTGCTTGCTAATTCACAGGCCTTGTTCTGCAGGGGCACTATCAACAGGAACACTGCTCTACAGTTGCAGCAAGAATAATGTGTGCCACAAATGCTTATGAGGGTAATCATGAAATATTCACATGAATAACTAGCTGAAATTTTGGTTACAATTATAAATTGGTTCAATGTGTTGGTGCAGCTGCTATGTGGGTAAGTTCGTATAATTGATAGGTAAAAAAAATCAAGCTACAAAAAAAAAATCTGTGAGTCGGTGTGTATTTTTTCAGAACAAGCTCTGCCCTAGACTACGTACAAATGAAAAATTAAAATTGTAGAATTATTGGCGTCAATACAGCAATTGTAAACAAGTTCTAAATACAGTTAAACCTGCTTATAACGAACCTCCATAGAACATATTCCTGGATATAATGAAGTTTTTCTATTCCCCGCCATAGAAGCACACGTATTTGAGACCTCTACGTAACGAAGTGGCAGCGGGAGACCCCCTCGAAATAACAAATTTTCCCCGCCGACAACCTAGAGGTTTCGCCCCAAATTTTGTGATTTTTGTGCGAGCAGCAACCGGAAGCACCTTCTCGGCCGCGACAGAATGCGAAGCGGCCGCGCTCGAATTCACGGCGACGGCGAGGCGAGAGCGAGCGCACGTGTGCGTGCGTGTGAGCGTGCACGAGACAGGCCTGCATCCCTCGACCCGGCGATCTTGATGCCGTGGGCGTGACCTTTCCCCCTCTCTTCATTCAAACCTGATCCCGCCACTTGCTGCAGCTGGCCTAGCCCGCCAAGCCGGCACTCTCCTTTTCCAGTTGATGTTGCCAAAGAAAAAAAAAAAGTTTTTTCTATTTTTTTTCAATGCGCTGGCAGCGCGCGCCACTCTTTGGTTACTATTATCCTAAAACTACTATCCTTACTTCGTATAGCTGTCTGCTAATTTGCTGTCGCAATCGATGCTTCGCCTTTCGGGCGAAACTGGGACTTTTTTGTTCATCGCAACTTTAGTGTATTGGGAGTAAATCTTGAGCGCTAAAACTTTAGTGTATTGGGAGTAAATATTAAGCAATAATTGTATTTCTGTATGAAAGCATGAGGTGTGCAGTACTGTAAAGGATTTTTTCCCCCCTCTCTTCTGGTCGCGACAAATGGGTGCGCGTTACAATCGAGGGCGCGTTAGAATCGAGTAAATACAGTAAGCGTTTCTTTTTCGAATTTTCGTTCTGAACCTGCATATAACAAAATCTTCTTTATAACGAAGTTTTTGGGGAATTTGTCAATTTCGTTATGTCCAGGTTTAACTCTATTGGGCATTTTGCAATGAAGCTGTAAAAGTTCGCAGGCATGCTTAAAGCTTGTGATCTGACATTTTTTTACACAAATGCACACACATTCATACTGATTGTTGGAACCATGTCTGCTGGACCCTTTTATATTTTTGCCAAGGTATGTTTCAGATGAAAGAAGTTTAAAATAAGTGCTTTTGAATTTATCCACATTGCTTATTTATATGTGAGTGATTGTTTAGCTGTTGACATTTTCATGCCAACTGCTTGGGACTTCAAAGGTTTGCTGGAATATGTACTTTGATTTTACGCATTTGCTGCATTCTTTGTGGACCAGTTAAGAAGGCTTTAGAGTGTTTTTGGGCACAGCAATAACATCAATGTATGATACACTTAAAGTGTGCTTCCCACATTCTTTCTTTAAACAGATGCATTTCTTCAGCTTCAGTCTCCAAAAAGAATTCTCAAGTGCTAGAGCTATAAATACTGCTCGTAATCTTCCAGTCTCGTGGCACTACTTCCTGTCACTTTTAAACAGTGAAAGGCACAAGTGGTGCACCAACAATAAAAGCAGTTCACGCTTGCCTTTTGAAGTTTCTTCAAGCACTCAGAAATGTACAACGTCAAGTATATCAGCACACGATCAGCTTCACTCTGAAAATTAGGGGAAAAATATATATATTATTCATGATATGATTGATAAGACTAACATAATATGACTAAAAATCGAACAGAGATGTGAATGTTCCTAACTTCCCACCCAGACCAAATGTACACTAAAGGCCCTTTACTGTTCCATTTAAGGGGCCTACAACATATATTAAAAAGGAATAAATTTACTCAGTTGCTAGACAATACTGTCGTAAACATCTGAGCTAAGCATTATGCCTGAGCTAAGCAGGGTGTCAATCTTACTAGTAAGATTGCCTGAGATCTTGATATTTGTGACAGACTTAAAAACATGATGACCACTAGTCAAATTTCTTTGGATGAATGAACAATGCATCCGCTCTGAAAGAGGCTTGTGTTGGATGTGAACAAGCTCTATTTTTACCTTTATTCTGGGCTTATTATTGGCCATTGGGACCAATGGTTTGTGTTAAGAAACCATCAAACCTGATAAGAATGTATTACCCTAAAATCTATTATGTTCATTGCTTTTGCACCACCAGTACTCCAGCCACCTTTCACTATTTCCACTGCAGATTCATTAACATTTCCTAAATAACCCTTAAAGCCAAAGGCCACAGTCAGGGTAACTTCATCCTCATTGACTTATGGCAGATACTGCAACAGGCTAACAAAATACGCTAACAAATACTAGGGTTTCTGCACCATTTCCACATCCTATGCATGTATTGCTGGCAATGTCAAATTTTTGATGTCAGCACTATGCAGTTCCATCTGGAAGAGATTTTTATCAGTTATAGGGCAGTGGTGCTGTCTGGTGTTGGACACTGATACTCTATGGCCTTCAAGACTGGGTGGTGCGGCTGGTGCTAAAGCTCAGCGCGATGATGGGTGGAGCATGAAGCACATCATTCCATGTTGACACAGCAGTGTACTTTCAAGCACAGTTGGAACAACGAAAAGGAAGAAAAGGTCATGACAGCGTGGAAGGGGCTATTCGATTGCCAATAGTTCTACTCGTACAGGTCATATGTGACGAGACGACTTTTAATACATGGTAGACCGATTCCACACATTCCATAACAAGCATTGCAGGGTCTTTCAATCTCACTCAATGTTATAAAGACATGCCAGAACTTCTTCATACTTGATACACATATTCAACTGCCACACTGCACTTCCTACTACATAACGTTTTTCAGAAAGAGGAAATCACAATGCAGCTCATAAGCTACAATGGGCTAAATTAAATGTATTTAAATGTTTCTCTTCAATTCAATTGAAAGAGTAATTGCTAGCTGCGAAAAGAAGCATGAATCTATGAAATGAAATCTCCATATGCAGTTTGGAAGCAGAGATACTATAAGAGTTGTGGCAGATTCTTTACAGATGTCTGATAATAGAATTGTGCCTAGCGTAGAGCAATCTACGTACTCACCTTTATTTCATATGTTCGAAAGAAAACATTGGCTTTGAAATAATAGAGTGCTTCATCAATAATGTCTGTCTCATCAGCTGGAAAAAAAAAAAAAAAGAAAGAAAAAGGACATAACTTATGTAAGCATTTTTCTTTCGTGAGAAGTAACGAAAGAAAAACCTACAGAAACATTTACAGGTTAAATAAATAATTTATTTTGTATAGAAGACAGTACTGATAAGTTGTGAATAAATAAGCATTACTAGACAGTATGGTATAAGGTGGTTGAGGCCTGGCTCAGCTTTCAGTAACATCACAAAAGCATAAGTAATGGTCAATTCTTGCATGCATCATATGCTGTTGCTGCAAGTCTTTAAAGCTGAGGACAGTATTTTTCGTGAACCTTAGGGGCTTTTGCTTTCCACTTCCCCGTACTATACACAATGATGCTTTAGCAGAGCACCAAACTTATCAACAAAAAACACAGTATGGCAGATATACCTCCAGCTGCACATTAAGACTTTTAAACACTGGACATTACCTAACAATGACAATTGAGCTTGCACAACACTGCAGTCCCTCTGTGACTTTGCACACGAGGTGGGAACTGACAGTTATTAGCGATTTCCTCCTTTCCCTTTTCTTTACCCCACTCCCCTGCATAGGCCTTCGAGTCAGTCCTTTTCTATGTAAATATTTATCAATGAATACATAAAACATGCTTGGATGCAAGAGTCAGGACAGCACAAAAGACCAGCAGAAAATTACAACACCCCCCCCCCCAATTGGGAATAAACCACAAACTGAATCAGTACAGAAACTTATCTGAAACAGAAAAGCTTGAACCACTCTTATATCACGTTTCACCAACTAGCCCAACGCCACGCACTCTTAATGACAAACAGCTATGCAAAATCCAGGCCAAATTTGGCAAATTAGAGAAAAGCTGAACACATAACACAACTGTGCTGGGTGCAGGCAAGGGTTGCCTTAAAAGTTCCTGAAACAATTTTAGTTGTATGTAAAAGAATCGCTCAGAGTGTCAGACATAAAGAGTACTTTTCACGGAAAGCTGTTGCACAAAAATTTTATGATGGCACATTGAATTGAAAGAGTGGCAAGTGGTTAAAAATTACCCTGTCCCAAGCCGACGTGTTACTCAACCCATATTCCACATGGCCATTGCTATTCCCTACATCCTCAGGCAGAATTTTGTCCAGCGACAAGTGTTATCTATTTCAGGTTGCTTTGAGCTGCGTGTTCCCGCATCTTTTATCAGTGCATTATTTCTCATTACAGTTGTGATGGTGGCCTCAAAATAATGTTTACCGCAAAGTTTTCTACAGCATGCTCTCACACCAATGACCCGGCACACATTTGTGCCATTTACAAAGAGACTACTGATTGTTCACCACCATCCTTGAGCAATAATAAAGTGTACAATCCAGGTAAGCCACAGTGCAGCAGGTGCACATAATAGCCAACCTATGAACACTCCGCATTCATAAAAATCCTGCGGATACGACACCAGAATTTTGACCTGAGCACACACCTTTTGTGGGATACATACACACTTATATAAACAACGATTTACCTACAGACATAGCACACTAGCAGCACCAAACTTTGTTTAGCAGAGACTGACAGGCAACAGATTGTTTTTAGATGACAGTGACGTCTTCAGCGATTCTGATGCTGCCAAATTTTTCTACTATAGCAACTTGTCTGAATAACTTACTCGAACCAGGTACTCTTTTGGTGTCCTTTCACAATGGGACTTTTAAGGGTATGGTTGTACACCCACAAGTGACTTCTTTACGAACAGAATTTTTTCAAAATGTTTAAGCAGCATTGGTAAAGTAGTAAACTTTCTTTACAGAAAATTTCGGAGTTGGCAGGTATGGGTGCATGTGAATACCAAGCATGTTTTTTTTTTCTCCTGCCAAAAGAAGATACTGCTGCAACTAAATGTGTCGGAGCACAAGTTCATGCAAGTCCTCTGCATCCGACCAGCATCTGTTGCCACTGCACTGTAACCTTTCAAGCATTTTTTCACACTCTTAGCCCTCTATGCAGTTTACAGGTCTCCTGCTGAGCCTAGCTTTTTTTGTTGGAATTCCTTATACCACTCCTATCTTCGCACATGTGCACAAATGCATGCATATAGACAGTAGCTACAGCACACAATCTGCATTCCCAGGAACAAGTGTGTATTTGCTTTGAATAACCATTCACAATTATTTTTTTTTTACACATTGCCATTAAACTGAACATTAGTGCAATGACACAATCAAGGTATTCCCAATGATGCACCAATGAAAACTAATGAAACTATTTGCCTAAGTGATATCGCTCGCCCATTCTACATGGAATTGGCAAGAGCGGGAGAAAACATGAGGCATTGCTCTGAACAGTAAGGACTAAGGACGCAGGACATTTAAAATCTATTTATAAATTACATGGCTTACATAGGACATTTAATTGTGACCCTTGATGTTCACAAGGACCTCACCCACCAAATTATTTTGTTCATGCACAGACATCAATATCGTTTGATGGTCCCTTTAAAATTCCCCAGCAGTGAATGATGATTAGGATAGTACTTACTGCTCTTTGGAGCTGGGCCCCTGTACTGAGACTTGATAGGAAGAATGACCATATTGCCCACTGATCCTGCTGACCCATTTGTGAATTGGGAGTGGTACGCCTGCAATAGTAAGGGCGGTGGTGGTGATGAAATGACGCTGACAACAATATAAGCAAATAATCAGCAGCTTAACTATTCCTACAGCCGCACAAATGGCAGCTAAATGCACAACTATAAGTTCAAAGATCCAAGACGACGAATTAAGCGTTCAGATACATTTACGCCTAGATGTAATATGATGTGCGGAATGAGTGAGCTTGAGAACACACCAGTCAATCTCAGAAAAAGATGCTTCCATTGAAGTAGCACACTTCAGTTCTTTACCATGCAAAGGTCATACAGATGTAAAATGAACGCAAGACTACTTGTTGGCCTAGCCATGTGTAATCAACCATCAGCAGCGAATAAGAACATGCTTGACAATTGTCAAGCGAACCCTCCAAGGGTAGCTTCCTCGCTAAAGCGACTATTTCAAGCGCTCCTGAACAGAAATCGGACAGGCAGTGAGGCAAGTAGTACACACCGTGCAATTCTTCAGCCACCCTTCAATATCCATCTCTTCAAACGTCTAAGACAAAAATGCCGCCCGCGATGGAACTGCACTGACTGTAATACTTGCTTCCAAGTGCTCAGTCACGGCCAGAGTGTTTGCGACGGAGACGCGCAACGCTAGCACGCAGCCCCACGGAGAATGAGTAATCGCTTATTCAGTCAACCGCGCCCCAGCTTTGTCCTTCGCACGGGTCACTTGATCCGATGTTTATATCACGCCTCAGTGGCAAAGCCAACTTTGAAAACACTTCGCGAAGGCATCATCTTGCAGCACTTGTTAATACAGACGGCCGATGAGGGCTGGCAGTCCGGCAGCGCACAACGGTGACACGCCAAGATGCGCTTTCTAAACTGACGAATACGACGTGTCAGATAAGATAATATACTAGTTCTCCCTCAACAAATTGTAACGAACTACGGCGCGAAATATGTGCAGCACACAATATCAATCAAGGTAGAAAACGACTCCTACGTCTCCTACTTAACACTATGGATGTCAGCGATTTTTTTGCGTGGAAGAAGGCTCACTCAGCGCAGTACTTCAACGTAAAACAACTTTTTCACTCACCGGCATGAGGAGAGTTTTGAGCAAATAAGTGGAAAGCAACAAGATGCGTGCAGGCACAAAATATTACCGCTCCCACCCACGAACCGGCCCACTGACGGGAAGTGAATATCCGCTTGATAACAATTTCGGTTTGCTAGTCGGCTATAATTGGCTTGTATTGGTTCCATGCGCTAGTTCTGGCTTGCCTTTTTGTTTTTGTTGCGACGTACTGCCGCTAGGGACACAACGTACGAGCGTAGTGGCGCTAGTTAAAACCTGTTCACTGTCGTCTGCTTCCGCGATCGCTTCAGTCGCTCGTGCTGCTATTTCGGCAGGCACAAAGTGCTTGTATTGGTACAGTGTACACTGTAGTATTGGTGGTGAATGCATGAATTCACAAATATAAAAAGAATGTTTGGCGTTTGAATAGTGAGCCTAGAGTAGGAGGAGCGGTGCAAGAAAGGTAAACAACGAGTACAGGCCCCATAACTGTTCCTTTCTTTGCCTCCGTGGAAAAAAAAAACAAAAAAAAAAAACAAAGTTTTAAAAGATTCATAGGACAAAATAGCTTTTTTGGGTTGATTGTAGATAGCCTAATGTCAGAGATGACATTATGATTTACTGCTGTGTTCCGTAATGAAATAAGGCAGATGATCTGGCACAAGTTTTCACAAGTAATTTCTGCGCCCGATGTGTGCAAGAAGTACACTGAGTCTGTTTCAAGGAAAGGTGAGCACACTTTTTTGTATTGTTTGACGTCTAGATGAGTTGAAAGCTTGCAAAAGGCATCCCAGTGCTTTAGAACGTGCTGCACTGCAGGCCTCGCTTGTGTTATGGAACTCTTTCCAAACTGCAAAGCCAGCTTTTCTGTGTGGTACGGCGGCAGCATAACGGTGCTGCGAAAGATACGTACGCAGTGAAGCTGTATGCGTAATTCTCTTTTTGAACTCACGACGCCCTCTCAGGCAACTTTTAAGAGTTAAACTACGTGGTAATTGTTCTGTCCACGCGAACGTTACGGTGATTTCCAGTTTCTAAAAGCGCAGAAATTAACTTTACAAATCAAACAGTGAGACTGCTGTGAACTTCACGAACTCTATAAGCACTGTGACTTAATGTGCAAGAGGTGTGCGGTTTGCTACTGCGCGCAAAAAGGCAATATAGGAGCGGCTATTTCACGCTATTTTAGAGATCAGCGGACTACACGCACCGACACTTTACACGTTTGGGCAGTCAACTTTTGGAGCCAAGTGACAGATTAAAGCCTTATAATTGTGACATCATTATCACGGTGTTCGCAAAAATCATCAACTGTGCAAGCAGTTCGTCACAACACATTAACACGCCGCCCCAGTCAACCACAAAATTGACTGGAACGCCAATGCATTTCTCCACAAAGTTCGGGAATTATTATCTCGAAACTGGTGCCATCCTGAGAATTAATTCCAAGTGGATCCGCCTTGTGAACTCCACGGCTACAATTTGTAAATTGCAATATGGGCCATCAGATAATTAGTTAAAAACCTAATTAGTAAATTTTTGTTGATTAGTCGATTATGCATTTTAATTTTTTGTGCAAGTAATGTCCGCCTCTTCGAGTAAACCGGCTCATTAACTAGAATTGGGCTCTCTGCCACAGGCAACCTTAAATAAATTTTGACAGTGTTCGCTGAAACACCCTGTATATATAAACAGGTAAATTCACGAGGGACAACATAAAATAAACGCACTAGTAGAAAGACACAACCCTTGCGTTAGCGCTAAAACAATATAGTATATAGTGTCAAGAGTGGTAATAAATTGCTATCGCGAAAACGGAAACAGGGAAATGGTTTGAAGAGCGGTTTCTTGTATAATTTATTTTTCCTGACGCGGAAACAATGTTAGTGTTTGTGGAAAAGGAAAAAAATTGAACTTCATCTGTTTTCCTATTTTCTGTCCCAAGGTAGTATACTAAGCGCCAGCTTTTTGCACGTGTCACTTCAGCTTGGCACAGAATGCCTTGAATCATGCAATGCATAACGTTCGCATGTGGTCGAAGGCCCAACTTAGGCCCTTTAATGAGCGGGCCCGAGTCCGGCCCGGGTCCGCTGCCTCATGCCCAAGCCCGGCCCGGGCCCTCGGCTTCAAGCCCAGGCCCGGCCCGAGCCCGCCGAAAAACGCTTCGGGTCGACCCGAGCCCGTGCAGTGCTCTAACATTGCCTATGCTTATCATACACCTGTAAGTATCTAGTAGGGCTGCTTCCGAATACGTGAATATAATAAAATTTCTTGATAGCTGCCGAAGAACGAACAGAAAGACCTCTTTCACTATATAGATTATCGCTGTGATAACGTCGCTCCTTCAAAATGGAACGACAGTCGCTGGCCTGCAGTGGGCACTGAGACCGTACTAAAGCCCAGATGACATTTAGAGCCATCTGTGAAAATATGGGTCAAGGCTGAGTAGTAAGTACACTTTGTGATTATATTAAAGAGCAGTTTAGTGAGTCGCTAACTGCGTTTTCTTGTTCTTTCTTTCTGATTCCAGCGAAGTACGGTATAAGTTAGGGGTGCGGCATTGTTCAGGAAGAAATAATTCATGGCACAATCTGCGACACATGAGCAGGAATCGAGCTAAGAGTCTTCTGGCGGCGACTGCCCAAAGCTAAGCCATGTAACGATTTCTCATAGTATGCATTAAACACGCCTTAAAAAAAGTGCGAAGTCGCAAGAGGGACGCGCCGGAGATGAATCCGAAGAGTCTCGTGCGAATACAGCACGTCGAGAGGCAGGCAGCGAACTTCTGCTACATTCCCAAGAAGATAGCCTCTTGGGAAACCTAACCCACATAGTTTCGTGCTGCCTTAAATTTGCTCTTGCCCGTATACAGGAGACAACTTGAGGTGGATCGACAGGCAGTATATACTGTAGAGCGTAACATTCGATCAATGTAAGCGTTATGAAGGAGATAGAGAAAAATTCAGAGGCTCATCCACTACTGTGAAGACGGAAGCCAGCGAAGCTGTGACTATGGTGGATCTGCTGTAGTGAATATTACTATAGTGAATTTATATATTATCATTATTGATTATATTGAGTGTCTTCGGCATGTTCGTCCGTGGAGGCAGTTGTTGCTGTCTATATGGATAACACGGAAGGGTGCTCGCGATCTCGTTCGTGCATGCTTGCATTGACGGCAGGTGGCCGTCCCGTGCAGGGTAACGTTGGCATCGGGGTTCCAAGGGAAAGCGGCCAATAGGAGCCGCTACTCTACGCCGTGTGTTCCCGTGAACCACGATATATAGCAACTGTGACGTGTAATAGGCCGCGGCGCCAACTCCATGTTGCGTGCAATATAGAAGACGGTGCGGCCGCCTAGCCTTGTACGCGAGAGATTATACACGGATGATGGATAGCTCGTACACCGTGTCATTATTTATTATATTGAGCGTCTTCGGCATGTTCATCAAAGAGCAAGGACACCGGCGTCTTGTTTTCGCTCGGCGGATGGCCAAGTAGTGCGCTTGCTGCGCCAAGTCCACCCCATCGTCATAGACTATACATAGCGTATGAGCCACATGCGCTCATAGCCGCGGCACACTGCACGGCAGCGTCAGGATCCTGTGTGATCGCTCCAGCTCCTGCTCTCGGCGGCTCATACCGACATATCCAACGCGTGTATGAGCCATACGTGATTTCTTTCTTTCTTTCTCTCTTTCTTTATTTATTTGCTTCCTTCCTTCCTTCTTTTTTCTTCCTTTCTTGTCCCTGGCTCATACCAGGAGAGGGGGGGAGGAGGATGCGCATGCGCAGTGTGGGTGTGGACGCCGCACGGCGGATGGAGGGACGGACAGAGCCGCCGGCAAGAAATGCTTCGCATTTAAAAGCAGGTGTCTTCCTGCTTGTGTTGGGAGGCGCCCTCAGTCCAGGGCCCCCGCGGCTCTTGCTGTCTCCCGGGCCCGCCGCACCACTTGTTGCTGGTCACGAGGGTCCGAGCTAGTCAGCACAGCCTCCCTTTGGTCGTGTGTGGGGTTCGGTGTTTGCGGGGCTACCTGTATGTTGGGGCACGCCCATGTGGGTAGCCCATGCGGGGCTACCTGTATGGGGCACGCCCAAATGTCACCAACGCGTTCGGCGTCGGCAAGCGACAGCGTTCTTGGCATGCTACAAACGCAGGCAGGCTAACCAAGGTTGGCACAGTGCCAAGAACGCTGCTGCTTGCCAACGCCGAACGCGTTGGAGGCTAGCCGCTCGATATCAATCGGCCAGCTTGGTTGTGTCTTGAGGTTTGCGCGTCCTAGTGCAAGCTTTCGCCTTTTTCTCTCGCTCCTACTCCTGGAGGCACTCATCCTTGTGGCTGGAGGATCTCGGCCCAAACGCTACCCTGAGTCCCAACAGTGTACAGCGCTACCGAGAAGGAGTCCGCCTGCCTTGTATGGGAATATATTACACATAAAGTATCATGCGACCTTGCGCGCTCCGGTTCACAATTGAGATTGATCGTTGCCTTCTCAAATGGCTGTCAACAGCTGCCTCCAAAAATAGCCGCCTCCTGCCTTGGAGTCTCACATTGCCGGAATATTCGTTCGAAGTGGGTTACAAAGGAAAGGGGAGTCTCAACGGTAACGCATGGCTACTAGCTAAATTGATACAGCTCGGCTAAGCTAGAACCAGTTAGTGCTGCTTCAAGCTACAGTTTAGGGTTGGGCTCCATGGGGTTAGGTAACTTCTAGACGGCTAGCACATCATGTCTCAATGCAATATGCTTCTAGCCAATGTGAGAACGTTACGTTAGGGATAATCTTTCAATAATTTCGAAGTCATTACAGGGACGGATACAGAACAGCTTCAAGAAAGAGGTGGATTGTGGTAGGCTCATCAGAACGCACACTGCACGCGGGGGTGGAGGCTTCACTAACTGCCAGCATGTTCCCAGAGGGGAAAAAAAAAGGGGGGGGGGGGGGGCTGGGACACGATAACATGCATAAAAAAAGAAAGGTGGGATATTATTTTGAAATATCTTGGGTCTTTCAAGATCGTTTCAATACCAGCGCGGCTTCCGATTCGGCGGCGATACTCCTGAAGCAAGGCAGGAGCTAGCGGCACTAGAGTGCCTCGATGCGCGCGCCCCCGGCGCGCGGGCATCAAGGCACCCTAGGCGGCACGGAGTAGCGTGTCCGCGCCCCCAAGGAGCAGGCGCTCGAGACTCGCGTGCCCGGTAAGGCTTTGGTAGGTACACACAGGAGGAGAGGTGGGGAAAACAAGTTGGGTCGCGGACAAAAGTCTACAGTCGTCATTCTTGTATACCTAAAGAAAACGGTTTCTTGGCTAATTGCGCCTCTGTGAGCGCTGATGTTTGAAGATTATGGTACGTACCTACGAGAGAATATTGACCATGTTTTGAAGCAAGAAAACAAAGCCTTTCAAGTGTAATATCAAAATTAATAACAAAAAAGAAGAGAAATTAACCTACTGACGAAACAGAATTACACTCGATCAGTTCGAAGGTAAAAGCATGCCGCTTCGGTTAGTTCGACTCCCAGCGGCGCCCCCTCATTGGCGCAGCGGGACCTAAAAGCTTGAAACACAATTAAGAATTCAGCATACAGCGTTACTGCTTCACTAGGTGTGAATCTGTTTTATTTTTATTGCGATAGCAATTATATGGACACTCCAGGCGCATTTCTGCCATTGCCGTCAGCGTCGCCGTGATGTTACGTATAAAGTCCAAGGGCGATAACATTGTCGTTGTATGTGCGAGTGAAGGCGGGTGAGGACGATGGTGACTCGATCTCGCACACGCAAGGGAGGAGGGAGAGGAGGAAGCGCGCCGTCTTCCATCGCGCGCAAGGCTCCGGGGAGCGTGGGGGAAGGCGGGGCGTTGAACTCCCGCGGCTGCCGCCCGCGCCCCGCCGGCCCTGTCTTGAAAACACGGTTGCTTGAAAGCTATCTGTGGTGGGGACAGAGTGTATGCGCCGAGTGCTGATAGCTTCGTGTGTGCTGTGTTCTCGCCGCTTAGTTGACACAATGCCGAAGGTCAATTCACTTGCTGCTGTTGTCACGCTTTCTCCAGCGTTTTGATAGCGAGTGTGCGCGGTCATCGAGTGAGATGTGAACAGGTTTGCTTGTGCGCGCATGACACAATGCTTGTTAATTTACTTCTTTACCGGGGTTTTACGTGCCAAAACCAGTTCTGATTATGAGGCACGTCGTAGTAGAGGGCTCTGGATTAATTTTGACCATCTGGGGTTCTTTAACGTGCACAACAACGCAAGCACACGGGCGTTTTTGCATTTCGCCTCCATGGAGATGCGGCCGCCGCGGCAGGGATTCGATCCCGCGACCTCGTGCTCAGCAGCGCAACGCCTTATAGCTAACTGAGCCACCGCGGCGGGTGCTTGTTAATTTAGTTAGTAGGCGAATGTTTTCATGTTCATATGGCCGATAAAACTATATTGTCCTTCGCATAGCTATCTACTAAATTGCTATCGCAATCGATGCTTCGCCTTTCGGGCGAAACTGCATGACTTTTTAATGGCTAGCGAACCTATGTGCACATACCATGCAATGGAAAAGGGACCCTCACTGTCCTGATCCATTGATCTGCGGCGACTAAAGCGACATCTAACCCACCCCCCTTAGCTTCGATATAGCCGCATTATCAAACGGCGACATGCCTAGAGGCGCTGCCTCAACTCTGCCCGCGATCGAAATCGGAGGCGAGTCAAGCCTGAACATTGTTGTAACGGACGTGCAACGTGTTATTACCTTGAACTCTATTACGGCATCACTCGGGTGACAACAATCAGAAGTGTCTCCGTGTGCCATGCGGTGTGCTGCACGCACCAGTGCGTACACCCAAATAAAGGTAACTTCGAAGCTCTTTGCAGGAAACACGATTTGCTAGCCTTCGTGCTCCTAAAATTTTCGCGGTACGATATTCTAAGCATTGTTTACCTGGAACCCTGGCACCAAGCTTTATAAAATAAAGAACTGTAAAATAACTCGACTACAAGGGCTGTTAAGATGGATAAAACGACCTGATGACAGTGGTCGCGAATATGCCAAAATCAACCAGACGCACGCGCGTGTTGAAAAGAACATGCGCACTCTTAAGTCTCGAATGGTACCTGTGCAAGGGCACCTCGCCGACTCGAGAGAGCTGAAAAACGAACTACTCTTTGCAACAGCAACTTTATTTTCTGAAGTAATGCGGCGCGCGATGCGCGGCGTTGGCCAGACAGCTTGCCGGCGAGATTCGGATGCACGGGAGAACCCATGTGAACTATAGGGGCGGCCGGCACCCGTTAGAGAACGAGAAAGAACACACCTTCATTTTCTTAGTCGGCATGTTTACTGCTCTCATGATACGTTATCGGTCAACTATCAGCAGAATGTTAGTTACCAAGCATGATAGAACACACTTGAACATAAATTTAATGTTCGTGCACGAAGAAATGGTTGGCTTCGGCCATTCGCAATAGTTGACCGATTCGAATACGCACCTTTCGTTCATATCCCAGTTTGATCATGGATGCCGAGTTCGTAGCCACTGGAAACAAAATCGTCTGTATCTACACGCGACGAAGCTGATGGCGTGAAGTCCTTTCTGTTTATGCTGGCAATCCAAAAGCGGACGCTTGTCTGCAACCGCAGCGGTGGAGTTTACGAAGTCGCCACGGCTGGAGAAGCACTTCACGTTCGCTTTCGAAAGTTACTTTTGCAGGCGAATATACAGCACAGTGGTATCCTGTTGACCTTGAGTGATCTGCACATACCAGTGCGAGGAGGAGACCGGCGAGTCGCGCTGGTTCGAGGCTACGTTCCTCCTCGCCGATGAAATGGCCTATATGTTATGGTATAGTGCCTTCAGTATATACGTATATTCTAGGCACTGTAGTTCCGGCTATAGTCAAGGGCCCCCGCACTACAGTCAGTTCCTAAAGGAATATTTGAATTCGATCATTTTGCCTTTTGTTAATTCGACCTTTCGGATAATTCGACGCAATTTTGCGGTCCCGCAAGTGTCGGTGTAATGTTAGTTAACTGTATTATATCGTTGAAATACAAATAAACTGCTAACAGCAAAGGGGAATGGGACACAGAAACCTTCCAGTGGCAAGAACGTATCCGAGGCAGATGCTCATCTCTTGCCGCACATGTTTACGTCGAATGATCCGGAACAGAGAAACATTCCCATTTCGAGCGATATCGAAATTATTGTTTGCGCCACTTCCACTTTCCCGTTCTTTTTTACTTGCGGCTCGGGCTACTGTTCTCTCTCCTCAGGACCTAAATAAAGTTCTCACTCACTCACTCACTCACTCACTCACTCACTCACTCACTCACTCACTCACTCACTCACTCACTCACTCAATAACCTGGCGCAATCCAATCTGGGGTTGTGCGCAGCTTTAGGTGTAGAAAGAAGAAGAAGAAGAAGAAGAAGAAGAAGAAGAAGACCGCTCTTCCCTGTTCAAGCCATTTTCTCGGGGCCACTACAAGAGTAACAACGACAGCTCTTATCGTCGCAGGCCAACATGGCGCGGTACGAAGGATACACTACAAACCTGGACTTTACTGCAATAAAGGTAAATGAGCTTTTATGTTCATTTCTTTCCGGAACGGGATTGTTGCTTTAACATGGTCGGGAGTTGCTCTCACCGAATGTTTTTCGTTGCTTTGCATTTGCTTGCGACAGGAACAAAACAGTCGGACTGTATAATCTCCACCCTATTCTTATAGATCCTTCAGGCACGAGCAGCGGTTTAGCGCAGCTGTATGCCTACTGTTCGCACACACAAGTTAGAACTGTGCTCTACCTGTCCCGTTTTGACCTGCACGCACGTTCACATTGTTCGAGTCGCGTTGGCACAGGCTGCAGATAGACCTCGTACGGACCCTACTTGGGCCTTCCCGTCAGATGCTCTGCAAGTGCTTAGAGGTCTTGGAGTTGCTTGATCGTTCATTGAATGCGCTGGGCCTAATACCTGACTTATTTAGCTTTGCGCTTTGGCCTCGTCTAGGGTGCCTCGATGTCAACGCCGCATCTCGCCGTTCTGTATACGTAGAAGCGTATCGAGGCACCCTAGGCCACGTCGGTACCCAGGGCTAGATAAAGAAACGCAACCTTAGAGTTGTATCTCTCGCAGGCGCTCACTTGATGTTCACTCTCTCGCTTTTAACAGCGAAGCTGTTTAAGCCAGCCGTAATTTGTGGTTCGTATCAAGATACTGCCGCGCCGTAGCCATTGCAACCCGCAGGGCGGAGGAGGGTGGCGCAGCACATGCGCACGCAGTCTCCTCCTCGCCAGCTCCCTCCCTTCCCGACCCCCGCCTCCCTCCTCTCCGCGGCGCGCTGAGCCAGGAGAAAAAAAAAAAAAAAAAAGCCGATACATTGACTGCGATAGCAAATTAGTAGAGAGCTATACGAAGCGAGAATAGGTAGTTTAATAGGCCTTATAAAGTTGTAAACATTTGCTTACTAACTAAATAGACAAGCATGGTGTCACGCGCGCACCGTTAAACATTAGGGAGCCTACATGCAAGCGCTTGCATGTAGGCTCCCTAGTAAACATGAACACATCTCGCTCGATGACCGCGGGAACTCGCTGTGAAAATGTCGGAGTGAGAAAACGCGCAAGCAGCAGTGGGCTAATTGACCTTCGCGTTGTCTCTCGTCTGGCTTCAACGCGAACTAAACGTCGAAAGCACAGCGCATACGAAGCTACCGGCACTCGGCGGATGCACTTTGTCCCCATCGCAGATCGCTTTGAAGATGAGGCCAGCGCCGGGGCGCTGTGAGCAGCAGCCGACGGAGCAAAACGCACTCCACCCTCTCCCTCTCCGTCGCCTCGCCCCCGTGCCTCGCCAACCTCGCGCGCGAATGACCACCCCTCGGGCTGCACATCAAGTCACGCGAGGCTCTACCGTGCCCTCCTGAGCTTCGTTGACGACACCGGCCTCACTGACCGGGTCTAAACCTTGACCTGCCCTTTCGCGCGCCTCCGGCGCGTCGGATGCTGCTGCTGCTGCGATCTTTCTCTCCTCTATTCTAACTCTCAACCCCCATCCCCCCTGTGCAACGCGGTTAAAGTGTCCTCTATTGAGAGACAGTTATCGCGTTGCACTTAACCCAACTTTTCACCCCTTTCTACACAATCTCGAGACCGCGCGCTTCCGCCCTGCCTTCCTCCCTCGCGTGCGCTCCATTGAGCCGCGATTGCCGGCCCACCCTCGTACGCTTTCACTCGCACACACAGCGTACGGCGCGCGGCGATGATTTTAGACAGTAGACAGTTTTAGTTTAGCGTGGTTACCGGAATAGCGGGCGTACCGGAATAGCGGGATCGAAGTGCGCATGCGCAGAACGCTAACCGACCCATACCGTTTACCGTGCGCACGCTATTTCTCAGAGTTAACGTTACCGTGTTAGCGTAGTGTACGTAGTGTACGTAAAACATGGCGGCTGTCCCGGTCGCCCGCTTCGAACTGAATTTGGCGTTGTTTTTGTAGAATTCACTTCGTTCGTAGCAAATGACTGCGTAAACGGCTTTTGCTTAGTCTCATGCCGCTTCGCCGAGAGAGTGTTATGGCTAATCTTGCGAAATTTTCGAGATCGCTTCTCGTTTCAAACGCGCCTAAGCCTAACCAGAGAAATTTTTTTCTGAGATGCGAGCGCCATCTGTTGCTAAAGTCGGGAGATAAGCGCGACGACGGCATATGGCCTCTGAGACGTGAGAATTTCGGAGGCTATGGTAGACAGCTTGTACTGCTTGTCTGTTTCGTTGCAGATCGACGGACATGTGAAGTAAAAATACAACGCGCTCCTGGCTTCCATTGCGCTGCCTATCGCACTTTCCGGACGCACACACACATAGAATTAGGTGCCCTGTGTATGCGAAATTCAAAGCGTAATGGAATAGCGTCCCGCACGTAAACTACGCTATCACGCTATACTAAAACTCTCTTTCTGCAAAGTTCGTTTGCGGAACGGTAACGCTATTTCCCGTAACCCCGCTATTACGCTAACGCTAAACTAAAACTGTCTAGTTTTAGTTTAGCGTGGTTACCGGAATAGCGGGCGTACCGGAATAGCGGGATCGAAGTGCGCATGCGCAGAACGCTAACCGACCCATACCGTTTACCGTGCGCACGCTATTTCTCAGAGTTAACGTTACCGTATTAGCGTGTTTACGTAGTGTACGTAAAACATGGCGGCGGTCCCGGCCGCCCGCTTCGAACTGAATTTGGCGTTGTTTTTGTAGAATTCACTTCGTTCGTAGCAAATGACTGCGTAAACGGCTTTTGCTTAGTCTCATGTCGCTTCGCCGAGAGAGTGTTATGGCTAATCTTGAGGAATTTTCGAGATCGCTTCTCGTTTCGAACGCGCCTAAGCCTAACGAGAGAAATTTTTTTTCTGAGATCTGAGCGCCATCTGTCGCTAAAGTCGGGAGATAGGCGCGACGACTGCATATGGCCTCTGAGATTGGAGGATTTCGGAGGCTATGGTAGACAGCTTGTACTGCTTGTCTGTTTCGCTGCAGATCGGCGGACATGGCAAGTAAAAATACAACGCGCTCCTGGCTTCCATTGCGCTAGGGTGGCTAGAATGGGGAGGTGTGAAAAGCGCGGCGCTTTTCGCGTGCCGGAGAGGGTCCCTCGGTGCGCCGATGCCTCTAGGAGCGCTGATGGCAGTGCCGCGGGTAGCGAGCGGCACGGTCCGCTTTGTTTGGTTCAGGTGTGCTGTGATTCTCGTCGCTAACAGTCGCTGCATTACTAGTATGTCGTGAATCGCTGCTTGCGCTAGGTCCCTCTGAAATTCCTGAAGATGCCACCAAGAAAAAAGACCCAGAGATGGTGCTTTGTGCCTGGGTGCAACACCGGATATTATAAATCGTCAGCAGCAGAGAAGGTTTCACTTTTTCGAGCTCCCACGTGTAGGGAGCTGTTCGACAAATGGACCCGCGCTATTCCAAGAGCGGACAAACAGCTTGACGAGTACTCCCATGTATGAAAATAAAGTTGTTTTAGTAAAAAAAAAAAAAAAAAAAATGTGTGCTCAATTTCTGTTGCTGGGGGCAATTGTCAAGTCACAAGCTTCATGACAAATGCAAGTTTTTATGCTCTTAATGCGTGACTAGTCTACGTTAATGAGTGACTGTAGGCCGCTGAAACTGCTACGTTTGGAAACCGATAATTGAACGCCAAGCGATAATTTAAGCTGCCACTCGCAAAAGATTATGCGTTCGGAGCAGCGAAACGAGGCTCTTGTACCGACGTTTCTGCTCGTTAATGAAGGAATTTGGCATGCTAAAAGTAATAAGCCTTCCAGTAATCCCAACGTGTCGTAACAAGCCTGCAGTTCTGCCGTGAGTAACCGCAATATACAGTTGGCGTCGAGTGTCGCTCGTATGCCTTCTCGAGAATTGTTTTCAGAAGTGAGACTATATGCCGATGTTAAATGGCTTAGGTGCCATGTCCTTTACATTGGTTCAATATAAAAAGGTTTTCACCGAAAATGGGCGACCGCCACACAGCCTGAGAGACTTTTGCGGTGAGCAGCGCGCGCTCGTTCGTATGCCGCCAGCGCGAGGTTACCCGCGCCTGTGCGTGAAGCGCCCCAAGCGGCATCGGCGCGCTTTGGGAACCGGTTTCGGCGGCCGCTTTTCACACCTCCTACATTCTAGCCACCCTAATTGCGCTGCTTCTCGCACTTTCCGGACGCACACAAACATATCTTAGGTGCCCTATGTATGGGAAATTCGAAGCGTAATGGAATAGCGTCCCGCACGTAAACTACGCTATCACGCTATACTAAAACTCTCTTTCTGCAAAGTTCGTTTGCGGAACGGTAACGCTATTTCCCGTAACACCGCTATTACGCTAACGCTAAACTAAAACTGTCTTTTGTCGCCGTTGGGCTTTATACGGAAGCGCACGGCGACGACGACGGCAGAAATGCCCTTGGAGGGTCCATATAATTGCTATCGCAATAATAAGGCGAAAGCTTGCACTAGGCCGCGCAAAGCTCAAGACACAGCGAAGCTGGCCGCTTGATATTGAGCGGCTAGCCTCTAACGCGTTCGGCGTCGGCAAGCAACAGCGTTCTTGGCACTGTGCCAACCTTGGTTAGCAGGCCTGCGTTTGCGGCATGCCAGGAACGCTGTCGCTCGTATGCCCCGACGCGCCCAGCGCAAGTCACGCGAAATGTCGCCAACGCGTTGGGCGTCGACAAGCAACAGCGTTCTTGACACTGTGCCAACCTTGGTTAGCCTGCCTGCGCTTGTGGCATGCCAGGAACGCTGTCGCTCGTAGGCGCCGACGCGTCCAGCGCTAGTCACGCGAAATGTCGCGAAAGGGAAGGTAGCTCCAAAAATGATCGCTCGAGAATACCTTCCTACATGCTTAGTAAAGTTAAACCAAGATAAGACCTAGCAGTAGCAGCCAGTAAGACTTGAGGATCGAAAGTTTCGCTATGCCTAAGCCTTGCACGACCGACTGCAAACTTGCCATTATTTTATTGCGATAGCAATTATATGAACACTCCAAAGCGGATTTCTGCCGTCGGCGTTGCCGTCGCCGTGAGGTTCCGTATGACGTCAACGGCGATGAAATCGTCGCCGCGCTTCGGACGCTGTATGTGCGAGTGAAAGGGCGCGAGGGACGCGCGCTTTCACGGGGAGCGAACGCACGTCGGAAAGCAAACGCGCATTCTGCGCCGTGCTCCCTGAAGGGCTGCAGAATTAAGCGTCTCTTTCCTCCTTTATAATCACCATATATAGAGAGCAAACGCGACTTCTTCCGTCGCGCGAAAGATTGTGGGGGTACGGGAGGGAGGGAGGGAGGGAGGCGACGTTTACCTGCGGCACTAAATGCGTATATATATAAAAACGTTGCGAGGCGAGAAGGTGGGTAAGATTTCCGACGCTGCTGGACGAGTGTCCCATTCTGATCTCATCGAAAACCGCCGAACCGCCCCCAGAGGCACTGGCAACAGTCACCTACGCCGCGCGCGTTCGGTGCGAACGTGGGCAAAACGCCGATGGCGTCGACAACAGTTCTGCGCGTTGCTGGTGCTGCTGCATGTCCAAGTTTTTATACAGCTGATAAAACTACTATCCTTACCCCGTATAGCTCTCTACTAATTTGCTATCGCAATTAATGCTTCGCCTTTCGGGTGAAACTGCGACATTTATCAAAAAGCCTGTGAACTTGTCAAACTGTCGGCGGACAATTTTCTCTTTCTCTTTCACAGACCATCCTGTCTGTAATCCGTATAGATGAAATATTTCCTGTATAAGCTTGCTCTTATTGCGCGTCGAATCCGACGTGTGGCCCAGCAAGCACGTCTATATGGTGCGGTCACAGTGGCGTCACGCGTAGTTCTTTTCTCAAGGCGCAGTCGACGACGATGGTCGTGCCGACGACGATGCACGCGACCGTGACGGCTCACACCATGGTGAACGGCGACATGATGGGCTCGCGCGCCCGCGCCTTCGAGTGGAACGAGTCGTACCCGCTGCTGTGCCTGGCGCTCGTCGTGCTCGCCGTGCTCGCCATGCTGGTGTACATGCTCAGCTCTGCGCGTCAGCACCAGCCCTCGCGGCCGGACCGGTCCGCGCATCAAGTGTGTCGCACCGAGGAGTGCCTGCGCTACGCGCACCTCCTCAACGCCTCGACGGTGCACGACCCCTGCGACGATTTCTACCTGCACGTCTGCCACGGTGCCATGGTCGCCGCGCAGAAGCAAGCCGTCCGGCCGCCACCTGCCGCCAGGAACGCGCCGGTGAGTCTCGCGAGGCATGCGCACACGACGCCGCCTTTCAGTGACAGCAAGTTGGTTACAATCGCAGATGTGGTACATTGGCCACGTGATTTAACGGCAGGTGTCCAGAGGGCCGTGTAACATAAAATTATTCCATTGCGATTTTATTCCCAACTCCTGACGTCAAATTTACGTAACTACCGAGGCAAGCATCGCGTGGTGATCCGCAGTGTTTGGACATCCCAATCAAATGCTGTCCTCGTTTACAGGAGGTAACTATAGTTTCTTTGAAAGCAAATAGAATTGCCTACCTTGACAGATCATTCTTATCTTAACTGGCTGGCTAGAGGAGAGGAACACGCAGAAGTGGAGAGAGTTTTGGTGGATCCAAACAAAACTTGCTCTAGGTGTAATTGATCCGAGCGCAGTGAAAGTAGATAACCGGCCGAGGACGGTGGTGCCGGCGTCTGCGAATAGTCCTCTTGCTTAGCTTGCGTTAACTGGTCGAGAATTGCAGCGCATGCAACGAAAGGTTAGCAATACATTCTTCCTGGCAGCTCCGAGTAGCCAGCGCCAGAGCGATCAATGGGCAACCAACTTCTATTCCGTTTGGAACGGGGCAGTCTCGGGCTATATTCCGAAAAATAGAATTCAGGTTTGCTCGGCATATTATTGCATCTTTGATGGGCACACGTAACTTTTACATGGTGAGTTTTCGCAGTTTTGTGACGTCGCCTGACAGACAGGCGAAATGGGCGCAGCCCGAAAAATTTTGACCAGCAGTGGAGGGCTAATGAGAAAGAAAAGGAAAGGATGCTTTTGCTTTTGTTTGGCCTAATCATGCATAACCAGTGTGTACACGTCATGCCATATGGGAAGTATACGCAGTTTTTGTGACGTCGTGTGACAGAGAGGCGATGTGGGGGTGACCTAAATATTGTTTGACCAATCGTGGAGGGCTAGTGGAATAAATGGAATAGAAACATATTGGAATAGATTGACAGTATAGCGCCCCTACACCCTTTTGGGCTTATCTAGCTTGTCCGCAAACTATAAACTTTCCAAACATTACATGGAACACTGACCAACACTCGCTATCGCCTTTTCCCCAAACAATCTTTTTAGACGCATGCGCTGCCTTCTCGCTTTCGCAACGCGTTACCGATCCTACGCGATCCTCTGCCAATGTGGCAAATACCCTTGTCTTAATCCCGACCACATATCTTCAATCACACATTTACCTGGCATAAGCGGTCGTTGTCTTCTTCATTTCACTTTCAACTCAACAATTCCCAAAACCACTAAACAACGGAAGATTATACACGATTACAAAAAGGCCGACTTTGACGCAATTAACAGAGAATTAATCTAATTTCTAGACGACTTCCTCCCTGATTTTGACAACTGTTCATTACAAACTAACTGGGACTTTTTTGTGTCTAAAAGTAAACGAACTAACCAACAAACACATACCGACTCGCAAAATTGTTGTAAATCCACAAGCCCCCTGGTATGGTGCGCATATCAGGCGGCTTGCCAATCGAAAGAAACACTTTTTTCGCTTGGCTAAAAGCGCACCCACCGAATCGAGGTGGGCTACTTATAAATTAGCATTTGATGCTTACATAACTGCATTGAAGGTCGCTATAAACATAAATTTTTGGCTACCACTCTTCCATCAATGCTAACAAATAATGTTAAAAAATTTTGGAGAACTATCAGTCCACCATCTAGTGACCACATGGCCTTGCACGACTCTTCAGGTTCCCGTCTTCCACGCGACCATGGTCTCTTGGACGAAACCTTTGTCAAAAACTTTTTCACCAAGTGTAAAAGTGCTCTGCCTGCCACACGTAAATATGACAATATACAAATGCCTCCAATAATTGTTGAAACGTCTGGTGTCCTAAAACTAATAAATTCTCTCTTTATTAATTCTTCTCCCGGCTATGATTCAATTAACACAAAATTCTTAAAAAGTACTCATGCTGTTAGTTCACTTATTCTTACAAAGCTTTTTCAGCAGTAGGTGGGGGGGGGGGGGGGTCACCTCGGTGGTCAGACACCGAGGTGTCTGACCTCGCATTTGCCGCAGCACTTAAGAGACGCATTCTAAAAGCCTTGACGAAGCGAGAGAATGGAGGTCGGCAGGGATGGTGGCGTCAATATATGCGCACTGACGCCTTATTCCCAAATTTGGTTCAAGGCCCGCTGTGTTCCGACTTCAGGGAAGACGAGGCTAGCCAAGCAGCACTGTGAGGCTGCTTTCCTTAAAGCGAAGCTTTCAGTGCCGAGTTTCGACTCACCTTTTCGTACGTAACGCCGCACGTCAAGGACGCACGCTTCGATTAAGCGGCACCCTTTCTCGCGGGCAAGCCAGCGCGTTGAGACTCTTGGCGCGTTTCGATCCGCAATTGTACTAGCAGAAATCGACTCTTCAGAAACACGAGTGCAACACGACACTATGAATCTACCACTGAAAATTTAAACAAATACTGTATGTATGATGTACTGCATGTAAATGTGTATATGACCCATTTTATATTCGACTCATGGGCGCCGCCATCTTGGGCTGTTACACAAACAATTTCTTAGTTTTATGAGAAGTCACGTAACATGGTCATGAAACGCTGAACGCATTTATACAGCTGTTTTCATGCTTGCGAATCGACTGTAGTAACGTAAACTTCGTGGTTAAAGACTGAAAACAGAAGCGTTATCAGCCCAATATGGCGGCACCTAAACGCTTCCGTAAAATGGTGCATATAATATCCAGCCTGACTATAATTCACTACACGTAAAATAATATATTTTCCAAAAATGTTACTCTTTAATACTAATATTTATATCTCGAAAACCGCGCTTCATATATATATCACACTCGTATGGTTCATGAGCCAATCACACCAAGACTGCTTCGCTTTACGTAGATAGTTGAATTTGGCTTTCTTTTTCCACGTCGCTCTCAGTTTTTGTAAAAGAACTGGAATAAATTGATTGATATCTCATATATGCGATTTAGGGTATTATGCGAAATTTCATGACTTCGGTAAACAGAGGCGCGCTTATTATTTGCTCGACAAATGCGGCGACCAGAAGTTGTTGTCACCATTGTCTGTGAAAGTGATGGGACTTGGTTCAGTGGCCGTTCCAACGGCGCAGGACCGAGTGTCTCTGCTGCTGCCCCTGCTGGAGAAGACGATCTCCGAGAAGGCGCCCCGCGAGGGCGAGGCCCAGAGTGCCTTACAAAAGGCAGCCGCCTACTTCGTCTCATGCCACGAGTTCGCCGACAGCAACATCAGCGCCGCCGGTCTCGAACAGCTCAGGTGACCCTGCACTCGACTGGTCGGCATTTGGCGCCGGGGGTAATGCCCCAGTCAAACGGGGCGCTTGCGATCGCGCTCGAGTCCTATCGGGGATTGAATTTCTCGATCGCGTTTGGCTCCCTTGCGCAAGCGGCGAAAGAGAGCCAATCGCAATCGAGGAATTTGATCCCGATCGGGCTTGTTCGCGATCGAAAGTGACCCGTGTGACAAAGGTATAACTTTATGATTTATTCCGCTGAAGTGTGACGCACGCCGCACCTTTCCTCATAGAAACGGTTATTGCTGAGCTTGCTGTATAATAACGAGCTACACCTTGCTTGGCCGAACGCAACAAATTTTTTAGGCTCTCTCTTTATTTATTTAGTAATACTACGGATGTCCCAGCAGGAGAGGTTACATAAGGTGCAACACTAGGACATCTTCAAATGCAGAAACATTACTGCAGTTAATAACTAATTCAGGCAGACAATTCTATTGCTCCATTGTGAATGGAAAGAAGGATTTATGAAGTTGCTTCGTCTTAGCAAAGTATGGACACACAACATTAGTGTGGTTTAGACGTTCGACCTTTTCGACGGAAGAATCAAATACTTATCACGTGGTATACAAGTTTCGCCGTTGTAGAGCAAATACAAAAAAAAAAAATGTCGCAGTTTCGCCCGAAAGGCGAAGCATCAATTGCGATAGCAAATTGGTAGAGAGCTATTCGGAGTAGGGATAGTAGAGTAGTTTTATCGGCCGCATAAACTTGGACACATTCGCTTTCTAACTGAATTGACAAGCGTGGTGTCATCGCGCACAAGCAAACATGAATAGATCACACTGAATGACCGCAGACAACGACTGTCAAAACGCTGGCGCGGCCGCTGCAGCGGGCGAAGAATCGTGCGGTCTATCGCTTCAATGGAAACTGAGCGGCGAATGGACAGCGCATAAAGGTCAGAGCCGTGTGGAGACACGGCCGGGCTCGACTGGCGCGCTTGCTTGCTCGCTTCTTAAGAAGCGAGTGCGCGCGCCAGTCTAGCCCGGCCGTGGTGGAGATAAAGAGATGGTGCAGCCAGTGCAAGCGTATTTGTTGGCAGAGTAGAAGCTGCTCCCCCCGTCCCTCCCGCGCTGCCTCCCCGCTTTTTATTGCGATAGCAATTATATGGACACTTCAACGGGATTTCTGCCGTCGGCGTCGCTGTCATCGTCGCCGTCGTCGTCGCCGTTGCCGTCGCCGTCAAAATAAAAAGCCGTTGCCGTCAAAAAAAAAAAAAAAAGCGGTGCAACCCAGCTCACGATATCGCCGACGGTAATGCTTAAGTTTAAGCATTGAATCGATATAGCGACGCAACGTATTGCCACCGTCGAAATGAGTTATGTGGTATACGGCGTGTACTGCAGCGGGGCTCCTGTTTCACGCTTCCTTGAAACACTCGGCGCCATCTAGCGCTGCCGCCACGAACCCTGCGTCTTGCTGCCGAAATGCATGGCGCGCAGGTGCGTGCAAAGGCTGAGTCATGCGGCAACCGAACTCCTCTCTCCGTTTGTTTTTAGACACGCTGCGCCATCTTGTGGTACTGCCGAGAAGTCCGCACGTGACCTCAGACACGAGAAGTGTGGCGCACCGGTGCCTGCGAACGCCGAGAATTGTTTCCTCGCTTGCCGCACACCCAGTGGCACATACTCAGTGACCCAAGTTGGCAAGAGGTGACCCATGTCGCAGCTCGCTAAAGCGTTGGCGTGAAAGACGTTTGCTGGACAGCGGCACTTACCCAGTGCATTTGTGGCGCAGCCTGCTAAAGTGTCGGGTTGCTGTCCTTGAGGAACCCTTGTGACGTGGGCTCGATTCCGCTCAGCCTCGGGTAAATTGAAGGGATCGTTTTCGTAATTGTAGAGTGGCACACTCCCCGTGACACATGCCTAGCTTACCAAGTTGGCGTCAAATACGTTCATTGAAGAGCGGCACACACCTACTGGCCCAGTGACCCAAGTAATGTCAAAGCGGTTCATTGAAGACCAGCACAGACAGATTGGCGCATACCAAGTGCCCCAAGTCGGTGGGTGCCAAAAAGTTTAATTGAAGAGTGGTGCCCAGCCAGTTCTACAGTGACCCATGTCGGCGTGAAAGAGGTTCGTCGAAGAGCTGCACGTATGTACACATTGCCACATACTCAGTAGCCCAAGTTGGACCGACGGTTGGTTTCGGACCCTGTTCCCTCAGCACAGCTGCCCGATGCGCTACCCATTCGACCATGGACGACCCAGTGACCAGGCGGGAAAGCGGTTAGAGACATAGATAGACAGTTCGCCCCAGGAAAGCGCGGAGGTATACCCTAAGAATGCGAACGCAATAAAAGTGACAAGAAGAGCGTATTTGGCACACGGAGTACATTGCAGACGCGGAGTACGTTTCTTTCACTCGCAATCTTAGCAACAACAATAACAAAAAAAGAGTTTAGAAGCGGCAAAGAGAAATACGTATTTCAACTGAATAGCGGCAATGTCTTCGCAAATAAGAATGGGCCACAGGGCACCGTGTCCCACAGCACGCCGCAGTGGTCGGGACCCAACTTAACTGCAAGCGGTGATTCGCAGTATTGTTCTTTTGCCGGGTTTCAGGCAGTTATGCAGTTTCCGTTTGTGGGGATGCATGACCTTGGCCGGTATTTTGTAGCGATGCCTTATGACTTATTCTATACTAGTCTTATCATACACCGCTCACGGCCGGCTGATCCCGTTGATAAAGCGAGCGGACCGTCGCTCTGACCACTGACAAAGCCCGATAAGCGCGAAAAGGCATTAGCACCGGAAAGGCATCGCTACAAAATACCGGCCGTTGTCTGGTTCTGGTCATTCCCACATGACAGTCGGACATGGTTGGTCACAGTGGCTTCAACTATAGAGAGTAAATGGGACTGGGGCCCCTATAACGCTCTGCCGCTTCACGGCGAGGGTGAAATGGGCAAGTGAGGAACTGTGCCCTTTTGTTTCGGAATGCCAACGCGCGCGGTCTTACCCGCTGCTCTTTGGTAAGCTTTTTAGGACCATTGCGCTAAAGATTTCCGGTTAGGCCTCAAAGCACGGTACTGGCTTTCGCGATAAGCTTTCTTGGTGCTGAGACAAGTTACTTGAATTTCTCGGCGTAATGTCTGTGAGTAAGCATTTCCTGCGGCTTCTTCCAACCCAGCATTTTGTTTGCAGCAGTGATAAGTAAATGCTTTTCGGTGTGTCGTCACTGTCGTCTTTGGCTTCCGCGAGTGCATCACCAGGCATGGTCGGCTATGGGGCGACAGGTGCGGTTTGCCACTTCGGTCCACATCCCATCAGTGTGCGGGGCGCAGGTCCTTGCTGGATCGGGGCGGCTTCACGTGGCCTTACCGGGGCGACGTGGCTGACGCCGGCGCCCTGTTCGCGCAACTGCTGGCTGCCTCCAACCGTGTGGGCCTCCCCGCGCTCGTCAGCGTCGAGACTTCGCCGCTTCGCCTGGCCCCTTCCACGCTACTCGGGGAGCACAGACTTCGGCTCAAGTTCATGGGACGGTGGCGCTTCCGCGACTACTACCGCCTGCTCGCCAGCATGCTGGCCCGCCCCTCGGTGCGTCTCTGGTCCGACCGCAGAACTGGAGTCCCTCTACGTCTGAGATTACGGTGCTTTCAGCACGAATAGCAACATAAAATTTGCTCACGTGCAGTAGTTATAGCGTTATTTCTCCGCAGAGTGGCTTCTCAAACTGCCTGACCTTATACGTCACCTCTACACCCCAAATAAGACCGCAAGTGTTCTAATGGACACGCAATAACGCGCTGATGCGGACAGTATACACGAAGTCCCGACCGAACAAAGGAAGCAGCTGACTTGCGAAGGGGAGCAGCATGATGTCATGCTGCCTCCTATAGATCCTAGTTATTTTTTGTCCCCGGCATAGAGAAGTGAGGAGTCCGTCTTTCTTGAGACCACATGTATATAGCGCCAGATCGTTCGCCATTACTGCTCAATTTCTGTTTAAAGTTGGTAACACCACAATGAACACGGGAGTTTCAGAAAACTGCAGACGCCATGCCGGCGTTTCTGCTGGTCGCCTGCGCATCTTTGTTTTGCTTCTCGCCTCGCAAGGCAAATCACGGTGGCCAGCTCGTGGACCGTGGCCCAGCTCTTGTACCTACGTTGGCCCAGCACGCAATCATATAATAACGGTATAGGCATTATTATATTTCCCCAAGCCGCGCTCTGCACGCGCTGTTCTTATACGCGCAAGAAGTCAGAACGGGCTCGGCAGCAGCATGCAGCTGCCGCACTCGGACGTTTCAACGAAGGTACGCGTAAATGTGTACGTTGCAAGAAACGACCAAGTTTAAATGAGCACAGGGCGATTGGCAGATAGCACTTGAATAAGCTCGGATCGATAAAAAAAGAAAGAAAAAGAAAAGAAAAAAAAAAAGCTTTTGGGAAAGCTTCTGGGAACCAAATATTTTTGGGCGAGTCCACTGAGACTCAGAAGACACGCGATGGGCTTACCTTTGGAGCCACGGGAGAGTTAAAAAGAGAATTGAACGGCTTCATGGAGAGTTGGCTTGCGAAGGGTGGATGCGTGACGTCATGCTCCTTCCTAGTTTCCTTGCTTCTTCTATGCTTTCGCGGCCTTTCCTTTTATCACGTGACGCTCCTTCCTGGAGTTTTTCTTTCCGCCATGACTCACCTCACGTGCGTTATAGTTCCATTCAGCCCAGCCCCGTAGCCCAGCTATAGAGGCCCAGCCATGGAGCACGGAAATAGGGAGATAACGTTACGGGCACCCAGCCAGCCTCGGCAAACAATCTCTCCGTGAAGCCATTCACTTCGCTTTTTACCTCGCAGTATCTTCCCAACACGTGGTCTCTGAGACTCAGCGCATTGGTCAGGAATGTTTGGTTCCCCATAGTAGTTAATCGATTCGCGCTTGTTCGGCTGCCTTGCCGTAGCTCTGTCTGCACAGTGGGAACACTAAAACCTACCGCGTACTCTGACGTGTTGGATCGGTACATTTGGCCTCAATCATGTTGCACAATGCTTCCTCCTCGTTATTACCTTCCTCAATGAGCCCAGCTGCATGAGCGCTGTCCAATGTTGCAGAACACCTCTCCTGAAACCACTGAACTTACCCTTCCAAATTTTACTTCATTTATAGCGCTCCAAATGGAGCCTGCTCACCGGATCGCTGCTGCCGTGATTCCTTCACATGTATGACAGCGCTTCCATTTCCTCTCCAGAGTGGCTCCAGTCCCGAGTCATTCAGCGACTTCGAGGAGATGTACAGCGTGGCCGACCTGCACCTCGAGCCTTATCTCGAGACCGGATCGCCCGAAGGCCTGTTGGAGGAGGTGATCACGTGGAACAGCACGGCGGACGACGCCGAACGGCGCCTGTCGGAGTCCTGGAAGCGAGCGTTGGCCGCCTACCTGCTCAGCACCGAGCATCGGTTAGTTCACGCGCGTACAGATCTATCGCTTGGCGAGAACCGCTTCTACCATCTCGTCCTTGCTCGGCAAAGCACCACTTGCTCCAATTTCACGCCGTAAACAGCGCAGGCGTGCAACCCTCCTCAAACTTGTGTAAAATCTCTCCAGTCACGTTTGGCGAATGAGCTCCATGCTAGCTTTAAAATTCAGATTCCGGAGTATAATGTCATCTCTACTGAGCCTTCAACGTAACGGTGGTGTTCTACTCGAGTGGAAACGAACCTGGTATCGAGTGACGCATCAGCAAGAGGCATTTCCAGTGGCTGACAGGCGAAGATTTTACAGAAAGAGCAAGCAGTGGCTTAGCAACGGTCGACCGAGAAATGAGCGAAACGATGCGATCCGTTGTGTCCCCGTATATTTTTATTTATTTCTTTCTACATACTGCAGCCCTGTTAGGGCTATATGGCAGGAGTGGGGAATTGTACAGTCGTAGAGCGTACACAAAGTGCAAATATAAGTAGCACGAGAGCAAAAAACATTAACCACACAAAAGATAGATCAATAACATTCAAGTTTAAGCAAGAAATCGTGCAACGGAAGGGAACGAATGGCACCAGTCAGAGAGGTCCAATATTCAATGGTTAAAGGGAAAAAAAATCTATATTTAAACGCATCGGTTCGTGACCGGTATGGTGCAATATTAAGATGGTGATACCTCCCAGGTGAGGAAGGTTCCACAAATTTTATGTATGTGCTAAGGCAAGAAGTGTTCGATGAGTTTATTAGTGAGTGCAATAGCTTTAGGTATTCCATGTTGCGACGGATGCTGACCGTTGTCAGATTTAACTCTGAAAGTTTGGAAGACGGAGAAAAGTTGCTGTCATATCTACGGCAGATAAACCGGATAGCCTTTTTCTGGGCCATTTCCAACTTCATTGTGTCTGATTTCTTATGTGGATTCCATACCACACAGGCATATTGCAGAAGTGGCCGGATAATTCTGATTTGTAAGTGACTGCTTTAGTATTTAAAGGAGCTGCGCGCAAAGTACGCGGTGAAGTAGCCCAGCTTTTAAGTGCTTTGTTGCAAATATAATTTATATGATGAGACCATGACATATGTTATTAGTAAAAGAAATACCCAGGTATTTATATGTCGACACTCTTTCCAGTGCGCAACCGTTAAATGCACAAGGAAACGTGGACGGAAGTAAACGCCTACAAAATGACATTTGCACGGTTTTCTTGAAATTTATAGTCATTTCCCAGGTTTTACACCACTGGCAGAAATTGTCAAAAGAATCATTAAGAAGAATATGATCTTTAGGTGAGTTCATAGTTTGATAAAGCACGCAGTCGTCCGCGTATAAACGTATGTTGACAGGTATGAAGGTAAATGATTAATATCCAGCAACAAGAGTAATGGTCCCAGGACAGAACCCTGCGGCACACCTGAAGTTACGTCATACATATGCTCCATAAGGCTTCAAAAGGGAGCAGAGTTGCACAAATGTCCACAATTTTATTCCAAAGCTATGTGGCAAAGCCACTCCTCGCGTGCGCAGGAGCAAAGCTCGGCCCGGCGGCAGAAGCGAGCGATAGACGCTGTTGGATTTTTTTTATCATGTTATTCGTGTCATGCCATGCATTAGCTTGGGTCACTAACTATGGTGTCATGGTCATGAATGTCATGCATGTCATGTCATTCATGTTCATGATATATGCTCATGTCTGCGTGCCTATTAAAAACCACAGAAAGAAGAAGAATTGGTTATTTTGTTACCCACATTGCCTACATGACATTACAGTGGAGAAGGGGGGGGGGGGGATACAAAAATACAAAACATAGTAGCAGACGTAAGTAGCGCAAGCAACACACAATATGTCACAACGCAGAAATGTAGAATGGAATAAAGAAAAGAAGAAGAAAAATGAAGGTAATCGCAAGAGGCGCGAAGAGGCAACGTCAGAAATGCGGCATCAAGAATCACGGTAATCTTGGCTACTTCTTACCAAAAAAAAAAATACTCAGATGAAAAAACACCTGAACATATGAATCGCAAGTTCACGCATGCATGCCTACAGAGCCCCCAAAAGAAAGATGAAAACGTAGTCGCATATTTCAGTGTGATGGAGAACAGCTGTTACAAGTGCCCATCAACATAAAGGGCTGTGGAACACTACTAGCCATCACAGCGTATTTTGCGTCAATACGTTGCCTGCATTTTCAAAGAAAAGAAAAATGTGCCAGGGCGTTCAATGGCTACAATCGTTGAAGGCGTTCGATTTCACTGACAAATTGCGTTCGGAAAGAAAGCGCTACTGAAGGCGGCAGTCTTACATTTTATTCCCTTACCTTATTACAATGATCAACACGTGTGGGGTACAGAAATATAGTGGGGTACAGAAAAATAAGATTCAGAAGAAATGCTGATTACTTTGTAATATATTCCATGCAATAGCTCTAAATGAAAGCGCTGTTCTGCGGTTCTCTAGTATCTGCTAACCCAACATTGCCCTCGAGTTACTGGCACGTGTCTTTATAGGAAACACGCCTGAAGCGTAACGTCCTGCCATGGACTGCACTTTCTCGAGCTTATCTTTGTCTACGGCGGTAGGAGGGTCCCGAATGGCACAAGCGTAATCCAGGATCGATCTTGCGTTCAATTGAAGATTATCTTGAAAAACGAGCGCATGTTTCGACGTAGAAAACCTAGGAATTCACACTCTTTAGCAACAGCTAGTATAGTCGACGTGTCGATGCCATGATAAAGAGGAAGTATAATAGACGCCCAGATACTTGTATTTCGAAACTTCTATGGGAACACCATTTAAACTTAAGTAGGAGAGCTCGGTGACTTTTTGTTTCTTAGATAACCTAGCACATACGTTTTCAAGTTTGTTAATTTAGTGTCATCCTTCATTTTTTACACCATGTTTGTATCATGTTCAGATCATTTTGAATTTCGCAATAGTCATTACCAGTATTTATTTTATTATATAGTATACAATCATCGGCAAAGATACTTATTTGCGAGGCTACATTTACCTTGATAATAATATTAATATAAAATAAAAAAAGTTGAGAACCCAATACCGATCCCTGCGGCACTCCTGATGTTACCTTCGAAATATTTGATTGAGCTCCGTCTACACCATACTGGCGTCTTGCGCGCAAGTGGGCGATTCATGTACATATCTGAGGATAGATGTTATAAACTGATAATTTCTGCACTAAAATTGTGAGTCCGTACACAGTCAACTAAACATCGTTTATCCAGAGCAAGAGCCAAATCATGCGTGAACTCTGTCAACTGCGTCACACAGGATAGTCCCTTCGGAAATCCATGCTGAAAAGGGTTCAATAACGAATGAGTCTCTACTTGCTGGATTATCGATGAATATAAGATATGCTCTAAGATCTCACAGCATACACTAATTAAGGAAACAGGGAGGCAATTAGTAACAAGCCTTAAAAGATCCGATTTATGAATGGGGACAACGGATACCATCTACCAGTCCTCAGGTACAAAGCCTTCATTCAATTATTTTTTCGAAAATTGCTTTTAAGTAGAGTGACACGAGATCAAAACAAGATTTCAGGATTGCACTAGGCAAACTACCAAACCGGCCGCCTTTGAAGTCTTTAAGCCGCGTAAGAGCACTTCTATGCCACGTACTGTAATTACAATATCATCCATGGGTGTTTTGGGACTTCTTTCTAGCTCCTCAACTTCATCAGGAATAATTGGCGGAGAAAATACCAAATAAATATACGAATTGAAACACCCGGCTTTCTATTTGGCATCATTATAATAATGTCGCAGGATGCAAGAGCAGGACTCGAAATATTATCTTTCTTGTTTCTTTTTACGTATTTCCAGAATTGCGTAGGGCTTCCTTTTATTTTTATTTTAATTTTTTTACTTTTATTTTTTATTTATTGTTTAAAGTTTTTCCACAGTTATGTAAATTCACCACGTTGTTAATTCTTCTCAAGATTACATTTCATTTTAAGCCCCCTCGAATACTCGACAATATCATGCTCCAAATATTGTTCCCTATGGTTCTCGTTCAGACTTGTTTTTGTATAGTTTTTCTCCTCACACAATTCAGCCGCTGGAATGCTTTGCCCGGAAATGTACGCGAGTGCCCTTTAGATGAATTTCTCACTGCTATTTCACAGTTGTAATGTATATGTATAATTCATTGTTCTTTTCCTACTCCTGCTATAGCCAAAGTTTGGCTGCAGTATGAATAAATAAATAAATAAATAAATAAATAAATAAATAAATAAATAAATAAATAAATAAATAAATAAATAAATAAATAAATAAATGAATGAATGAATGAATGAATGAATGAATGAATGAATGAATGAATGAATGAATGAATAAAATTATGGACTCCAGGGACTTAGGTAGGCTGATTTTGTGCACTCTGTAGCCGCACTTACATCGTTTATTATCGTCTCAAGCACTCTCTACGATTTATTTCTGTTTTACACAATTTATAAGAGCGGTGAGTTATTTGCCTCTTTCGAGTAAGTCTCGAAGTCACTTGTGAACCACGCCTTGCTTTTATTTCTTCGAGTAGTTAGCGTCCAGGAGGGAACAAAGTGGTCTCTCAGTTCAAGGAATTTCTTTTTCAAAATGCACCATAGATCCGCCATCGGGTACGATTCTGCAGGTCTCAGAAACAAAAAAAAGTAACACTTTAACGCAAGACTAATTTCAGGTAAATTAGCTTTAGAGTAGTTATAAACGCGTCGGTGGTTTGTGCTGTAAGTTCTTTCGTGCGTTAATTATATTCATTTCGGAGCGGACGGCACAAGGATCGCTTACTGGTATGACCGCCGTCGAGAGAACAGAGGTTGGTGTGTTTATCAGAAAAAGGTCGATAATGTGGTCTCCTCTTGTAGGCATCACCACTATCTGGGTCAGATATACATAATACACAAAATTGACCATGATTGTATATAATTCACGCGTTTCCCTGTAAGATAAAGGCCATTGATCACAAGTATATTGGTTCATAGTGAAATCACCACCTACGGTGATAAAGTCAGACGTTATCCCTTCAGCGGTGGCCACAAGATCCGGTAAAAACATCAGCTGAACTAACGTAATGGCGGTAAAAAGAACAAACGGACAGTGATTTGTCATTTTTCAAATTAAGCTTGCACCATGCAGCTTCGCACGAACCTACAAGCAATTCTAACCTACCAAAAAGAATGTTCTTGTCAAGTAAGACAAATACGCCTCCCCCTGACAGTTAGGGTCACCTCGATAGCGCGTAAAGTGCGCTGGAAATTTCACTATCAGTTATATCATCCAGCCATCATTCAGTGCCGATAACTACGGAAGGCTTGACCGTGTGAACAAGATTGTAACATGCGTCAACTTTGTTTTTATGCCATAATTCATGTCATGACATGGCATGTAATTATGTCATGCATGACGTGCATGTATTCGATGTTATTAATGCCATGCATGCCATGCAATTTATATCATGTCATGCTACCACGTCATTCATGACATAACATCGCATGATGCATGTCATGCAATGCATATGTAATGAGCAGCAGTCGAACAAAGAATGTCGGTGAAGCCAACGTTTCGACAACGGGACTTGTGTTCGTCAGAGTCCCCTTGTCGAAACGTTGGCTTCAGCGACAGTTCTTGTTCAACTACTGCTCATCACTTCAAGTCTGCGTCTTTCTCTAAACTTCTTCCTATAGTTTGGATGTCATGCATATATCATTCCTATCATGTCTTTTCTGTCATATCATTCCTGTCATTCATGTCATGTCATGCATGTTAGGAAACTGGCGGATTGCGGTGTTGATGGCATTGAAAGAAACGAAAAGTCAACGTCACGTCCGTAAAGTTGGCTTCTTCGCAGCGCGGTGGACCATTTGACGTCCTTTTAAGATCACCCGATGGCGCTTGGCGAGTAGGGGCGTGAGCTACGCTTCGAAAAGAAAAGCGCAACTCTGCTCCCTTTGGGAACACATACGAGGACACTAGTGATGATGATGTTGATCATTTATCCCTTTCAGACGCCACTTTATCCTGTTCATTGAAGACTTACTTTCACCACATTTCGTGCATTTTCAGAATCATAGAAAGTGCACAGCTGCAGAAAAGATTAAGAATTTGCAATTCCTTAGGGAATTTTGTTAAGTTTATGAATGTGGACTCCACGCGATAATTCATTACAGGAAGATCAAATACGAGAACATGAACTATTTCGTGTATTGAAAAGCTTGACAAGCACTTATCCGGCGCTTGAAAATTATGCCTAACGAATGTCATTGTGAAAAACAATGAAACAAGTGAACCCGCTACAACATACTGACACCAAGCAAAAACACCCAACCGTCTACCTTCCCACTCATTTTACTTAAACTTGTCGCACGTGTTATCTAGAATTGCAGCACTGTTCCAATACTGCTGACCGGTTGATGCTTCCGTCCACTATAAAGCCAAGCGCTTCTGGAAGGTGTACATTACCTACGGGTCTCACTGGGTGAATCCCTTCGCATTCCATTAGGATGTGTTGAATGGACTCTGGGTTTTTGCTGCAACATACACATGCCTAATCTTGTTGCGAATATTTGCTCCGGTATGGTTTGGTCCTTAGGCACCCAGCTCGAGCCTCAAATAGCAAGGCACTGTCCTTTGTGTTATCGTAAAAATTTTCCCTTCTAATTTCTTTCTTCCCAGTCTTGTAAATAAATCTCCGTGGTCTTTTTTGTTTCCAATCTTTGCATCCAATTCGCTGTCTCTGTTTCTCTCGCTTTCTTTCTGATGACTCCTGGTTGTCTATTTACACTTTCAATTACCCTGTACTTGGTTGCCGACTTTCTTAGCCTCTTCTTCCGTTCTGTGTCCACGTTTTTCAGGTACAGATACTTGCGCACTTTAGCCACCCATTTATTTTCATCCATCTTCCTCAGTATCTCTTCAAAACTAATATTTCTCTGAGCCTCTCTTACTTAAAAGAGGCCCAACCCATGTCACCCTGCGCTGCCTCATTTGTGGTTTTACCGTGGGCTCCCAAAGCAAACCAGCCTACCGATTTTTGGCGCTTCGCACCCTCTACCGGAGGTCACGGCTTGCTTCTGGGCATGCACTGCCACATAGCTGCCGATACTCGCACTTTTTGCTCTGCAGTGCTTTTCACCGCTCATTGGAAGTTGTAAGCGCCGTCAGCTTTATACCGCAAGAATTTTCTTAAAATGTATGTATACTTTTTCAATAGGTTATATAGAAGCAAGTGAAATGCTGTACGAGGAGACACGGGGGCGCTCTTCGTCGCTAAAGGAGAGCTGAACGGCTCTCATTTAGCGGAGGAGCAGTACAAGAGCCAATGGTTATTCGACCTGGTAGCACGTACACAGTCCCTCCATATTCACCGCATGACGACCGAATCATTTAGGGTCACAACAGAATACAAAGAAATATTACAAAAACAAGTAACGAGGTTATTAAAAACACATACTTCGGTTCTTCCAGTTGAAGAACCATTCGTTATTGATAGGCCACAGAAGGTAATAAAATTTTTCAAGAAAATTTCGCCGGTAACGTGTTCGTCACTTGATGTGAAGGAAATGTTTTGTAATTTCTGCAATTTGCAGCGATCATAGCGGTACAAGACAGCATCGACGCATTTGGCAATACAAAGTTCATCAACCAATGTCTGTCTCGAATGTACAAGCTTCTGGACTTGCTACGAACCCACGTTCGGTCGTTATATGTGGAATATGAAAGGACTGTGCACGTGCAGGGGAAATTTGTTCATGGCGAAAGGGTACCGTGTGTTAAGACAGAAAATAAAAGTAATGGGCGCAGTAGCATGTTTTCGGTATGTGGATGATTTTCTGCTCCGTTTCTCCGTTGGGAACAACAAACAATTTAATATTGGTTATGTTTTGTACACTTTTCGGGAAGTATTCAAGGACTAGATTTTACGTTTGAGCAATAAAAAATGATGGTTATGAAACTCCTTGACAGAAATGTACACGAATCTCCGCCATATGAGCTGGGCGTATGTGACAAAGGACGAAAGAGGGCTGATTCGTTATTGAAGTGGCCACTTAAAACTTTTGAAAAAGAGTGTTGCGCAGTCGTGTTTATTTCAATGTATTAAGAAATCATGTGATCCCATGATGTCAGAAAGCTTGCACATGCAGGTGGCAAGGTTTAAAGGAAGCGGGTTTCCGGATTAACTCGTTGCTATGAATACATTTATTTAACCGCTCTTATGTAAATGTGTAAATGGTTCTCGTTTGCTGTATCCCCTCTGCTATCCTATCTCCTCGTCTTTCGACCATGGCCGCGTCTGCATGCCAGGCCATAAGTACGACGATGAGACGGCGTCAAGGGGCAACGAGAAGAGGACGGCGTTGTGTTTTCCTTTCAGAAAAAGCGCTATTATATGGGCTGCACCCCGGGACCCACATATATTCTACTACGTCGCGGCAGTATATGCCTCATCATTATAGAAAAGTCACTATACCATCAGCCGGTGCGCACTCGATGCTTTTCAGCTGCTCTGAAGTTGAGGAAATCGCGCGTCCCTTTTCCCCAGCGACACCTCGTCGACGGGCCATGCCGAAGCAGGTGTGGACGTTGGTGGTGCGGCCGCCGGGCTACCTGTCCGCCCTGACGTCCCTCGTCGAGGCTGTTGGCGCGCAGAGGGCGCAGCTGTACGCAGGCTGGATGCTGGTGCAGCACGTGGCGCCGCTGCTCAGCGGCCAGCTGGCCGACCTGCTCTTCAGCGGCTGGGAGATGGGCGACGAGCTCGTGCACAGGCTCTGCCTCGAGCACCTCGACATCACCATGGGCTGGGCCATCTTGGCACACGACGCGCACACGCTCGCCGCGCCCGCCGTGCGCCAAGGACGTACGGCAGTTGGCAGAGCACGTGACGAATGTCACCGAGGAGCTGCTTGGACGACAGGTATACATGCGAAGCGCACATTCGACTTGTGGTCCATTCGACTGGTTAAAAGTGAGCGCTCGGATCACAAAATTGACTGGCTCAGTCAGAGCGCCGTGCTCCAGCTCAGGATGTTCGACGGCGCTGGGAGTGTGACCCAGATACGACAAAAGCTCGATCACGAGGCTACTTAGGCGGGAGTAGCTCAACGCTCGGCATGGGCAGGCTCCAGTCTCGATAGCTAGAGTTCCGCATCCCTGTACAGTGTAAACCGAACGCATTATGAACTAGTCGAACGTACAGTCACGTTTGCTGCATGCTGTGTAGAACGCACGAGCAGTTAGCTTAATTCGGTTACACGGTCGACAACTGGCCGCGGCTACTGAGTTTTATATAGCCCATGTTTACCCTGCCTAGATGCATGCGTGGCGGCACACACGTGCAAGACTGCGAATGTTGCTTTTCGTGGGCGGCGATGCTTGATCAGCGCCTTCGTTATGCCGGAGCGCGAGGGTGTGGCCCGAGCGCTCTGCACAACAGTGAATGGGACTGTACCATTATTACCCGCTATAACACAGCTATGCCAGGCAATCTTATTGGTAGCATTGTAATCAGCAACATGATGTCCCAGGCACTCGGTGACACCATTTGCTGTTACGAACGAAAGAAATGGCATAATAATAGCTTTTGATTCATTGTTTGTATATAAAAGAAAGTCACAATTTCGTCCAAAAGGCGAATCATTGATAACGATACCAAATTATTAGACACATATACAAATTAAGGATAGTAGTTTTATCGTCCATGTAAATGGCTGGGAATATTCGCTTACTAACTAAATTAGCAAGCAAAGTGTCACGTGCGCACAAGCAAACATACATTATGAGATTTTACGCGCCAAAACGACCATCCGGAGTCCCCCACTACGCACGCCGTAGTAGGGGACTCCGGATTAATTTGGACCACCTGGGATTCTTTAACGTGCACCTATAAATCTATAAGCACACGGGTGTTTTCTGCATTCCGCCACTATCGAAAATGCGGCCGCCCTGGCCGGAATTAGATCCCGTGACCTCGTGCTCAGCAGCCTAACACCATAACCACTGAGCACCCACGGTGGGTCCACGGGCAAACATCAACACATCTCACTCGGTGACCGCGGACAATCGATGTCATGGCGCTCGCGTGAATGTGATGAAGAGCGGCAGCAGCAGCGTGTGAATTTCCCTTTGTCTGCCTCTGCCTTCAACGCGAACTAGGCGCGCGATAACACAGTGCACACCATTGCTTTACTTTGCACCCACCGCAGACTACCTTCAAGATAGGGCGCGCGTGGCCGCGCTCAGCTGTGCCATGCTCCACTGCGGCCGGAGTAGAAGAGGCGATAACGCGCTAACCTGCTCCTGTCTCACTAAACAGAAAGCATGAAAACTCGAAGTAGGCAATTATGGAGCCTTGAATCGCAGGAAGCTTCACAAATTCGTCAGCACGGATGACAGCTCTTGACGGGCTGGCACGGCGGCTCCAAAAGGAATTCTCAGTTAGTGGGTACCTAGCCTGGCCATTCAAAAAACTTGGAGGACGCTTTAGCTTCGCCTTTAAGAGTGGAAAGCGATAGCATTCAAAGACCCCGACCGCTTCTCGCGCTGCCTGGCAACCTACACCTCATGTACCATAATGTTTACCGGGGAAACGCTGGCGGGGAACGCTATATATGCACGAATGCGAGCTTTCTGTTCTTCTTTCCCCGATCAACTTCAGAAACATTTTCAGAGCTAATTGCGGAGGCCACGCTCCGCTGTGCTGAGTACGGTGAACGCCACCTAGTCAAGCACGTTGGTAGTGCTTCTTGATGCCAGCGTCCCTTCGAATGCTGGCATCGAGGCGTCGTAGTGCTGAGACCACCAAAGCGTTCACTGTCGGTGCGCGTTAGTGTCATAATGCAGTACTTCTCTTTTCTGCTCGTAGGCGGCGGCACCGCGCCGAGCAAGAGCGCGGGTACACGGAGGAGTGTTAGATATATAAGGCGCGTCTGTGTAGCTCTCTGCAAATGCGTTTGTGGCGCAATGGGTTAAACGCTCGGCGATCTATCGTCGCGGACCGAGAGGTCGTGGGTTCGATTTCCAAATTTTCCATGTTTGTGGAACTTTTTCTTCTGGTTTCTTTCTTTGTATTATGTTCGTGTACATTGTAAGCTGACGTATTTCCGTGACGGAAATACGTCAGTGAAGTCTTGGTGGACCCCGGCATAAAACACTTTCGTGTTAAAAACTTGGAGGACGCTTAAGCTTCGCCTTTAAGAGTGGAAAGCGATAGCATTCAAAGACTCCCGACCGCTTCTCGCGCTGCCTGGCAACTTCACCTCATGTAACCGTAATGTTTACCGGGAAACGCTGGCGGTGAACGCTATATATGCACGAAGGCGAGCTTTCTGGTTCTTTCTTTCCCCCGCACGGCGGGCGCCGCCGCTGCCGCGGATGCGCGTAGGCGAGCGCCATCTGGATGGTGTTGCAAGGAAGCGAGCGGCGCGCGCCGCTCTGTGATTGGTAGAAACGCGGCCCCTTTTGTGGGCCGATCCCGGAGATTGTGCACAGCCGTGCCAAAAACACTCAGACCTCAAACGGCAGCTGGAAAAGGGGTTTGTGTTTGAGTTTCTGCGTAACACAATGATGTTTTCTCGTGTATTCAAATTATTTTCTCGTATATTCAAATTACAATCCGACGCTATCATGTCTGTAGGTTGTGTATAAGTCGTACTTTAGGAATTTCTTGACGCATTCTACTTTGAGTAATTCAATTAGTTCAGTAACGCCTATGCACCCCGCGGAGAGCCTGCGTATGGGATGCGTGGTTCGGGATGCTTTTTCTCAGGCGGACAACGCCGCCGACGCCAACACCGGATTTTCTGCGACACGGAGCCCTTAATGCTATCGCGTTAATGTGGCAAGCGTCCAGGAGCAGGACAGACGAAATGAGCAACCATCGCCCTGTGCGTGCATTTGCGCTTTGTTCCGGTTGTGAGCATCGCTTCTCGTGCAACACTTTTGACCATCCTAGTGCAACGCTAATACGCAAGAAATAAAGGAACACGCCACGCGCACTCCAGCTTCCAGGACAGTTGGAAGTCAGCGCCTGCGTACGTGATTTATGCACATGTCTTGGCTATTCGCGCTGCCCAAATTAAGTTTTCGGGAACAACGTACGAACTAGCCCATGCACGAAATCTATTGGTCAACCCAGGCGCTCTGTATTTGCGGAAAGGTATAATCTTGGAATGTCGGTGCATGCAGGAGGGTTCCCTGAGCGACGTCGTGTCGGAGCAACTGTTCGGCCTGGCGGACCTGCTGCCCACCGAGGAGGCCCTGAACGCGGCCTACGCCCCGTACGCCGACATGCGCCCGGACGCCTTCCTCGACAACTGGCTGCTCGCGATCGACGGCCGACGGCGACAACAGCGGGCCGCACTGGCGGCCGCCACGGGCGCCTCGCACCTGGCGCGGCTCGTCGAGGCGCCCTACTTCGACCTGGGACTCGAGTGGCTGTCGCACGTCGGAGGCAGCAACGACAGCTCTTCCGGCTGGCGGAGGGGGCTCGTGGTGCGGGTACACCACATCGTGTTTCCCATGTACAGCGTCAACGTCACCGACGCCCTCAGGTGGTGTATATACTTATCGCGAAACTGAACTATACCAGCAGTCGATAACATAAGCAGCACACAGAACCATGTACCATCTATACAAGGAAGCAAGCACTCTAGTGGACCGAGTGATTTCACCATCAGCGTCCGGTTAGCGGCTCGCTTTGACTTGATCGCAGTAGGAATGGTCGATTATTTTTTAATCGTATAACAATTAAGCATTGATCATTTTAGTATTTAATCGAATAATGGCTTTCGGTGCAGGTTTCTTCATTGATTAATTGGTGAATCAATTTTGGCTGGACACTTTACAAAGGTTGAAACACAGTTTTCTACTTTTGTACGACCTTATTTTAATGTTTTAGAGGTGGAACCAAGTTATAAATACAAGTGTATAAAGCTTGATAGAGAGTAATCTTTAATTTGTTAAAGACTAAATAGAGTTGGCCCTAGTGAACTTTGAAAATATAAACAATATATGTAATAAAATGACACTTGGAACAACATTAAACAAGATAAATGGCACTGTAGTGAATCCCTGTACAGTAAAGTTAAACAAGACCTGCCGTGGTGGCTCAGCGGCTATGGTGTTTCGCTGCTCGCGGGATCAAATCCTCCTGGCAGCGGTGGCTGCATTTCGATGGGGGCGAAATGCAAAAACGCCCGTGTCCCGTGCATTGGGGACGCATTAAAGAACCCCTGGTGGTCAAAATTAATCCGGAGCCCCAACTATACGGCGTGCCTCATAATCAAATCGTAGTTCTGGCACGTAATACCCCAGAATTCAATTCAATTCAACTATTAGAGTTAGAGAATCAGTGCCAAGGGAAGGGAAGCGCGGTAGAGGGCGGCATAACATTAGATGATGTGATGAAATTAGTGAATTAGCAGGCGCAAATTGAAATCGGCTATAGCGCAATACAGGGGCAATTGATCGCAGGGAGAAGCCTTCGTCCTGCAGTAGACATAGAAATAGGCTGAAGATGATGCTGAAGATGGAGATGATTGATGAGGATGATGATGCTGATACTTATTTATTTGTTACAAACCGGGAATATAACATCGCACAGAGAACAAGAACTCTCTGATTGAATTCAAACTCATTCGCATGCATCTGACACCCAATTGAAACTACGCTTTCGGGGTGGCATAATGTCTAGTACGCCTCATAGTGGAACCCTAAATTCTTTATGATCATTAACAAACGTTTCACACTTTCCTTGTCATGTATGTTTTATGTACACTTATATATTATGACACAAATGACATCTAGCTGACATACAGAGAAGTAAACTTGTGAAGGAGCATTAAACTTATATTAAATATTTATTTGCAGCTGTGGTCCGTCTTTCTGTTGATAGCTTCGGTTTTCATGCACTAGACAAACGCAAGATGTCCAACAGTTGGCGAAAGATCAGCAACAGGACGAAACGACAGCCACAGATGAGGGTCCAAGCTCAACTTCACATATGGCATTTTATTCGGCGATGTGACAGCGTATACGCTTGCAGGTAGTTTAGGAGGTATAATATTATTGCGATAGCAATTATATGGACACTTCAACCGGATTTCTGCCGTCGCCGTCGCCGTGAGGTTCCCTATAGATAAAATCTTCGCCGCGCGCCGTATGCCCGAGCGGAAGCGTGCGGGGACGCGCGCTATCACGGAGAGCGAACGCACTCGATCATCTCCCACGCGCAAGCAAGGAAGCAGGAAGCCAGCGCCGGAGTGAGCGGGGGGCGGGGGGGGGGGGGGGGCGCACTTCTACTCTGCCAACAACCGCGCTCGTCGCTCGTCCGCACCGTCTCTTATCTCCACACGGCTCTGACCTTTATGCGCCGTGCATTCGACGCTCAATTTCCGTTGAAGCGATAGACCGCACGTATACTTCGCTCGCGGCGGCGTATGCTTGCTGCCAGCGTTTTGACAGTCGTTGTCTGCAGTCATTCAGTGTGATCTATTCGTGTTTGTTTGTGCGCGCTCACACCACGCTTGTTCATTCAGTTAGTAATAGTCGGGCGACATTTTCCAACGCACGCTACACATGCAATGCTGCCCGGATCGGCAGTGCAGCGCTACAGGGGTGTCTCTTCGCACGCGCTGCCCACGGGAAGCGCTTCTCATCAACACCACCGTTTCACACGCGCCTTCTCGTGGTCATCGAGTCTCTCTTCATGTCGGTCTACTTACGCCGCAGCACAGCTGCTTACTTAATCAGCTCATGTTTACTACAATTCATATTGCTACCAAAGCCGCTCACCTTACTTCGTATGACATTGCTGTGTTGCTATCGCATTCATTGCTTCGCCCTTAGGGCGAAACTGTGACATTTTTTTACAGCGAAGTTGCTAAGGGCTCACTCTTCGATGGTCGCGTCCGGCAATAGAAAAGAACGCTCATTGGCCGTATGCTGTATGTGCGAGGGAAAGCGCGCGAGGGCGAGGGACGCGCGCTTTCCCTCGAACTTTCACATAGAAATAGGCGTCATTTTCCTTAATAAACCACCACTACTACTTCTCCCACTGCGGCGCATGCGCGCAGCCCTGCCGGCCTCTGCCGCCTGTGTCGCCGACTCTCTCTGGGCTCTCGTCCGCCTCTCCCAACGGCGTTTAGCCGTTGGGAGAGGCGGGCACCTGCTCAAGGGCATAGCATGCAAGAGGATGTGTACAATTTCCTTATCGGCAAGGACAATGTCTCTTCAGTGTCTGATATCATGAAGCACTGGGCCTCTTCGATTATCAGTCCGTGACAGTCCCGGACTGCTTGGGACTGCTGTGCCGCATTCGATTTTGCTCGGACAGCTACCGAAGCTCCGCCCACTAGTCCGAGTGTTGTCAGAAGCGCGTTCGTTTTTTCACGGACCGGCTGTTGCGGACTGCCCGCGGACTGATGGAGCTGTCAGCAGATGTTTGCTCGGACAAGCGCAAGTAGCTAGCAGACGACGGCTGTCTTAAAAAGATGCGTGCGGTGTTTGAAGCCATGTTGTGAAAGATTCCGTGTGCTTCTGCGTACTTTGCGCGTTCCAGACGGCAACTACTGTGCATTGAGTTATCGCTTCATTTACATCGGTGCTTTGTGTGCCATCATGCAAGTTTTTTACGAGCGGTCTAATTGCTGTAGCAATTAGATGGCTCGTCATCGTGTTTTTTTAAAGTAAGAAGCACAGCGATCAGGCGCACCTGCTTGCTTTTCTTAATGTGTTTCACGAAATCTGTCATGCTGATTTCAATATACGTACTCAGTAAGCAGGTAAATTTTGCTTTTCAGGTAAGTGAAACTACCGTACCTACAAGGAATCATATATTGCATGCGGCTATTTCACGCCGGTAGCTTGGGTGGTATATACAATAGGAGCTTCGCGGATTGCTGTTGACATATATGTTGATCCCTTCTGCTACCAAGTTCGAGGGTTTTATTTTTGACGTGCAGGATTAGTGATGGTGTACACGCGCTCTCTCACGCGTCGGGCATTTAATTAGCAGACGGTCTCGCGAGCTTTGAGTATGTAGGCGGGTGCTTTCTGCATGAACAGCGACGTGGCACGACCATAATATCGGAGTCTCTCCACAGCAATTTTAGGGCCACCACGATTTTGTTTACGTCCGTGTGGGAATTCAACTTCAATTTCTCAGGCAATGAGCTGGCTAGCGCGACGTAATAAACTGCGCTTTGCGAAAACGTTCTACGCGCTCAGGCTAAGATTACACTGTGCTAGCTTATGGTTGTGTAGGCGACGTACGCCTCTGAGACTGCACCATTTCGGAGGCCACGCTAATAAACACGCTGGGTAGGGGGCTATCTACGAGTAGCAAAGAGCAGACGACGGCAGCCAGGAGAGTGACTTCCGGTCGCGGTGCTTCGACCGAAATCTCGGACAGTATCCCCGACAGCTGGATCACGTGACTGGGACGCGCTCTCCTGTCAGGGCTAGTCAGACCGGAAGCCGCGGACGGTTTGCGGACAGTCCGGGATTGCATAATCGAAGAGGCCCACTGCCGTACGTTCGAGGCATTGAACATGCGGCGAATAACACCAAAGTTTGGCCTGTTGGCCAATGTTACCACTGTGGCCAGTATCGATATGAGCTCTTCATTTAACCTGGCGACGACCATAAGACAGATCGTCCGCGAAGAGCTGCACAAGCACAACGAGACGGCACGTCGCCTGTCTGATGTCTCTGATATGCCTCCTTTTCGCAAGCCCCGACTACATTGACTGTTATATATATATATATATATATATATATATATATATATATATATTGTATGATTTCGTCAGCAAAATAGTGCCGTGGTTGAGACGCCATACTTTTGTTGTAAAGCATGCGCGCCTCTTCGTCGTCAACCTCTCTGACTATTGTGTAAATGCGCGCTCCATCGCGCTGTTCAGCCGTCACACATACATATCTACAGACCATTTCGCTGTTTACAAACAGAGACCTGCATGGTGAGCTTTCGGTTTTCCTCACAGATATAGCAGCGGGCCAGAGACCATGGCGATGCCTCAGTAGTGCGACAATACAGAAGCCCGTAGATTTTAGAGCGTAGCCCATTCCTGCGGCGAGCGTCGGCGTAACCGAGTGAACGAGCGCAGCGGGGGATGAAAGACGCGAGGAGGAAAGTGGAGGAGGAGGGCACGGCGGAACCATGAGGCGGAAAGCGGAGGAGGAGGGTATGGCGAAAGCTTGAGAAGAAAAGCGTAGTGCGGCGACGGTGGCTACGAGATGGCGCCAGCGTAGCGCGCGTCGTCTGGGACGTCTGTCTACGGCGGCTGCTGCGAGTCGCGCCCACGCGTCAACCCACGCGCTCTCTCTCTCGCGACCTCCAGATTAGCGAGGCAGTCGCGCTACACTTCGCTCCGTTTGCAAGGTGCCGCATGAGACAGATTGTCCGCGCCAGTGAATATGTCGCGAAATGAAAACACGTATAGAGCGTCGCTCAAATTTCGCATTAGGGAGTATCGTAAGCGTCGGCAAACTTTTCTAAAGCATATTCAACAGTTTTTCTCTGCAGCTAATTACAAATTCACGAATCAATTTCGCCGTATATTATACAAAAATGATAAAGACCTGCAGTGCTTGAGGCATGATACGGTTTTCTTTTATTTGAAAACGCAGCAAGGGCCGTGTCGTATACGTAGAACCAACTTGAACACACTTTCTTTTTCGGCACAGTAACCGGACAGGACACGGTACAGTAAGTTTTTTGGAGTTGCAGGCGGCCAAGGCGCGTGCGAAACTGTCTGTAGACGACCGACGACTCTCTCCCGCGCAGATACGGCACCCTCGGCGCCCAGTTTGCCTGGACCCTGCTCTATCGCGTCTCGGCCGACGAGCTGGCCAGTGCCGTGCCGTCAGAAGCCGGTTGCCGCAGCAGTTGGGCTAGCAAGGGCTGGCTGCACCGGATACGCCTGGTGCACGAGCTGCAGCTTCGAGCTCTCGCCGACGCTCGAGGTTCGCGACTCGAGCAACGGCTCGTGGGCCTCGAGCACCTCTCCGAGCAGGCGCTGCTGTTCGCCGTCGGCTGCCTGCTGCTGTGCGACGGAGACCCCTCGGAGCAGCTGGTGGCGCTCTGCAACGAGCCGCTCGCCGGAGACGCGCGCTTCGTCGAGGCGTTCGATTGCCCGCAGGGAAGCGCCATGGCGCGACCGCCCCAGCACCCGTGCTCGGACAGCCACGCCTGAGAACGACGACATATGTGACTGGCCGCTGTATGCGTTCTGCGCACATCTTTCGATGAGCGCATACCTTATTCTACCCGGCTGCAACGTAATAGTATCCTATTTCTGCACCTGAAGAGGATGGTTAGCATTGGGGGGTATAAATATGTCGTTTCTTCTTTTTCTTTTTTTTGCTAATGATATACTTTACATGGACAGCACGAACTGGGATGCTGTAGTAAGCAGTGAGCTCTTGCTGATGATGCAAGTAAGAACATGGACATAGCCGCGCGCGCGTGGGAGGACATTTGCTATGAATGCCGACACTGTGTATCGTGTATAGAGAGTACGACTGGATCGAGCTGTCGTCCCAGTTATTTGAGCCAGAGGGAGTGATATATTTCAATATACTCAGGATTCATGGAGTTTGCATTTGTTTTATTTTGGAGGAAGATAGCAATGCGGCGGCACAAAATTGAAAGAAAAATGATTACACACACACACACACACACACACACACACACACACACACACACACACACACACACACACACACACACACACACACACGCACACGCACACGCACACGCGCACGCACGCACGCACGCACGCACGCGCACACGCACGCACGCACACACACATTGTTACGCTGCGCGGCGGAGCCGAAGAGGAGATGGAAGAAGTGCGCGCGGTGTAGAGCAATGCCTGACTGCGTGCGATCTCGTCTCTACGCCCCTTCGATCATCTTGTAAATAAACCCATCTCACCCGTAACAACTTTGGTGAACGGTGCTGGGTAATTACTCTGGACAATCTTCTTCTCCGCACCCCTCGACGAAGCCGGCGCTTGGTCGGACTACCACCTGAAGACACGGACATGAACGAACCGCAAGCAGCTGGCGGCAGCCATCACACAAGCATGCAAGATGATAGTGAGCGCCCCAGGCAAGTCATCTATGGATCCCTCAGAAAGAACCGCGCAGCGTAGCAGTATATATATATAGCTTTGCATCTGCAAGCAACGCAGGGCCCGTGTGAGACTTGCCATGAGGCCTGCGGGTTAATTTTGTCCAGCTTTAATTTTTTTTTCTTTTGACGTCTTTTATATGTTTCCCAAACGTTTTCTATAAAGTGTCTTACGCACTAAAATTAAATGTTTTCCAGTTCAGATGCCAGATTTCTAAGCTGGAAAATGTAAAAGCACAAGACTGGTGAAAACATCTTCTATTTCCGAGACCAACTCGTTCAAACGCACAGTTCTCATGAAATGAATCAGCTTCGGGGCTTTGAGAATATGTTGTGCCTTGTGCCGTGTACTGGGAGGTTTTGCAATGGGGGCGACACGGGGACGTATCGTTGAGCTTACCTTAAGTTTTTCATTACCTCGTGAAGTAGGTTTGCCGGGTTCGTTGCTTCGTAATGTGTGCCGGAGGTCAAAAGGTCAGGGCCCGTATTCACGAACCCTTTCGTTCGTCTCTGCCATTGGCTGGTCGTCGGAGTGCCATGGGATGGACTGATAAGTACGCACAATAGTGTTCCATGTGTTCAGAGCCTGTCTCTCTCATAACGACTGTGTGCATGCAGCAGGCAAAGATGCACGAGTCAGAGCTGAGCGCCGTAGACGTCATGTGCTTGAGCAAGGAAACTGACTCCTGCAATTGGGTGTGCATTTGGGCGAGTTCATACACTTCCAGCAACGCGTTTATAACGGAAGCGTATATAGCGAAAGGAACCTCTTGTACGCATGTCCTTTTTGCTACAGTCCCGTCCCTCATATAGGACCGTTGGCCCAAGTTTGAGCGTGATTCCCCCAATATTGTGAAACTAGCTTTCGTGGGAAAGTTATGACGCTCGAAAAAAAAAAAAAGATTTGATCAAACTTTATTGACAGGTCCATGGCACAGGCAGCACATAAATAAATAAACCTTGCAGCATATCGTGATCATTTACACCAACAAGGATGAAACACATTTCTCCGACTTGACGCGCGCTACACAAAACGTCGGCAAGAAGTTCTGTGCCGATGGGTGAAACGCTAAGTTAATTGTCCCTTTAACAAATCAGGAATGCGAATGACGCCGTTCTTCACAGAAATAACAGGCAATGGAAATATGTATACTTGAAGACTGGCACATTGTTAGAGACGAGAACAAGCAACAACAATGAATTTTCTTTGTTTTCGATGACTTATTGACGATAGGATGTTTCTGCAAACTGCTATACGCTGACCCTTCTAATAGTGGTGGAAGAAGAACATAAATCGTGACGCAAAAGGTTGTTACCTTTTGTTGTCATCGTTGCCTCGCTCACATCAGTGTTAAATATCAAAGATGCCTCGTTCTATAAAAGTCATACTTTGAGGACTTCGCACGAGGGATCAGGGAGGGTTTTCCGAGGAAGATAAGCCGCATTCTTGAGCGTGCGCGTTCACCCATACTCTCACCAATACTCTAGTATACACGACGCCATCAATGTAGTCACAGAAAATCGATCGCTTACGTCGTGATGTTCCTGTCCCTATGAAAACTCCAAGTTGAGCAGATAACTACTCGACGACATGAGAATGCTGGCGGGGACGTGCGTCCGCGCGCAAGTTTATTTCGTCATCACTGCTAGGGTTGAAGCTCTAAGAACTGCTTAGTCAATATTAAATGCTTCGCAATTCGCACTGCCCTAGATTCTGAAGGGGGTGCGTCGAAATCAAGTGCCTTGATTAGAGCTAGCTTTTCTGATACTCCACTCTTGCAACACCTGAACTGAGGGTGGCGGAAGCTATTCTCGTCTGGAAGCTGGCTGGACCCCGGGTCTGTGTTCTGCTTGCTACTCGAATCAATTTGTTGTCAACATTACTTTGATTTTCATCTTTGCAGAAGTGCGAAGAAATTCGGAAGCCACGGTGCTCTCAATATACAAACTCGGAGCATGCGGCAATTTGTTTTTTCAGCGCGTATCAAGGTCAGGCTTAGCCCGAAATAAATAACGGTGAAGACTGGGCGCTCGACCAGCTTGATGGCGGCCCGCGTGACAACGTGACAATCGAGCACGATGTAAAACGACGCTGCTGTGGGCACATTTATGCGGCCCACGTATTGCACCGCGGCCGTGGTCACGTGTCGTTCCGACTTGCCGCAAGTTCAAATACGCGCAATGATTTCACGCTGTACGCGTTAGAGGTGGCGGGGTTATCGTATGTAACAGTCAAAGCAAAGAGAGCGGGGGAGCGGTGCGGAATTTCAGGGCTCCGTAAAAACAAGAAAGTCTGGCGACTTAGCAGTAAATGCGAGAGAAATGCGTTAGCATTACGTCGCACCTCTTTGAGGTTCCGGATCCGTGATTTTAAAGCGCGTTCACCACATTGCAAAGGCCTGTTCACTCGACACTCGTGCTGCCTCTAGGAGCGAAGTATATGTCCTCCCATCCTCTCTCTACCACGTGACCGGCTTCCCACACTTCACACACATATACACTTGCTTTTTCCACTTTGACACTCCTTATGCTAACGCAGAAGACTCCTGTAGGCAGTTGCTTTCAAGTACACCGTCACATGCACTCGACATGGCGTCGCCGAGGGCAATTGTCGCACCACGTGCGAGCTTGCTGTCTACGGGGCCCGCAAGAGAAGCGCGCCGATTGCGAGTACGACACCAAGGACTTGGCTCCCGGCGGCGCTAACGAGTCGCGATCGGCTCGAGCCGTTGGCTGCAGGGATGGTGGTGTTGGCGGCAGTGGTGGTGTTGTTGGGGGCAGGGGTGGTGTTGTTGCCGGCAGGGGTGTTGTTGTTGGCGTCTGGTGTGCCCGTAGAACTTGGCGCAACGGTGGTCGGCAGTGTCGTCATGGCACTGCTGACACCCGTGACCGTCACCTTGGTGGTAACATCTGACTGGTTGCCTTTAGGAGTGGTCGTGGGTTTGGCAACAGAGACCACTTGATTGATTGAATTTAGGCTTTTGTCGGCAATGGGAATGCTTACATTGCTATTTTGCCCAACAGTTGCACAAGTGTGGTTCTGGCAGTTCCCGTAAGGTTCCCTTTTGTCTTGCGGCGTCTTGTCCTCAGTACCGTCTTTCTGTAAATGCAGAAGATAGTTACATTTGTAAGTTGCACTGTCTGTATCGGGCATGCAGTGAATGAGCTAGGTAGGGACAGCTACTTCGTCCGCCTATTTAGTTTAGTTTAGAGTCATAATTTACAATTATCCGTAACTTTGTCATGTGCGACTGATAAATACGTTCATCAATTGAACTCATAAGATCGGCACAGCCTTTGGATTGGGTCGCATTCGATTTTATTAGTGGTCTACACGTGGCAATCTTGTCATGTTCCGCTTGGCTCTTAGTAAAAAGAAATGTTACTTGTCAAGTTACGAGACCATGTTTACTCATTTGTAAGTTTCGGTGACTTGCCCGGACTTGTTTACGATGCTACTTTTGATTAAAAAAAAACAATGTAATCGACAACCCCCTTGTAGTGTCATCGCTGCATTGAATCGGCACCGTTGTAAATTTAATAATTGAAAAACAAAAATAATGAACAATCTATAACAGATGCAATGGCGCAGAATAATTGAGAACGTAAGGACGAAAATAATGTGTTCTCGAGAAATTACGCAACAAAGCTAATTTTCTTCTCCGTCTACGAATCTAACTTCAAATAGAAGACTGCAGTGCCAACCTGGCATTGCGAACTTTTCAGTGCACTCCTCAACTACAGTGCGTCTGAATTAGGAATAATTTCAGTTTTTTTTTTCCGGCGAGCCTATGGTGTGTATGCTTTGCCCACGTATGTACACCAAAGCGCCAACGTCCAACTGAGTTAGTCAAGTTTTTTCAACTTCCAAATCAGGTTTTATATATGTCTATGTGGGACTATATATAAGGGACCAATTTGATGGAAGAACCGCGTAACTGCACCAAAACAGCCTCAGCGTCCTCAGATAAGAAAAGCATGCATACACCAAGTTGCGTGTTCGCATGAACATCTTTCGTTGATTTAATTAAATTATGGGATTTAATTTCTAACGCCACAATTAGGTTATGGGAAATATCGTCCACCCGGGGTTCTGTCAGCATCAATCAACCTATTTATGTTCACAGCTAGACGAAAGCCTGTTCCAGTGATGTCCAGTTACTGCAGTCTCTCATCAGCTGACCCAACCTCAAACCTGCCAATTTCTCAATTTAATCGCACCACGTAGTTCTCTGCCGTCCTCGACTGCGCTTCCCTTCTCTTGGCACCCATTCGGTGACTATAATAGCCCACCGGTTACCTGACTCACACATTACACATGACCTGCTCAGCTACATTTTCCCCTTTTAATCTCCACTACAATATCGACTACTCGCGCTTGATCTCTAATCCACACCGCCGTCTTCTTGTCCCTTAAAGTTACGTCTAACATTTTTCATTCCATCGCTCGTTGTGCGGTTCCTAAGTTTATTCCAAGCTTCTCTGGTATCCTCGTAGTTTCTGCCCCACATGTTGGTACCGGTAGAATGCAATGATTGTACACTTTCTTTTTTTTTTTCCAAGGTTGCGGTAAGCTGCCGGTCATGATTTGGCAATGTTTGCCGTATGCGCTCCAACCCATTTATATTCTTCGATAAATTTCCAGGCTATTACACATTACTTTTGCCTTCTTCATATTAATCTTCAATCCTACTCTTACACTTTATCGGTTAAGGTCCCCAATCATTTGTTGCAATTCATCTCCAGCGTTGCTGAAGAGGACACGGTCATCTGCAGACTACAGGTTGCCGAGATGTTAGCCGTTGATCCACACTCCTAATTGCTCCCGGTCTAACAGCTTGAATACTTCTGAGCATGCCGTTTCGAACTCAATATCCCCTCCAACTTTGATTAAATCAACTGTTATTCCATCTTCTCCTGCCGCTTTCCTCCAGGACATGTCTTGCAAGGCCTTTCTAACTTCATCGCTAATTATGAATGGAACTTCTGTATTCCTGTTCGCTACTGCCAATCAAGGTTATGTGGCTACTTAGAGTACTGTACAGTTCAGTATGGAATTCCTCTGCTGCATCTACTATATAACCGAAATTGTTGATGACATTACCATGCTTACCTTTCATTGCATACGTCTTGCTATTTCCTATGTCAAGGTTCCTTCTTATTGATTTCATGCTGCGACTTTCTTGCTGCTTCCTCAATCTTTTCAATGTTAAAATTTCGCATATCACTTATTTTCTTTTCGTTTATCAGCTTTTACAGTTCAGCCAATTATTCATGATCTCTTCAGTTCGACGCTTTCGTTCTGTGTCAATTTTTATGAAGTCTTTTGTTACTTGGGCGAGCTTACCTATATGTGTTGGCGTCTTACCACCAACTTCACTAGCGGCCTCAGAAATTAGTCCATACGATCTAACTCATTATCTCTATACATATTAGCTTCATTTTCCTGTTCTGAAGCCGCATCTTCGTTCGCGAGCACTACCCTGAACTCATCTGGGGCCGAATTCACGAATCATTTCGTTCGTAAGAGCTCTTTGCCATTGGTCGGCCGCTTTCGCTAATATGTCCAGCACCAGGACGGTTTAAAATTTTGTCTTACGAAAAGTTCTGGCGTAAAAACGCTGTGTAACTACAGGCCCTGCTTGTCTCCTGACTGCTTTAGTTGGCCTGTTTCCTCTGGACTAATTTTGCTTTTTATCTCTTCAAACGGAGAGTAATCAATAACCTATGATCACTGTCGTGTACCATACCTAACACTTCTACGCTGTTATTTAACGTGCACCTAATGTGCATTCTGCCGCCATCGAAATGCGGCCGCCGTGGCCGGGAATCGAACCCGCGATCTCATGCTCAGCAGCAGGAGATTGTACTCGCAACTTCGTTTCTTTTTAATAAACAAGCGAGTGGCTGTACAGTGCCTGTTACCACGACCAACTCTGTCGGCGGTGTGTGTGTATGGCTGCCCTCCGCCCCTTAATATTGTTACGTAGGAAGACGCACACGATAAGTTATATACAAGTATATTTACAAGCAAATACGCCGCACTTCGCCAAGAGGCAACAGCCCGCGCTAGCCTCTAATCGTCGTCGTCTTCCCACTGCTCGCCTCTTCGTCATCGCAAATACTGTTCCCTAGCAATATAAACAAATTTTCTCGATTATCTGATCTTGTGACTGTTATCCTGGTTTCACTCATACCGTTGCTGAGGCCGAGTCCAAAAACCTTGTCGTTCGTAAGAACGATTCATGACTTGCCGGTCGCATCCGCTTATACGTCCACAATCACGATTCACCCGCGTCTGTCCCTGCTCTTGTGAATGCGATTCTGCAGTCCCGTGAACAACGCACTTGTATATGCTAGAACGCTTCTCAAAGACAGACTCTGGTCTATCGAGATAGCGAAGATATTATTAATAAAGGCGACAGGCCAATGAGAAATAGTTCTTACGAACTGCGAGCGTGTGGGCTTATGGATCAGGGCCCATATTCGCAAAAAGCTATTACGCTAAAATTCTTCGTAAGTGAAACTTCCAGCCAACCCTAACGCTGAACATAGTATTAGAAAATGCGACCAGCGAATGGTAAAGAGCACCTATACGAATAAAAAGCTTTGTGAATTAGGCCCCAGGGTCGGTATTCGCAAAACTGGGGCCGATTTTACGTAGCTTTTCGTATCTTTAACAGGGGCGATAAATATAATCACGTATCACCGTATATGAGGTGATGGCGCGCGCAGGAAACGAGACTCGAGCCCACATTTTGCCTCAGCAGGGTTGGGGCACGACGGTGTGCTCCCTTCACTCTGCGGGGGCTGTGGAGCAGTGTTCTATGATGAAAAGGAAAGCGACGTGTACTCACGACAGCAATCAGGCACTTGGTTCCGTCTGCGGCAGGGCTCTGCTTCACACTCATGGTGCCATTGCATATCAACATGCAGTTGTCGTCCGCCTAGTGTTGTTGAAAAAGAATAAATAGGGAAGTGAGCAGAAAAGACTGCTAGGGGGTCGCTATACAACGTCAGTGTGCTGCCGCCACGCAATATTGCTGGAATGTACAAAGTAACGAGCTTCGTGCTGCGGTCGGGTGGATGACTATTTCTCGTCTTTCACGAACCACTTTGCGAGATTCCGCAGAACTGATCTGCCATTTTCAGTGTCCATCTGCTTCGAGTTGTCGATTCATTCGTTCTCGTGCTACGGTCTGCTAGCCTCCTGGTTAGCTCAAATGGTAGAGCGACCGCCCTGGGAAGGCGTTGGTACTGGGTTCAAACGCCGGACCAGTACAAACTTTTTTTAACAGTGAATCACGTTTTCTGAGAAACCCGTGTGGTTAGATCCTTTGTAGCTTCCCATTTACCCGTTTTATATGGTGGTTTAGCCTTTATACTCATCAGCTTGGGGTTGTCAGCTCTGCGTGAAGAGGTAAGCAAGTAGTCTTGCGTATTGTCAAGTTTATGCTATCCCGGTACCTGTCAGGCGGTCAGAACTAAGAGTATTTATGCGCCCTAGATGTTTTGTTTACAAGAAAAGTGCTGCCTATTTGATTTATCGTAATCATCTACCTGCGCTTGAGGTCGTTTGCCGGGGGCTTATGCATTAAAGCAAGAGATTATTGAACAAAAAACAAGCTGTCCAACACAGAAACACTTACCCGAAAAGCAAATAACAAGACACAAAGGTATCCGGCACCCCGGCGGGCCGCAAGATACTCGATGAGATGGACCTCTACCCTGTCGACCACTGCCCCGACGCCGTGCGGATTCCCAGCGACATCAGATCTCAACTACACATCGCGCCGATTCCCCGCAATATGCACCCCGCACACAACGTCGGCAGACGTCGGGCCAGGGGTAGAGATCTACTCGAACATGTCCCTAACAACCACATTGAGGCAAGCTTCGTGGATGCCGCGGCATATGTCCAACAAGAGGCGTTCGCCGTCTCCATCGTCGACTCTAATTCCAGGATCACTTGCTGCGCTACAGTACGCATTTCGAAGCCATTAGTAGCCGAACAGGTTGCAATCGCGCTGGCTGTGCTCGATGGTCGCAGAGAGGTAATATATAGCGATTCTAAGGCGGCCTACCAAACCGGGATGGTCTCCCCTCAGGCCCTTCGCATTCTCCGAAGCTTGAAAAGTATTTCTCCGCATTCTCTCATTTGGTTTCCCGCTCACTTGGGGTCGACTGAGGGCTCTCCCTCTAACCCCAACGAGAGCGCGCACGAGGCCGCAAGCATTATTATCTGTCAAGACGGGTATTCCCCCTCCCGCACCCTGCCTTATGCAGGGCGCGGGCGGTGACCCTTCGACTTTTCCAAGCTCGTGCGTATCCTAAACTTGCGGTTCTTCACGCTATATACCCTGAAAGGTATCCCAGTGCGGACTGCCCTGCCTGTGGACTAACGGCAACATTTAACCATGTGTTGTGGGAGTGTGAAGCCATCGGCTCCGCCTTCAGCGAGGATAGGTGGGCTGCGCTTTCGGGCAGCCCCGAACTCAACGACCAAACCCTGGCCGTCCAGAGTGCCCGCAATCGGGCCGTCAAGCTCGGCTTGCCGGTCCCTACGTGGGACTAGCCGGGTGGCGCGGGGTGTCCCCTGCGTCTTCTCTGGACCTCAATAAAGTTATTTCACTCACTCACTCACTCACTCACAAAGGTATCAGTCTTAATTATGGTGAAAATAGAAAGCGGAGGTGAGTCGGCTGTTTGATAGGGCTCGGTTCAGTTTTTCGTCGCTGTCATTCTGGCTACCGCTTCAACCTTTTAGGGTTAGTTGAGTTTTACAATGAATTCTGCCCAATTTCTAACCGAAAAGCGCGACTGAACTGCCGAAGAGCGTAACTCTCACGTCCTATAAGTAGACGCCCATAAGTGACGACTGCTTACGCTTTACTGTCGGGCGAGCTCAAATATGGGTTCAATAGTTGCCACTATGGCCAACGTTGTACGGTCAACGAAGGGAGATTTTCTCTCTGTTGGCGTCAATACTTTGCTGAAGTAGGCCAGCATGCTACAGCTTTCGTCTTTCAGATTTTCCTCAGTAAGCGCTCCTGCTGTCCCTTCTGGTCCATTATCAGTGATGTCACGAGTCTATCCTGTCACTAAATCATGCTACAGTGCGCATGTGAGACATTTCTTTTTTTGTATTATCCAAGACCTTCTGGGGCTGTTTTTTTTTTCAGCAGAATTCTGCATCAGCATGCGTGAGCTTCCTTGGTGGATCCACCATCTGGGCCAAATGAGGATTGAATCGGCTGCAGTATTTTACCGTGCCGAGGAGGCTTTTGACCTCGGTTGAGTTTCTCGGCGGTGTCATTCTGGCTACCGCTTCAACCTTTTCGGGGCCTGCACTGACTCCTGCAGATGAAAACACGTGCCCAAAGAATTTCAGTTTGTTGGTGCCCAGGAAACACGTTTCCGTTCATAGTCAGCCCTGCGTCTTCCAGGTGCTTCAACACAAGCCGCAGTCTTCGGTCGTGTTCTGTCATGGCGCGCCCATAGATGAAGATGCCATCACTGACATTAATTATTCTCTCCTCATTTGGAAGAACTTTTCTTACAGCGTCTTGGAAAGTCTCGGTGGCAGGGTTGTTGACACCAAACAGCAGCCTCTTGTACCTCGTCAAACCGCAATGTGTAGAGAATGCTGTTATCACCCTAGATTCTTCATTTAGCTCGAGCTCCTAGTAGCCCACCTTCAGATCCAACTTTGAAAAGCAGGCAGCATCATTCAGAATGCTGATAACATCCTCTCCCGTGGGCATGATGTGCGTTTCTGTAGCAATGGCCATGGTGGCCTCTCGCTTGTCAACACACACTCTGACCGCGTTACGGTCATGAAGTTTGTGAGCCATGACGATCGCCGGCAGCCAAGGTGTCGGTCCGGTTACTTTTCTAGCCCCTCCAGGCGTGTGAGCTCGGTCTCCAGCGCTTTTCATATTTGGAAATAAATGCGATGGTGCTGTGGAGCTACTGGCGGGACATCCTGTCAGATCTTCAGCTTAACTTGAAAGTTCTTCAGCTGACCTACCCTGCCAAGCAGCTTTAGAAACTCTCTTTGCGTCGACACTAGTGTGTCATGTAACAAGCCGAAGGATTGTGATGAGCTTTAGATCTAATGTGGTGTTGTAACTCAGGAGTGATCGGTGTGCCCTTTTTACGACTTACAGGGTGTTTCTGCTAAGTCAGGCCAAACATTAAGTTACCACGTGTGAGTTACGACAATGCAAAAAACTTAGTATCGTTAGCTGTCTTCTTGACCAACTAAAAGTACTTTTTACTATGAGCTGAAGTAATTAATTAACAATAATTAATTAGCCAACTTTTAAAGCCTTGATATAAACGCAATATCTTCAGTGTACAACTCAACTTGTAGAGCCTATTGAGAAATGACCAAATAATTTCTTTCCGTGCTGATAGCTGCTGCGGTTAAAATTTTTTCTGGGCTACAAAGAAAGTGCGCGATATCTGAAAAAAAAAAAGTAGCACGTGACTACGCGCTTGTGCGCGGTAACATTAGTGCCTTCAAAAATTCCGCCAACGATTCTACCAACACACAGCCGAAACGCATGAATAGGCTGCAAGAAAACATTATAGACGATGGCCACACCTATCATCTCCGATACTTCGCCATCTGCCGCCAAAATCTCCTCGCTGTTTACGATGTCAACATCAAGAACACTGCCCGAGCTTCAAGAATGGCCATGCCTTATTTAACGCATATCCTATCGCTTCGACCGACAAGATATCTCGGCAAGAGTGGAAGCCGAGACCATTGTATTCGATCCATCTCAGTTTGCTCAAAGCCTGTTCGTGGCTTCTGTCTTCGCACGAAGTCTGCACGAAGTCTGTAGACTTCGTGCGAAGCTTCAAATGTGCGCGAAACTGTGCTTTATTTCCTTTCTCTCTCTCTTTTCATCCCTATACCACATTTCCCCAGTGCAGGGTAGCAAACCGGACGTGCGTCTTGTTAACCTCCCTGCCTTTCTTCTATTTCTCTCTCTCTCTCTCTCTCTCTCTGTCTGCGTGCAGCATCGATCATTTTCGTTCGTGGCATGTTTGAGGACAATAATGTCGCTGCGCGTTAGCGCCTATTTACGGGCAACATTTTCAAATCTTGCGTGCTTTTTTTTTTTTTTTTTGACAGTGCGGGAAAAGTAATACCACAGCAGCTACCGGCCATCACGGAAAAAAATATTTGGACATTTCTCGTTAGGCTCTACAACTTCTACATTGAAGATTTTGCGTTTAGATTATTATTTGAGGTTGCCTAATAATTATCACTAATTAATTAACTAAGCTCATGGTAAATAATACTTTGAGTTGCTCAAGAGGGCAGCCAACAATACTAAGTTGCATTCTCGTAACTCATACGTATATATATATATATATATATATATATATATATATATATATATATTTAAAGTTTGGCCCGATTTAGCTGAAACACCCTGTATATCATGACGCTTTGGTGGTCTGGCCTTGGGCACACAACGTTGCACAGAACTTTCCCGTGAATGGGATTTCTTGGGTGACTCATAGCTTACCTGCCTTGTGGTCGTGTGCTCTAGCAGCACCTGTTTCTCCACGTGGTTTCCCCGATGGCGTTGACACCTGCTCCTCAGTCAACACAAAACTTAGGTGTTGTGTCGTTGATTGAAACTGTTACCTCTGGCAACTCCTGACTGTGGCCGTGCACGTGGAGAACGCAATTCTCCGTGCTTGTGTCCTGCTTGCCCGCGTGTGGAACTACTTACAGTGGCGTCAATGGGGTATCTTTGTCTGCAGAACTTGGCGAAATGGTGTCTCTCTTGAAACTTGGGGTATGTGGCTCACCGTGAAGGGCAGCTCGTTTTCCCTCCTTTGTGAGGCCACGCTCTTCCGCAGCTGCTTCAGCTTGCTTGCGCTCTGGATGATTGCTCGACGGCCGGCGCTGCTACGCTATCGCTGCTACCTCGGGATTTTCTGCACAGGTTCGACCTGCTCGCGGCGTTCCATGCTAGCTGCTTGAACTTCTGCAATCTCAATGCTACGGTGTATTTTTATGAGTTTCTCTAGTGTGACATCTTGCTACGGTAGTGAGCTACCGGGCAGCTTAGCGGAATTAGTGCCTTCTATGATCTGTGAGGTGATTTCTGGTTCTTCGCTCTCGAACTCGCATTTCGCAGCCAACTTTTTGAATGTAACTTGATATTGGCCCACGGTTCTGAGCTTTGCTTTGCTTGGCGAAAGATGTGCCTTTCGTGGACCGCGTTCCCGTTTGGAGAGAAATGTGCGTTCAGCTTGGCGACTGCGGTTTCATAGTCCGCCTCTCGGTCCAGAAGCGTCAGCAAAAAATGTCATGCACCGCATCCTCTGCCTACCGGCATGGCGCGTTTGTGGACCAAATTTGATATCTTTACAGCTAGTATAAAGTTCAAAAAACGGGCATGCCATTTGGTCCACCGCTGGGCCACCGACGTACGGTCCGAGCACGGGTCAAAGAACGGGAAGGCAGGCAGCTTGGCTTCCATGTCGCGCGGCTTTTGTCTTGATCTACGTCCACCAGTTTCAACTTGTTCTCTTTTTCGGGTGAGCTCTTCAATCCTCATCGCCCGTTTGCAGTGTCGGCTACCAGTGCGGGAGTTGCGTCTGTTACATAGGACAAGGACTGAATTGGACGGACGGTTGTTGCAACGAGCCGACCGCCTTGTTCTTCGCTGCCCACCGTGTGTATCAGTCCAGCCGTAGTGCTCTGCCACGGTGCACGTATATGGGGTCGTTGCCTTTTGACAGTGCCATCGGGCGCTATAGCGTAAAACTATTCCAATCTGTTTCTGTTCCATTATCGCCATACACGATTAGTCAAATATTTTTCCGGTCACCTCCACTTAGCCTGTCTGTCACGCGACGTCAAGAGAACCGCGAACTCCCCATCTGGTATCAAGTGTGTGCACTAATTATGCATGATTAGGCCAGCTGTATCGAACAAAAGAAAAAGAAAAGGTTATTTACGTTTCTACGCCTCTTTCGCCATCAGCCCTACTCTATTGGTCTAAAAATTTTCGGGCTGCGCCCACTTCGCCTATCTGTCACGCGACGTCACAAAACCGCGATTACTCACCGCGTCAAAGTGACGTGTGCGTACTAAAGATGCATTAATATGCCGAACAAAGCTGAATTTCTTTCGGACTTTTTTTCGGAGCTGAATTCCTTTCGGAGAAGGTAGTGAAAATTAGGATCCGACAAGCTCAGCACAATATATATGTGTTGCGCGTTCATAAAATTAGTTTTGTTTGCATTGTATAACAGTGCCATCGATTAAGAGCTTGCCACTTGTGCGTGTCCTAAATACGTAAACGAGATAATCCTTCTTCATGTACGCAGCTAGGCCTACGTGCCATTTCTGTGTGTCTCTTCAACTTTATGAACTAATAGTCAGAAAGTGAGGGGTCGTGTCAAAAAACTGGCGGTATGCCTGCATTATTCTTTCATACATGCATAATAATGTGTCCTGATAGAATCTATTCGTTTTACATGGTTCATGTGTATGCGTCGAACACAGCAGTATACTAGCCAGAGCGCACGTTTCTTTTTCGGGCTCGATTTTATTCTCTCGGGCGCAGGGTCATCCATAGCACAGCCAAAGCACTAACTTGAAAGAATGTAAGTTCTTTCTACATCGCGCTTGTCTATGTCGTTTATTTTTGTGCACTAAAATGTAAATACAAGGTGTTAAGCTTGTTTTGTTGTTATTTTTTTCTCGCTTTCAAGTGACCCGAATCAGTATCGAGTGTGTGATCGTACATGCTTGCTGTTTTGTTGTGTTTAATCTTTTTTCTCGGTGCAAAGTCACCCCAACTACAGCTGAAGTCTTAAGATTGGTTTGTTAATGCGTTTATCTCCCGGCTTCACAATGATTGCCGCGCAGAACTTATATGGGGCGGACGTGCTTGCTGTTGTGCGTGTATATGTGGGTGCCGTCCGAACCACACTCGGTCCCTGAGGCAGTGGGTGTGAGTGTCTGTGAGCCCCCCCGAAGCCCGGTCGGCCCACGATAGCTTAAAAGGGAGGCCCCTGCCGAGCAGTTCATCCTCCCGACACAACTGTCACCGGCCCCGGAAGCAGCACCGTCTTCGAGTATCCGGTATCGCTCTTCGTGCGGCGTCATGGTGACTGAACTGTCGCTGCTCAACCGTTAACCGTATGCTTGTTTCGTTCTGAATTCCCTTTGGCTAATTGTAACAAGACACACTGTAAGTTCCACATTCTCAAGGCTAATTTTTCAATTATAAAACACGTTAGTTTGCTTGGCCTTTTTATGTTTTCGAAATTGTCATCTATCTGTGTTCTACTGATTGTAAACATTGCACGTAGAATTGTCAAAACGGGTTTTAACTGACTGGTAAACTGAATTTGTTTCTGTTCACGTGACTTCTATCCACTCACTGCGTTTGCTACCGACTACGCCGAGCATCAAATCCTCTGTCATTTCTCGGTGGTGACCTTATGTCCACACCGAGCTCGTTTCAAGATCATATGATCAAAATTTGCTTTCCACGTGATAACACCGTTACGTATTCTGAGAGCTTTGTTTATAAAACATGCAATAACTGGAATCATTTGTTTGCCTCATTATTAACGCTACAGACATTGATAGTTTCCACAGATCACTCGTCAGCAATCTGAATCGCAGTGCCGTTTTTTGTACTCACATTTGTCCCCGATTTGAAGTATTCTTTTGTTTTGTTTGTTTTGTATGTGCATTGAATTATCCCAGTTGCGATGAAATTAATTGAAATTATTGTTTACTTGCTCGTTGTGTTCTCCTGTGCTATTTTGCATTTATTTTTTTGCTTGTTTTATTTTTTGTTATTTTATCTTTTGCTCCAACCCTTCTCTGATGCATTATACACCCTTATGGTAAAATAAATAAATAAATAAATAAATAAATAAATAAATAAATAAATAAATAAATAAATAAATAAATAAATAAATAAATAAATAAATAAATAAATAAATAAATAAATAAATAAATAAATAAATAAATAAATAAATAAATAAATAAATAAATAAATAAATAAATAAATAAGGTATAAATCCTGGGGATGGCAATCAAACCTGTGCTGTCAAAGACGGTGAAATGCCTATTTAGCGCGAAGGCCACATCAGTGTAGACCGTACAGATTTCATCCGAACTATCACGTCAGCGCTCGTTGTCTGTACGGCGCTTCGAGCGCAATGATGTTGTGACAGTGGGAACTTACCAGAAGGCCTGTATTCTTATTGTCTTGGCAGTCCGATGCGTCATTTTTGGCATCGCCATTTGCGCCATCGCCATTTGGGCCATCGCCATTTGCGCCATCGCTTTTGGAAGCTGCGAATACAAAGAGAGAACAGAAGGACGCTTTTAACCGCCCCCGTGCTGTATAAGCAGACGTGTTAAATCACACCTCCTTCACTCCCTTCTAACACCCCTCCCCCTCTGTCATTTTAGCCCCAAAATCACTTATCCGTCGCAAGAAATGCGCCTTAATCCCCCCCCCCCCCCCCCCGTCCCCCCATTTGTCATAAGGCATAATAAATGATACGTGTTATACGTGTGATGTTATGCGGCCTATTTATTTATTTATTTATTTATTTATTTATTTATTTATTTATTTATTTATTTATTTATTTATTTATTTATTTATTTATTATTTATTTATTTATTTATTTATTTATTTATTTATTTATTTATTTATTTATTTATTTATTTATTTATTTATTTATTTATGCATTCATTTTTCTTATCTACAGCGCCTTTAGGGTATTATTATTATTATAGGGAGATACAGCAGTGTAACACATTCCTGTAGACATATAAAGCAATGCAGACAAATACGTACAAACACTTAACTATATTCTGCTTAGCGATGACTGAGTAAAACAAGGAAATCACCTGAAATATAGAAAATGCCGATCAACCATACAAAACAAGCATTCGAAAGATCATCGATTAGAGCAGGAAGTTCTAGAGGACAACGAAAAAAAAAAATGCTCATTAGGCGTAAAAACAACACAGTGCGTCAGGCTGTCACAGTCGTGTATGGTGCGCGGACTGAAGGCATATTCGCTCTCGTTTAACGGGTGATCTGTGCGGGGAGGCACTCTACACGGTTCTTTGATACTTTGCTTTTGAAATTACATTTTGCGAGTGATACACCTCATGAAATAATGAAAGGCGTAAATACTTTTTTTTCTCGGATAGCGTGGGAGGACCAACCTAACTTTCTTTGTATTTCGGACGTCTTCTTCGCAAAATTAAGATCATTTTCGAGCTGCTCTTAGCTACGTGCGCCCCAGCTTCTCGACATTAGAATTAGTGAAGGGGCCTCAGGCAATCCATGCATATTGCGGATTCGAGGAGTATTTTGTGGTATCTGTCGTGTACAGCTCTTGAGCTCATGGACGATAAGTACTATAAGCCAGTACCACAATTTTTGTATGTGTAGGCGTCTCTACGCTTTCATTTATATACAAGGCAACCTGTCCGAATGAAAAAAAAAAAAAACAACAACTAATGGTGTCGAGAGTGTGACGCGGATGGATGGATATGAATGGATGGATGAATGGATGGATGGATGGATGGATGGATGGATGGATGGATGGTTACCTGAACACCCTGTTGCACCCCATCTACTTTTTTCCATATTCCTCAGTCGTTCTTCAAAAGCAATTTTACTATGAGCCTCCCTTACTTCAAAATATGTCCAGCCCATATCACCCTGTACAGCTTCATTAGTAGTCTTCCCGTGAGCGCCCAATGTGAGGCGTCCCACTGACCTTTGGTTGCCATCGAGTCCCGATTGTATCCCTGACTTCAAGCAAACAAGCGCATTTCCAAATGTAAGCCCTAGAAGCATTACTCCTTTCCACATACCCCGGAGCACATCGTACCTATATTATCCCCAAAGCACTCTGGGCTTCATTTGGCCGCGTTTCGCTTGCCTTTTGCTATTTTTGTTTTTTCCTGTGTCTCCATATATCTATCGCCTTCGTTTATCCATACACCCAGGTATTTTTATTCTTTTACCCGAGGTATTCCCTGGCCCTGTATCAACACTGTCTGTTCACTGTTTTAATTGAATACCATAAAACCCGATTTTTAACACTAAGTTTTAAGCCTAAATTCTGGCATTCTTCTCCACAGATATCAGCCAGACGTTGCATATCACTTTGCTTGTTCGCAAGCAACACAATGTCGTCCACACACAAAAAAAAAAAAAAAAAAAAAAAAAAACCTGGAAGCTGCTGCTCAACTATTGTGCCGGCTTGTTTGCATGAGAGGTTAAACCCGATATTGATTCCTTCTAGCACCCTTTCTATCCTTACCATGTACATCGTAAACAGCAGCGGCGGTAGAGGGCAACCCTGTCTCAGTTCCTTGATATCAACTTTCTCCTCACTCCTCATCCCTTCCCATTCAACGCAAACGCCATTTTTTATGTAAATCTCCCTCAAAAGCTGTACACAGTCGTTGCCTATACCTTCCCCTTCCAGAATATCCCACAAAATGTTGCGATCCACGTTGTCATACGCTCCAGTAATGTCTAAAAAAGCCACATATAGCGGTTTTTTTTTTTCCTCTGGATATTTCAATACACTGAGTAAGGATCAAAATAAGTCGTCATCCAGAGGCCTACCGATTCTGAAAGCATTCTGATGTTTTTCCAATATGAAATTATTGTCTGCCCACGCTTGCAGCTTCAATTTAATCGCCTGCATTGCTAACCTGTATATTACCGATGTAATGGTCAACGGTCGATATGAGTGAGTTATACCTTTTCCCCCTTTACCTTTATAAATTAAATTCATTCTACTTCGTTGCCAACTGTCTGGTATTCGCCTATGTTGCAATCATTTTTCTACTGCTTTCAACAGAGCTTCCTTACTCTTTGGTCTATAGCTGACCTAATCAGCCTGACGGGAACCTCGTCTAAGCCTGTGGCTGTGCGTTTAGGAATTTTCTCTTCAGCTTACTTCATCTTCAGCTTTCCGAGTTCACCTGCGCCGCCTGCCGGATGCTGCTGTTCATGATTTACTACTTACAACAGCAAACAGGGCAAGTTTCAATGTTTCCATTTCTAGCATCGCAAGAGAATAAAAAAATAAATAACCAAAGAAAACAAAAAAGAAAAAACAAATCACACAACAGTACAAACAGAAAAAAAGAAACAAACAAATAAAAAAATTGAAATTTAACAATAATGACTGACAGCGTTGTATCATCTATTTCTGTCCATTTTTCTTTATTTTTTCTTTTTTTTCGTTTTTGCTTTTACGCTGGGAAGTACAGGTAAAGTGCCTCAGAGCAAAGCACAGCTGTTATTTCAGCAACGCATGTACAATGCGAGGCTCCGGGTTTATCTCGACAGCCGTGGTTGCACGGGAATCTTAGTGTATCGGTGTTTGTGCCGCGGCCCAAAACCGAACCCGTGTCCTCGTTCTCAGCAGCAGAATGCCATAACAAATTAGCTTCTGCTGCGGGTAGTGGAAGCTGCTAGTTTTCTTTAAGCAGTGTTGAGATGGGGATGCATATGCGAGACGCGAGCGTTTGGCTGTCTAGTCCCTTTGCTCAGCTCTGTCTTACTGACTACTCCAACTCTAAAGGCTCATTCGCACTAGGCCGACACGACAGCGATTTTGGTCTGCCGACTGTTGGCGACAGCAGTTTACCGGACGGAAAACGCTGTGGCCAAGGGTTTAAAGGAAGGAAAATGCTGTCGCCAACAGTCGGCAGATCAAAATCGGTGTCGTGTCGGCCAAGTGCGAATGAGCCTTGAGCGAAGTGAGTCGCAGAAGTTGTCCAGTTAAGTGAAACGAAGCAAGCTGCTTATGCCTCGTCGGGCGCAGCGCAGTGGCCGAGTAGTTGCTGATAGATCTGGTAAACGGCTGGCTCAGGCGCACATCAGTACGCACCATCCTAGCCGTGTAGACACGTGGACAGTTTACCAACATGTCCTAGTGTCTGTAGTTTGTCTTGTCTTATAGGTAAAGCATCATTTTACGTGGATCCTTGGTTCCTTTATTCTGCATCCCCGTCACTTGTATAAACAAATCGATTCACTGTATGTATAGTACTAAGGAACTCCCTGCCATGGCTCATTGGCTGTGGCGTGACGCTGCTCAGCACGAGATCGGGGGTTCGATCCCCTGTCGCGGCTTTTTGTGGAGGTGGATGTGCAAAAACGCTCGTGTACCGGGCTTGGGTGCACGTTAAAGCACCCCAGGTGGTCAGATATAATATCGCTTGCTTATACATCTTGTAATACATGCGCATATTAAACAGTTGTTATATTACTCTAAGGTCATCGATAGTGCGTAGACGTCGTCGTTTCAGCTGCATTTAATCGCTCAGGCTGGCATCTTTTGTCATCATCAGCTAAGCAAGGAATGCACTCGATTCCCTTTTACAATAAGCGAAGGCTAGTTACGCGGCACGGATAATTTTAAGACAGCATGCACGCTTCGCTTCACTCGCGTGAATTAAGTCACGACTCAATGGCTAGAATGCATTAGTCGCGGTTAGAACTCTCCGTGGCCCAAAGCATCCACCGAAAGGAACATACCGAGGAAGAGCAAGGTGCACACGATGAGCATCATCGCCGAGGTCATGGTTGGCTTCCGGAGCTGTGTCTCCTGCTTGATCCACCTGGAAAACAGAGGCGCACTGTCCTGCAAAGTGTCGGCGCAGTTTGTTCAAGGGTGCGCCACAGCCGAGCAGCTTAATATCAGTGCGACGAGTGAGAGTAACGTGCTGTTACGTGACACTGTTGGCCCCTGGGTTGCAGCTTCGACAGCCACGCTGTTCAGAGCGCAGGAAAGGACGTGTGTGTTTTCGCCGCTTGCAAATGCGGGTGACTGGAGCGTAGCGGTGTGCGTGTGTGTGTGTCTGTGTGCCACGGAGGTGTGTTGTAGACACGCGTAACAGACACGCGTATGCTCGGTTCCTGGATGGGAGTTACATTAGAGAGCGGCAGCGTCGAGTGGCTTCCGGTACTCTCACCGATTCTCGAAACGACACGCGAGTCCCACCGGGGTGTGTGACGAGCCCGGTCCTTTAGCGATGCCTCGTAAACTGCATAACACGTAGTATACACACCCTGATGAGCAAACCTTGCCTATAATACCCGAGTACAGCGCGGCAAAGCGGGGGACTCAGGCTCATTAAGTGAAATTAGCCCGGAACGAGGCCACGAGATATTAAAGTGACAGCGACAACATGGGATGTCCTTGGACCAGGTGCCTGCCCGTATTGTTTGACTTCCGCGCTGACAGGTACCATCGAACACCTCCTGTGTAGGTCATGCATGACCTACACCAGATCCGCGACCGCTACCTTTACACAGTGGGTATTCATCCCATGATACCACCAAATTGTGATGATTGGCTTCGTAGACCGCACCGTCCAGTTGTATACTGACATATACTGCCGACACCGGCCTGCATTTGTACATATGATCATTAGGCCAATGGACAAATTTCTGAAACAGAATTAAAAGGACTTGGGCCACTTTTGTTAGGTTTGTTAGGTAAAGGCAACGCACCTCCATCGGGGATCGAACCGGCAACTTGCAATGCCACATGTGGCCTAAGTATGCCCTCGTGTTATACTTTCTAGTGTGTGCATGTGGATATTTACAGCGTAGTCTTCGGATGTGTTATACATCGGCGGATATGGAACACCCAAGCATCCGCGGAACACTTTTCTTTTGCATTTTACTGGTTCGCACCCAATCAAACTTTATTTTGTCTGGGTCCAGCAGTTGGACTAACGTCAACAACCTTCAACAGCATGGTATTCCTTCAACTAAACCGCTTTTCTGTGGGGTTAATGCGCAGGCCACCATGAAGCCTCAGACGACTCTGATATTATTGCATTTATTTGACGATATTGGAAATGCTGGCAATTTTCGTCTCCGACTTTTCCACAACTTTTGATTGTCAGGCGATTATACAGAAATGGCGTAAAGAAATGAGCAAGCACACGCACATACACTCAATGACGAGCATTTATAACATCAACGTCACTGAATTATAGTGGGCGCGAAGAGACGATGTGCGCATAAGTGTTCAGGCAAACGAAACAAAATGTTGTCGCAGTTTCACCTGAAAGGCGAAGCATCAATTGCGATAGCAAATTTGTAGAGAGCTATACGGAGTAATGATGTTAGCTTTATCAGCTGTATAAACTTGGACATGCAGCAGCACCGGCAACACGCAGAACTGTTGTCGACGCCGTCGGCGTTTTGCCCGCGTTCGCTCAAAATGCGTGCGGCGTTGGTGACTGTTGCCGGAGCCTCTGATATAAATAGGCACTTGGTGCCGCAGCTAAACGTCGCCTCCCCCCCCCCCTCCCCCACGGCCTCTCGCGCGTCGGAAGAAGGCGCGTTTGCTCTACATATATGGTGATTGTAAAGGAGGAAAGAGACGCCTACTTCTGCAGCCCTTAAGGGAACACGGCGCAGAACGCGCGTTTGTTCTCCGCCGTGCGTTCACTCCCCGTGAAAGCGCGCGCCCCTCGCGCCCTTTCACTCGCACATACAGCGTTCGGTGCGCGGCGACGATTTCATCTCCATTGACGTCATACGGAACCTCACGGCGACGGCGACGCCGACGGCAGAAATCTGCTTTTTAGTGTCCATATAATTGCTATCGCAATAAAACAAATGCAAGGACACTTGTGAAAACAGCGCAAAACAACAAATGACGAAGAAGAGGAGTAGACGGACGTAACGCTGTTTCTATGAAACACATTTTTGCTCTCTGATCCCGTTTGCTCTCTGATCCACGCCACTCTCTTTCTGTCTCTTAACGTTAGGCCTAACATTTTTCGTTCCATCGCTCTTTATGCGGTCCTGAATTTGTTCTCGGAACTCCTTTGTTACCCTCCAAGTTTCTGCCCCATATGTTAGCATCGGTAGAATGCAATGATTGTACACTTATCAACGACAGTGGTAAGCTCCCAGTCACTACGGCAATGCCTGCCGTATGCACTCCAACCAATTTTTATTATTCTGTAAATTTCTTTCTCATGATCAGGGTCCCCTATCGGTAATTGACCTAGATAAACGTACTCCTTTACAGACTCTAGAGGCTGACTGGCGATCCTGAATTCTTGTTCCCTTGCCAGGCTATCGAACAATATCCTTGTCTTCTGCATATTAATCTTCAACCCCACTCTTACACTTTCTCGATTAAAGTCCTCAATAATTTGTTGTAATTCGTCTCCATTGTTGCTGAATAGAACAATGTCATCTGAAAACTGAAGGTTGCTTAGATATTCGCCGTTGATCCTCACTCCTAAGCCTTCCCAGTCTAAGAGCTTGAATACTTCTAAGCATGCAGTGAATAGCATTGGAGAGATTGTGTCTCCTTACCTGACTCGTTTCTTGATAGGTAAATTTCTACTTCTTTTTTGTGGAGAACCAAGGTTGCTGTGTTATCCTTGTAGATATTTTCCAAGATATTCCCGTATGCCTCCTGTACTCCTTGATTCCGCAATGCCTCTATGATTGCTGGTATGTCTACTGAATCAAATGCTTTGTCATAATCTGTGAAAGCCATATAGAGAGGCTGATTGTACTCCGCAGATTTATCTGTTACCTGATTGATGACATGGATATGATCCATCGTAGAATATCCCTTCCTGAAGCCAGCCTGTTCTCTTGGCTGGCTGAAGTCAAGTGTTGCCCTGATTCTATTGCAAGTTATCTTGGTGAATATTTTATGCAATACTGAAAGCAAGCTAATGGGTCTATAATTATTCAATTCTTTAACGTCTCCCTTCTTATGGATTAGTATAATGTTGGCGTTCTCTTCCAGCTTTCTGGTACACTTGAAGTCGTGAGGCATTGCGTATAAAGGACCACAAGCTATTCAAGCATGATATCTCCTCCATCTTTAATTAAAACGACTGTTATTTCATCTTCTCCAGCAGCTTTCCCCCTGGTCATGTCTTTGAAGGCCCTTCTAACTTCATCGCTGGTTATAGAAGGAGCCTCTGTATCCTGTTCATCACTACTTCGAATGAAAGTAGCTTGGCTGCTCTGGGAACTGCACAGGTCAGTATAGAATTCTGCCACTGTGCTTACTATGTCATCGAAATTGCTGATGATATTACCCGGCTTATATTTCACTGCATACATTTTGCCTTGTCCTACGCCAAGTTTTCTTCTCACTGATTTCATACTGCGTCCATATTTTACTGCTTACTCAATATTTTCCACGTTATAATTTCGGATATCCCTTACTTTCTTCTTGTTTATCAGTTTCGACTGTTCCGCGAATTCTATCTGATCTCTCGAATTTGAGACTTTCATGTTTTGGCGTTTCTTTATTAGGTCCTTTGTTACTTGGAAGAGCTTACCTACTGGTTGCCTTGGTGCCTTACCTCCCACTTCAATTGCTGCTTCTGAGACCAGCCTAGTTACGGTTTCATGCATTTCCTCTATGTCGTTTCATCTTCCTGTTCTAAAGCTGCATATTTGTTTGCGAGCACCACCCCGAATTGGTCTGTTTTTACCCTTACTGCGTCTAGGTTGGCCTGTTTCTTCTCGACTAATTTTACTCTATCTCTCTTGAAATTGAGAGAAATCCTAGACCTCACTAGCCCATGGTCACTGCACTTTACCCTACCTAACACTTCAAAATTCTGCGCTATGCTGGGATCGGCAGAGAGTATGAAATCTATTTCATTCCTTGTTTTTCCATTAGGGCTTTTCCAGGTCTACTTCCTGTTGCTGCGCTTCTTGAAGAAGGTATTCATTATTCGGAGCCTATTCCTTTCCGCGAATTCTACCAACATCTCTCCTCTAGTGTTCCGAGAATCGATGCCGTAGTTGCTAATTGCTTGCTCACCAGCCAGCTTTTTTCCCCCACTTTTGCATTGACTATTATTATAGTATTGTTTTTCTATATACATACATATATGTAAGTAACTCAGCAAGGAAATGGGCGAATAATTGATGAATATAGAAAGTAGAAAAAAATCAAATAGGTGTCAATATTGAGATACAATGTCACTGTCCATTAGGAAACTACAAAACCGTAACTGTACTTGCTTCTATTACGCATTTACAGGTTGTTCCTTAGCCCAGTCAAGCACTCACAGTTCACTAAGCAGCTACGCATCGAGGCGTCTGAACGCACTTTACCGAATGCCACGAGAAATGTTATCACAGTTATACGAATTCGCTTAGATCCAATATGGACAGTAGGATTCGTGAAACGATTGGAAGGACCCAGGACGCTTGTGTCTGTAGAAGCAGCCATTGTGGCGGTTAGGCTATAACCAGGGTCTTTCAATACTTTCTATACAGGGTCATTGAAGGAAAAGTATTGAAATACCCTAGTATAACGCACGAATTGGAAAAAAAAGCACATGGCTTTTTCTTGGGCTGCTGTGAGAGTTGATGTGAAGGTGGAAGTTGTAGGTGTTAGTTAGTCATATCGAGGCTGTGAGAACACAGCCAGGAATGGAATAACGATTATTAAAGGTGACACTAGATATTGGAAACAAAATGTGTATTTTTTTTTCGTTTTATTCGCATCGTTAAACCACATACACTCGCTAAATTTTGCACATGCGACTGAATTCTTGCACTCGTAAACCGCAACAGGGCTTCCATGACCGAGTCGCTAGCTCGCATAGACAAAGCATTTCTGGTCTGATTGGAGAAGTCGCAGATAAATACTGTCGAATTTGTTACGGACCAAATATCTCGTCTCACAGTGAAGTGGAGAAGTGTTGCGCTATCTTTGGGAACAGGTTGAAGTGCCTTATAGTAGATCCCACGGACCACTGTTTTGTATAAACCTTGCCACACGTAACCTGAATTGAGGCATTTTAATTCGCGTACATGAAAGTAAGGATCTGGTCTCATGGTTCTCTGTTTAGTCCAACCCACGGTGTAATATAACCTAGTGGCGTCACTTGCCTACACGTGCAGTCGGGTACAGGCAAACAGTCACCGCCCCCGCGCGCGTACGCGTATTGCAGATGAGTAACAAGCAGTGCTGCTTGTTTGATGGTGTGTTGAGTGGCAGGTGTTGCACTTACTTGGAACAGAAAGCTTGTGTTTTGTAAGCATCAATTAAATTAAATTGAGGGGTTTTACGTGTCAAAGCCACAATCTGGTTGCGAGGCACGCCGTAGTGAGAGACTCGTGTGCTTAGATTTAGTTTCACATTAACGAACCCCAGATGGTCGAAATTAATCAGCTGATTAATTTTGACCACCTGGGATTCCTTAATGTTCACCTAAATCTATGCACACGATCATTTTTGCATTTAGCCCCCCATACCGAAACATGACCGCCGCTGCCGGGATGGAAACTGCAATCTCGTGATCCGCAGCGCAAGGCCATAACCATTGAGCTACCACGGCAGGTTGCACTGTAAAATAATTTACACCCCTAAAAGTAAAAAAGGGTGTAAATGTGGCTATAACTCACACCCTTAGGGTGTGATTTATATAAGTAACCCCCTAAGGGTGTCAGTTAATTATAGTGTAAGGAAGAAGAAGTGCCGGTTAGTCAGGTGCATCTCCGGTGTATGAACTACGACGAAGAAGTGCCGGTCGGTCAGGCGCATCACCAGCGCTTTTACGCACGGGGCTTGTCCTGACTGCTCGCAGGGTTCTGACTGCCGCACCGAGTTCGACCTCTCAATCCTGTCAATAAACACCTTGACATTTGGTGGAGAGTGCTGGGTACGACTCCATCAACGCTGGAACTTCGCAGCCGAACCCTTCAATCATCTCGGCCCATGCCGGACGATCCAGCCCAGTCTTCTCGAACCATGCCTGACGATCCAGCCCAAGAAGGTGCAGTCACGGCACCAACTGTCATCTGTCCTGGCGTGCAGCGTCAGCGGGATCCTGCGATTTTTGCGGGTACCGGTGATCAGGACGTCGAGGACTGGCTCGCCTCGTACGACAGAGTCAGCAGGCACAACCACTGGGACGATAGGGATAAGCTCAACAACGTAATTTTCTACTTGAGCCACGTTGCGCACTTGTGGTATCGGAACCACGAATCCGACATCTCGACATGGTCGGCGTTCAAGACCAACTTCACGGAAATCTTTGGTCGCCCTGCCGTACGTAAACTTCAGGCCGAACAACGCCTGCGCGGACGCGCCCAGCAACCAGGTGAGAATTTCACCAGCTATATCGAAGACGTCGTTAATCTGTGCAACAGAGTTGACGCAACGATGCCAGACGCCGATAAGATCCGGCATATCCTCAAGGGAATTGAGGACGACGCCTTCCACATGTTGGTCGCCCGGAACCCGACCACAGTGTCTGTCGTCATTGCGCTGTGTCAAAGTTACGACGAACTTCGAAGGCAGCGAGTTGTCACACGACACCCGCCCTCAGAATTTGCCCCTGTCTCAGGTCTGACGCTAGGTGTTGACGAGTCGCCTCTAATGCACCAGATAAAGGAGTTCGTGCGCGAAGAAGTTGCTCGGCAGCTTTCCCTGGTGCCCTTTACGAACGCGCAACCACACTCCCCACTGACACGGGGGTTACAGACCGTCATCAAGGAGCAAGTCGCTGAGTGCCTGCCAGCTGCTACTCCTCCGCCTACAGTCGCGGCGCCCTTGACATACGCTGACGTCGCTGCAAGGCCGCCCTTCGCTCCACGTCCACCTCGCCAAGCTGTTGCGCGACCGCCCCCGATTCCCTTCTCGCCGCCTGCACCACAGCTACCACGCCAGCCAAATCCTTGGCGCACAGCCGACAACCGCCCGATTTGCTACCATTGTGGTATTCCGGGACACGTTGCCCGCTTTTGTCGACGCCTTATGCAGCCTACTTATGATTACCGCCGACCCATGAACAGTTACGCCCCTCGACAGCTACAATCCCCTGTGCCACCAGATGAAACCCCTGTTCCCTACACTACTCGTCGTTCGCCATCCCCACGCCGCCGTTCCATCTCACCGATGAGACGCCGGCCAAGCCCTCTGCCTCAGGGAAACTAAGTGTCGCAGTTCCCGAGGCGAGAACTGCGTCCCCTTCGCTTTACCCAAGGCCTCGAAATCACCCCTGCAACGTAATTGAGGTATACGTCGACGGGATTCCAACATTCGCACTGGTCGATACGGGCGCAGCAATCTCGGTGTTAAGCGCAGGACTTTGCCGACGGATGGGAAAAGTAACGACGTCGCTTTCCGGACTGTATTTGAGTACTGCGAGCGCACAGCCTGTAGAACCTTTGGGAGCCTGCACTGCTCGTGTTGTCATCGCGGAATCTCTTCATGTCATTGAGTTCGTTGTCCTGCCGTCCTGCTCCCACGATGTCATTCTAGGCTGGGATTTCCTATCGTCTAACAATGCCATCATTGACTGCGCCCGCGCCGAGGTGGAGTTGTTCCCTTCCGCTGCAGCCATGGACCACGATCCTGTGACGCCGCCAAAAATGATTGTGGCCGAAGTTACCGATATCCCTCCTCAGTCCGCCGCCGTCGTCTCTGTGTCTTGCGTATCTGCACGTGACGCAACCGTCTTATTCACGCCATGTGACTTGTTCGCCCGTCGCCGTTCCCTTCCGCTGCCCTTTGCCGTCATCGCCATCAGTGCTGGCCGTGGTGTGATGTGTGTGTGCAATGTGTCTTTCCTGCCGGTTACTTTGCATCACGGAGAGTGCCTCGGTTATGCTGAAATTGTGGATTCTTCGATGCTCTTCGATGCTCCCGACACCGCGCATTTGACACCCCTCGCCGCGCTCGACAGTGCGACTCGACCGCCGTTGGAGTGCTTCGAACCGTCAATCTCCGGTGATTTGACAACCACAGAACGCGCGCAACTTGTCAGCCTGCTACGCGAATTTGCCGCCTCCTTCGACTGCCATCAACCTTCTCTCGGCCGCACCACCACAGTGTCGCACAGCATCGACACCGGTTCGCACGCCCCACTCCGGCAGCGTCCTTACCGTGTCTCAGCTTCTGAACGCCGCGTCATCGACGAACAAGTGAGCGATATGCTTCGGCGTGGCGTGATTCAGCCGTCCCATAGCCCGTGGGCATCACCTATTGTCCTCGTAAAAAAGAAAGATGGTTCTATTCGATTCTGCGTTGATTACAGACGTCTTAACAAAATTACGCGCAAAGACGTATATCCCCTACCGCGCATAGACGATGCTCTTGACTGTTTGCAAGGTGCCGAGTTCTTTTCCTCTTTGGACTTGCGGTCTGGATATTGGCAAGTCCCCATGGCAGAGTCTGACCGCTCCAAAACCGCCTTCGTTACACCGGACGGATTATACGAATTTAATGTCATGCCATTCGGCCTATGTAATGCGCCCGCTACGTTCGAGCGTATGATGGACAGTATCTTGCGCGGTCTCAAGTGGCACACGTGTTTGTGCTACCTAGATGATGTCGTTGTCTTCTCACCTGATTTCTCGACTCACCTCCAAAGACTCCGAGAGGTATTAAGCTGTCTGACTAAGGCTCGCCTGCAACTTAACATGAAAAAATGCTTCTTTGCTGCTCGTAAGCTTACCATCTTAGGCCACGTGGTATCCAAAGAAGGCGTGCTTCCGGATCCTGCAAAACTCCGTGCAGTTGCCGAGTTCCCCAAGCCCACTAATCTGAAGACACTACGCAGTTTCGTCGGCCTCTGCTCCTATTTTCGCCGTTTTGTGAAGAACTTCGCCATGATCATCGCCCCTTTGACTCAACTGCTGGCTGGAGACAACGCCCTATCCGCCTGGTCGAAAGCATGCGATGACGCGTTCACGACCCTTCGCCATCTGCTCACCTCTCCTCCTATTCTGCGGCATTTTGACCCCGGTGCCCCAACTGAAGTCCATACCGATGCTAGTGGAGTCGGCCTTGGGGCGGTTCTTGCCCAACGCAAAAGTGGTCTTGTGGAATACGTCGTTGCTTATGCTAGCCGCACGCTGACAAAGTCGGAGCTAAACTACTCTGTTACAGAAAAGGAGTGTTTAGCAATACTGTGGGCCCTTACGAAATTTCGACCTTATTTATACGGCCGCCAATTTGATGTAGTAACGGACCACCATGCGCTGTGCTGGCTCTCCTCATTGAAAGACCCCTCTGGCCGCCTCGCACGCTGGGCACTCCGTTTGCAAGAGTACGACATCCGGGTTGTGTACCGCTCTGGACGCAAGCACACCGATGCCGACGCTCTCTCCCGCTCGCCACTATCACCTGACCCTGATCCTGACCGTCTTTGCCCACTCAACTTTGTCCTCTCAGCACTTGCCATCGATGACATGCGCTCTGAGCAGAGCAAGGACCCGTGGATTTCTTCGCTTTTGGAGTTTCTATCTGATCCTACCACTGTTACGGCGTCTAGGACTCTACGGCGGCAGGCGCATCACTTTGTTATTCGCGACCAACTCCTATACCGTCGCAATTATCTCCCCGAGGGTCGGCAATGGCTCCTAGTAATACCGCGTCATCTTCGGGCTGATTTATGCGCATCGTTTCACGCTGATCCCCAATGTGCACACGGTGGCGTGTTAAAGACCTACACCCGCCTTAGGCTCCGGTATTACTGGCCTGGCATGTACAAGTTCGTTCGGAAGTACGTCCGCTGCTGCCTCGACTGCCAGCGCCGAAAGTCGGCCCCTACTTCCATGGCCGCACCCTTGCAGCCGCTTCCTTGCCCATCCCGTCCTTTTGATCGGGTCGGAATCGACCATTACGGCCCGCTTCCTTGTACTGGTGCTGGCAACCGCTGGATTATCGTTGCAGTGGATCACCTCACACGCTATGCAGAAACCGCTCCACTTCCATCTGCAACTGCCCAAGATGTTGCATCCTTCATACTGCGGCGTTTTGTTCTTCGTCACGGAGCCCCTCGGGAACTTCTCAGTGATCGAGGCCGCGCATTTCTATCTGAAGTCGTGACGTCGCTTCTGAAGGAGTGTCACATCATCCACAGGACCACTAGCGCATACCATCCACAGACGAACGGGCTGACGGAGCGTTTCAACCGTACTCTTGGCGACATGCTCGCCATGTACGTCGCGTCCGACCATTCCAACTGGGACGCTGTGCTTTCGTTCGTCACGTTCGCCTATAATACTGCCACTCAAGCTACCACTGGTTTTTCTCCGTTTTTCTTACTGTACGGCCGTGAACCTTCCTGCACCATCGATACCATGCTCCCCTACCAGCCTGATTCATCGGAATGTGTTCCTGTGTCTCAAGCTGCGCAGCATGCTGAAGAATGCAGACAACTCGCCCGTTGTCTTGCCACCGCAGATCAGACACAACAGAAGCTCCGTCGTGGTGGCTCTGTTCCACCAAGCTTCCCTTCCGATTCGTTGATTTGGCTGTGGGTTCCACCTGTAGCTCCCGGCCTTTCTTCTAAGCTGCTCCCAAGATATCACGGACCTTACCGTGTAATTGCACAAACTTCCCCCGTGAATTATGTCGTCGAGCCTGTGTCACCGTCCTCTGATCAGCGCCGTCGCGGTCGCGAAACGGTTCACGTAGATCGGCTCAAGCCCTTCTACGATCCCTCTATGTTACCGTATGCTTAGATCGCCAGGATGGCGTCTTTTTCTCCGGGGGACAAATGTAAGGAAGAAGAAGTGCCGGTTAGTCAGGTGCATCTCCGGTGTATGAACTACGACGAAGAAGTGCCGGTCGGTCAGGCGCATCACCAGCGCTTTTACGCACGGGGCTTGTCCTGACTGCTCGCAGGGTTCTGACTGCCGCACCGAGTTCGACCTCTCAATCCTGTCAATAAACACCTTGACAATAGACACATTTACACCCTTTTTCACTTTTAGGGGTGTAAATTATTTTACAGTGACATGTAAGCAGCAGTGTTTAGTGCAGACAAAAATAGGAGCCTAATCTACATTTTTTTTATTCGAAAGTTTGCTGCTGCTGTAAACCTCTACTGCTGTAAAGTGCGTACCTCTATTTACCGCCCCCAACAAAGAGCAGCATGCAAAAAAAAAAAAGAAAAAAAAAAGAAACGCCTACGTTTCCGGGATGGAATAAAATAGATGTTATGAGACGACTGCATGCAGCTTCACTTTCAATCTAACGAAACTCGAAAGAGCAGAAATTGTGCAACTGTGCGTACTCATCGTGCGTTTGTCGTTGTTCGTGATGCTGATGCGGCTAGAAAAATATGTAAGCTCCGCTTCGTCACCCCAGCATGACGTACAATAGAATGATGAAAAGGTGCCCTCTTGCGCCCGAACGCTGTTCGAGAATAGCTAACTCAGCTTTTTTTGGCGCCAAGAAAACAGAAACTGAAAGCCGAGAAAGCAGCCTTGATTCGCCCTCGAACAGGACGCGTTATCATAAATACGCCAGTTTTGTGCTTCTAAGCATAGAAAGATAGGCTTTCGAGAGGGATTTCTTTTGCTGCCGTAGTTGTTATATATTTGTATTTTGGGACAAGACTGGAATAAGAAAAGTGAAAAACGAAGCAACCTTGGTTGGTCCGAAACAAGGGCCAAATTCACAAAGCTTTTCTCTCGTGAGTGTTTTTTTTTTTGCCGTTATCTGGCCGCATTCACTCATAGTATTACCACGAGACAGAAAGCAGCAGCATTAGGCTAGCACCGACGAAGACGAGGTGGAGGTTGCCGCTCGCCATGTTGGCTGCTGTTACGCCTGCGTAACTTGCCATATCCATAAATATACGTAAAATATACGTTTTTGTGCAACCTCTTTTCATGGACGCCTGCCTGCTCTCGACTCATGTTCCACAATACACAAGGTCACCACTGCTGATTGCCCCCAGACAAACGGGCTCACCGGACGACTGAACCGAACCATAACCGACATGCTTTTCATGTACGTTTCCGCCGACCACCACGATTGGGAGGGTGCCCTTTGTTAGATTTTCTTATAATTCACCACGCAATTATACTGCGAGCTGTTCACCGTTTTATTTTATTTTTGGCCGTGAAGCGAGGCTACCCATCGGCACCTTACTACCTGCAACTCCGCAACAACCATCGGAAGACGCACAAGGTGCGATCGCAAGGACAACCGCTGCGCGTCATATATCCCCCTCAACCGATTTACGATGCCGCAGGTGTCACAGAAGTTCTGTTACGACTGCCGTCATAAGTATGCCTATTGCTCTCTTGAATCCCTAGTGCTGCTCTGGTCATTGTGTTTGTTCATTGGGAGGTGTTGTTCGTTGTTACATTGTTACATTGTTACATTGTTACATTGTTACATTGTTGACAATGAACAATGTAACGCATGCTACTTTTGCTCGTATTAAAATGTTCAACATCTGGCATGAGTAACCCAGGCTCTCAATAGAGAGCAGAAAAATGTAGCAGTATTGCCTGAAGTGCGAAGCAGTGTAAGTGCTAAATGAGCGCGATACAGTAAAATTCCGATAACCTATCAGGACCAAAAAGAAAACAAGGAAAGGAAAAAATCAGTGGACCAGCAAAATCTCCGGCTTCGAACTCACTGCGACGGCAGCAGAGGTTATTCCAGTGGTTTACCACCATCGATCTGATCATGATGATAACCCTAACTTTAGTTCAGAATAGTAAATTTAACTATTTCGCATAACCTAAAAAGGATTCGGTTGTAAAATACTTATATAAAGGATTCGGTTGCAAAAAATACTTTACAACCCCTTACAGGTTTTTTCGGCTGTGCGCCAAACACATGGGACAAAGAAAAAAAAAAGGAAAGAAAATCGTGGTGTGATAAAAGGCACACAAATCCCTTCGTACCTTGCGTCACCGAGGGGGTGCATAAAATTGCAATTAGGTGGGGGAAAGTTTATATCGGGCAGACGGGCCGCTGTCTCAATGCCAGATTAAGAGAGCATCGTTGAAGGCTCTGAGCAACGGCGCGAGCCTGCCGGCACATCGCTGGGATCGTGGCTGCTCAGCACTTTTTGAGCCGACAAGCAGGACAAAGGGCAAACTTGATAGAGAAATCGGGGCGCATGTGCAGATTTTTGCACCTGTGTACCGTCTGTGCATCTGATGGACTAAGGATTACTGTTTCTGAATAGAGGCTCATGCATGTTTCAGTGTGCCCCCTCCTCATTCCTCCTTTCCTTTTATCGCTCGTGCCAACCATTATTCCAGTGGTGTCATCTAGCTACGATATAAACAAATTTATCGCGCATTAAGTCTCGATACCTTTCTATCCCTCCCTCCCCTCGCCCTGTTCTTTGTCGATCATTTTTGTTTCGTTAATAAGAGGGAAACGCTCTCAGCGCGTGCGCAGCAAAGCTCGTGGTGAAATGAATGAATGAATGAATGAATGAATGAATGAATGAATGAATGAATGAATGAATGAATGAATGAATGAATGAATTATTACGCCAGTGTCCCGTGTATTGGGGGCACGTTAAACATCCTCTAGTGGTCAACATTATACCGGAGTCCCCCGCTACAGTCTGCCTCATAATCAACTCCTGGTTTTGGTATGTAAAACCCCAGAATTAATGATTAATTAATTAATTAATTCATTCAGCCAACAGACAATGAAGCCGAGGAAAGCATCGCGCAAATTAGCTGTGGTTGAAATGGAAATGTACGAAATTATCTATATGCATATTAAAATTAGGCTGTTGCATAATTGCACGATATTTTTGCATTATTTGTATTATTGTCCTCGTGCCACCGTCAGACCGTACATTTGTTTCAGGACAGTCTATTTCTGTTATTCATGTCAAGTATTTTCATTCACTTAATACTTTTCTTACGCGCATGTACGTCGATGTTGTCCTGTTTCACGTCGACTTTGGTTGACACACCTTTCTTTCTCGATTTTTTTTTTTTTTTTTTTGACCAAGAGACCACGCGGACTATCTTTCCGGAGGCAGCGCCGTCTACGGTGCAATGTGGTTAATTTTCGACTGTACTGGCGCGAATTACGCCCGTACCGTTAATTGTGCCTACTCTGCGACTAATTGTGGCTTCTTGTCTCCTTGAGACCTACACGCCTTATGGGACTCGCTACGCGACGCTCTGGTGGCGCGAAATAGCCATTTTTTCCACCAAGATGCCAAATAGATACCCAGATCCCGCGTACGCCAAACGCGTGTTAAGTCGTCAAAGCAAACCTTGTCTTCAAAAATTGCTAATTGAAGCAAACGAGAAGAGAGTCAAGTAACCGGACACGTTGTAATATTACCGAAGGGTTGCACTATGCCGATGAGGTGGTTTCGTAGGATGCGAACATTCATAGCAAGGAGATGCATCATTACTCCCGATGCTGGTTACGTGCGCATACTGGTGCGCATGCTCAGTGATTCAAATGCGATTATCAATCCGATTCGCGGTTGACGTTTCACAATGCATCAATCACAAAGGCTCTCGCTTTCATCATATACCGCAAGGCATCAGCTCGGTGTCCCCAGCGTCCACAAGTGCATGGCTCAAAAAGCGCCCACTGACACGCGGACCGATTATCGCGTCTGAATCGCTGAGCACAGTACGTACGAAAGTCTACCTCATCTCCTGTGCCCCAAAGCTTAACGGTACAGCCTACATCAATTCTCGGCTGCTGGCCGCGATTTCAGCGATCAAAGAAATAAATCGGGCTTACCTGCTACACGTATCCTGCGTGCCTTGACTACGCGTGTACTCGACGGACGTGTGGGGAGTGATGGGCTTCTGACAAAGCGATGTAACCTTTTTATGGCGTCTCGCCTCTATCTAGGCACGCACACGAGATTTGCGTGCCCCCTTCCGCACGCCCTCGCTCTTTCCTCAGCACGTCGACGTGGAAGTTTACGTCGCGAAACGCTCGCGTCACCCGTGCTTCGCACTGCAATTTCGTGCAGCACAGCAGATACACGTAAGCGTATATAGCTTTATGCTCCGAGGGGATTCCGGAGGCTAACCCTTGCCCCGCGTATGTCAACCTGGGACGGCAACGATGATGGCTCAGCATTCGTGGTGAACAGCGCTTACGAGGAATATGCGCGATGTGCGTTGTCTTACGCATGGTTTGCTCGCGGAGGGACGAAAGAACTGGTCTATTTTAAACGCTGCTGCGGCGAGCAACTAGAGTGGTGAATAATGCCGATAAACGCCACATTTTACAGCAAAGCTGCACATGGCTAGTTTCCAGCGGATCTATGTCCGTAGAACATATATCCCGAGGATAGTGCAATACCGGGCCGACCCGCGGCGGAGGTGAAGCAGGCTCTATCTCCGCCAACTTGCAAAAATAAGTATCAGATATTATGCTGATAAGTACAGATACTACACTTTGACCCGCTCCGGCCATGCCTACGTTCGCACCATGGGGGAGAAGGATATTAGGATTTGTTTAATCTACCTGCTTGTGGCTTCAGACGTTCTTGGGGTGTCATTCATTATGACTCATATTCCTACTTTTCCGAGTAATCATGCTTTTCCAAACGCACGAAGGCAACGAGTTTCTGCGCTCACGCCTAATCCTTGCGGCATTGCTGCATTTACAACATAATGTTTTGTTGAATAGGATCAATTTGTAAAGTCACAAAGCCGCCCGAAGCCAAAAGGACGAAGTTTAGGCCAATCCATCTGCTGCCCGGAGACACTAGTATCAGGGTTTACTCAGGCAATTTTTGCAGGAAACTCTGTGGCCTAACCTGCGAGTCACATAACAAAATTTAAATAATTTAATTATATTCTAGGATTTTAAGTGCCGAAACCACTATCCCATGATGAGGCACGCCGTGGTGGGGGACTCCCGGATTAATTTTGACCACGTGGGTCTCTTCAACGTAGCGAAGTACAGTACAGGCGAGTTTGCGCAAGTACACGGGCGTTTTTGCATTTCGTCCCCATCAAAATGCAGTCGCCGTCGCCGGGATTTGGTCCCGCGACCCCTCGCTTGGGAGCGCAATGCCGTAGCCACTAAGCCAGCTCGGCGGGTGCATAATGAGGCGAGTTTGCGCGTGAGGTGCGTGACGCCGCGCTCGCGTTTCTTCTGTGGACAGGCGCGTGATGAAAACTCGGGGCCGCATTCACGAAACTTTTCTTTCGTAAATACTGTTTGCCATTGGTCGGCCGCCTTTACAGTTGCCGCTTCCAACAAAGCGATCAAAAAAAATAAATTATGGGGTTTTACGTGCCAAAACCACGATCTGATTATGAGGCACGCCGTAGTGGGGGACTCCGGAAATTTGGACCACCTGGGGTTCTAACGTGCACCTAAATCTAAGTTAAGTACACGGGTGTTTTCGCATTTCGCCCCCATCGAAATGCGGCCGCCGTGGCCGGGATCCAGCAAAGCGATGCCCAGGCTCTTACGAACAGTTCTAGCATAAGGGACTTTTAAGTCGCGCGACTGAAAAATCGAGCAGCGAGCGACTGACCCAAAATGGTCGCTTTGCGAGCAACTTGCGGGTCGCACGACCGCGGTCAGTTTCCGGTGGGATTGAGGCTCATGAGCTTTTTAAGGCGAATTAGTATTCTTGGAGAGCTCAGCCCACTTTTCTGTGACGACTACCTGGCGACGACCAGGCAGTTTTCGTGAACCGATTCCCAAAATACTGCAGTCTAAAGAGGTAGGCCAATCCCCAAGGGCCCTGCAAGAGTATGTGCCGCTCTTTAGAGAACCTCTTTGACGCCAACTTCCCGTGTGGAACAACTGTGTACCACTGGATATGGACCGCTGGGTATGTGCTACACTTAAAGCGAAGATGAAGAAGAAGGAGGAATCAGCAGCAGCAGCAGCAGTAGTCGTCGTCGTGGTGGTGGTGGTAGCGGTGATAGTAGTAGTGGTGGTAGCCTTGTCGAACAGCTCATACTTACCCGATGCTTTAACCATTAGGCCACAATCGATCGTATACTTCTATCGTGCCAGCGCTGACTAGCTCTTTGGGATGATCGCCACGTGGTGATTGTGATGATGATGATTATGGCACATACTCATAACGGAGGATTTGCCAAAAAGAACAAGAAGATTGGTTTTTACGCCAAATAGGCGCGAATGAAATGGACAAATGTATAGCATAGATTCAAAAAAATGTGCTTTGGATCTGCATAGTTATTTAATGAACCTCTTTGACGCCGCAACAACGACAAACAGCACCATGCGCGCACTTCGCATGAGATTGCAGTAAGTATAGAGCACTGCACGGGCTCGGGCCTACCCGAAAGCCCGGGCCCGGCCCGGCCCGTGGGCCGGGTCGGGCCGGGTAGGGCAGTTTTTTCACGGGCTCGGGCCGGGCTCGGGCACGGAATGTGCTTTTTGACCCGGGCCCGGGCCGGGCTCGGACTTTCTGGTGGTGTGCACGTAACGTGCAGCGAGTTATCCTTGCGCGTATCAACTCTGAAAAAGCTGTTGCGCCGGCCCAGCTGGAAGCTAGCAGTGCTACTCCTGTGTACTTCCCTTTTCTTCTTCCGTCGTATTTTGCGCTGTTTGAACAGAATGTGAAAGTCCAGAAAGACCAAAGTCACCTCAACCCAAAGGAAGCCATTGTATTCCTTACCTATATCAATGTAATTAATGCTTTCAGCACGGTGTAAGCGCGTTCGCGACTTGCTGATTCTTCAAAAGCGAATTGGTAAAACGATGACTGGTTAGATGAGATAATTCGTCACGCAGCTGAAGTATGGCACTGAGTCCATCCATGATTACACGCATGTTCTCAACCGGTCGCCTAGCCGCAGCACATTACGCTGCACCATGGAGGAACGAGAAGCTTTCTTTCTCCATTGACTCCATCCATGCGCTGCGCTCACGACCGCTCGTGGCTGCGCTTTGGCTAGAGTGTACTAATACGGTTGAGTGGGACGAGCGGCTCTGGTGGCGCATGCTCTGGAGTGAGGCGCCCGACGTGGAAAATACTGTGATAGAAGTGGATTGGGCCGCATCAAGGTCGTGCCGTTGGTAACTGCTGGCGATACTGCGCGGCCGGGTCATTCGTACTACTTTGCGCGCTGGTATTTGCGTTCAGACCGCCCAAATGGTGTTCATAATTTCAGATGACATGTATTTATGCCTTAAGAATAAATTCCTTTCATTCTTTTCTTTATTTTATTTTTTTAATGCCGCTGGGTGGTCTTTTTCGGTCTCGGGCCGGGTTCGGGCCGGTTTCGAGCCGGGCCGGGCCGGGCTCGGGCCTAATGTAATGGGGTGGCGGGCCGGGCCGGGCCGGGCCGGGCGGGTAACGTAGATTATTTCCGGGCCCGGGTCGGGCCTGGGTCGTGCCATAAAACCTTTAGTCGGGCTCGGGCGGGCAGCCCACCGTAAAAACGGGCCCGGGCCGGGCCCGGGCTGAAAAAAAAGTGAGACAAAGAAACCAAGTTTCCCAAATATCAGCTAATGACACTTTAGTTAGTGATCGGAAGGGCATTTTTCAGCATTTAATGCTTATTTTAACAGTGTGTGTTGCCCCAATGGCGCATGTGCGAGTAACGCTAGTGTCTGCTGTTCATATGATGCCAGTTTTATTTGTCAGCCTGGTAAATTTTCTTTATTACTTAATATGAAAACAAGAACTTCGTGCGGTCCTCATGGTATTCCCAATGGGTTCCTTCGCCGATATGGTTGCAAAGTCTCTTGTCATTATATTTTGTGTTTTTTTGTTGTCCGGAATGTGGCCAAATGATTGGAGGACGGCCCGAGTGGTGCCTCTCTTTAAGAAGGTAAATCGGTTATTAATACAAAATTATTGTCCGATTTCGCTAACTTCTTCGTGGTGTGTATACATTAACATATTATCGCAACAACATGCATAAATTCACTTTATATTGACTACCTTCCATCACAGGTTTAGAAAAGAGTACTCGACCATTACACAACTAATAACTAAGATTCACTCTTTTGCATCACTTATCCATATCAGTTGTCAGATAGACGTAATAGTCTTAGATTTCTGCAAGGCTTTTGATGAGGTACCTCATGATAAACAAATCCCAAAGATCAGGTCAGTTGGTGTTCCGGAGTTCTTTTTTTTTTTTTTGCCCGCTGCATTGCAGCTTATTTGCCTGACCGCGTACAGTTCGTTGATATGGACATGCATTACTCGGACTGCTGTTCAGTCAAATCAGGGGTGCCTCAAGGGAATGTATCGGGACCTTAACTCCTTCTTCTGTATATCAATGACATTGTTAACGTAATCTGTCCTGGAGTTCAAACTGGACTGTTTCACTGACGATTGTGCATTGTGCATAGAAGTTCATTCCGCAAATGACCAAGACGATACAAGTGTTAGGGTCAACAATGTAGCCAAATGGTACGATCACTGGAGTATGAAACTTAACACAGAGAAATGTGTGTCCCTTCCAATTACTAAAAAAAAAAAAGACAGCCCTTTGCATATGCCTATATGCTCGGTTCCCTACCGCTTCAACAAGTTACTAACTACAAATATTTAGGAGTGACACTGACCAACAACTTGTATCAGAACGTTCATACATCTAACAATTGTTCATCATCCTTCCGAAAACTGTTTTGTTAAGGCATAAGCTTAAAAAAATGTCACAGTTTTGCCCTAAGGGCGAAGCAATGCAATGAATGCGATAGCAACACAGCAATGTCATACGAAGTAAGGTGAGCGGCTTTGGTAGCAATATGAATTGTAGTAAACATGAGCTGATTTAGTAAGCAGGTGTGCTGCGGCGTAACTAGACCGACATGAAGAGAGACTCGATGACCACGAGAAGGCGCGTGTGAAACGGTGGTGTAGATGAGAAGCGCTTCCCGTGGGCAGCGCGTGCGAAGGGACACACCTTTAGCGCTGCACTGCCGATCCGGGCAGCATTGCATGTGCAGCGTGCGTTGGAAATTGTGGCTCGACTATTACTAACTGAATGAACAAGCGTGGTGTGAGCGCGCACAAACAAACATGAATAGATCACACTGAATGACTGCAGACAACGACTGTCAAAACGCTGGCAGCAAGCGCATACACTGCAGCGGGTGAAGGTACGTGCGGTCTATCGCTTCAACAGAAACTGAGCGGCGAATGCATAGTGCATAAAGGTCAGAGCCGTGTGGAGATAAGAGACGGTGCGGGCGAGCGACGAGCGCTGTTGTTGGCAGAGTAGAAGTGCGCCCCCCCCCCCCTCCACTCTCTCCGGCGCTGGCTTCCCGATTACTTGCTTGCGCGTGGGAGAGATAAGAGACGGTACGGGCGAGCGACGAGCGCGGTTGTTGGCAGAGTAGAAGTGCCCCCCCCCCCCCCCCGCTCCCTCCGGCGCTGGCTTCCCGCTTCCTTGCTTGCGCGTGGGAGATTGAGTGCGTTCACTCTCCGTGATAGCGCGCGTCCCCGCACGCTTCCGCTCGGGCATACGGCGCGCGGCGAAGATTTTATCTATATGGAACCTCACGGCGACGGCGACGGCAGAAATCCGGTCGCAATAAAAAGCCCCCACTAATGTTAAATTGCACGCATACCACGCCCTAATCAGACCTAAACTAGTACATGCATGTATCGTTTGGAACTCTTACACTAATGGAAACATTAAAAATGAGAAAGCATAAAAGTGCTGTGAGGCTTATATTTAATAATTTTTTTTGTAGCCGAGTCTTTCAGTGAAATAATACAGTGCAATCAAATACAGCCACTCGAAGTACGAAGGAAAGAATTGAGGTTACGGTTCCTTCGTATTAATGAACTAGCAATTCAACCCTCCCTATTTATTTCACTCCTAACAACCAGTCACCACCGTGATAGGGCACTTACACCTCATTTTTCACGAACAGACACATTGAAGTTTTTTTTCCACGTACAATACTTCACTGGAATTCCTTATCGCTCATATTTTCTTAAATTTACGTTTCATTGTTTATTCACTTAATTTGTATTACCTGTTCAATTATAATGCCTGCATTACTTGGAACTTGAGTCCGCAGTATGTATTAAATAAATAAATAAAAAACACACTTCAAAACGTTGTCCACATATGACTCAGGACATTGACTCCATTTCGTGCAAATTTGAACTCGCATGGTGTCACATTTCGTTTCGATCACAACACGGAGGAAACGTGTGTACAACGCTTGTGTAACGTCTTTATTAACCAACGGGGACTCAATAAAATTTGCACTAACATCAGACATAACGTGCAACCGCCTTGCTGTTTTTACTTAATATGAAGTTGGTGCAATTCTTAGTGGTTCTCCAAGAGGGCAAACACTCTACGCGTTTCTTTATATCGCGCCTGTAACAAAATTATGCAGTCATTATCTACAAAGCTCCTAATAGATCCAGAAATGCTAAATTTTGCTATAAACTCCCCCCCCCCCCCCCCCCCGTCCCCCATTTCTTAAAACCAATTATGACCTCGGTGTCACGTACTCTGTTCTGGGGCGCTAGGAAACATGACACAGTACAACCCTATAATTCCTTATCGCTCTTAATTGTCTACGGAATTTTTCATAAAAGCCATCATCCACCCACATGCACTTACTTTTGCATGCACATCAGCCAAAACATGCCTATTTTCACCAAACTTGATTTTGGGAGTAATTATATTTATTCCACGATGGCGGCGTAAATACTTCGTGGTTCGTAAAACACAGTTCTAACTGTCTGGGGTGTTTGCATAAGTAATGTACAAACGTGAGCAGCCTTGTCTAGAACGCGGGAACAGAGGCTTCCGGGGCTCTCCGGAGCCAGCCAGCGACGTCTAAGGCTAGCTGCTGGTTCCGACGTCTACCGGTAGGTGCTGGGCACGCTTGGACCCAGCAACTACCGGTAGACGTCACCGGCTGGCTCCGGAGAGCCCGGAATCCGCCGTTCCCGCGTTCTAGACAAGGCTGCTCACGTCTGTACTGCAAATGCTGTAATTAACCGACATACTTTGAACTTTACCTACACATCACCCATAACATGCCTCCTACAATTCCCACACATTTAAAAATAAGATGCGCCTTTATATTCAAATTATTTTCGAAGCTCATTAATAAACCAGAAGCGTTACACTTTCGAACCTTATTACCCCTAGCACGCCCCAAATTTTCTCCGAGTGTGAACTAGTATCACCTACGGATCTCACAGGAAACTAGAAAACATTGAGAATAATGGTCGTATGACGGTTTACAGCACTCGTTGAGAAAATTTTAACAAGTCCTAAAATAGCTTACGCTCTTGAAACTTTGCCCGCACATTACCCGAGAGATGCCCACTATTTCTTTAAATGTTAAGTCTGTGGGACATTCAGTTCTTTCAGGTCATTGGGTAAATTTAGTACGCTGTTCGTAAAATACGCTTCTAACGCTCGTTTGTATATATATAAGCTATTTTTACAAAGGCTGTGTTAGCCAACACAATTTAAAATTTGATCGTACACTATCCAACCCCCCCCCCCCCCCCCTCCCTTCCTTCTGTCTCTATTCAAATTCAATCTCAATGCCGTCCTTATTTCTCCCAGAACAAAGGCCAAATAAAGTATATAGGTGCTTCGGATGTACTATAACGCCCACTAACCAGGTGGACAATGAGCGTTTTGCAATTATTTTTCGTTGCAAATCACCTATTAAATTGCCCCCATTCCCTTCAAATATGAGAATACTGCCTTCTTTGATTGAGCGTTCTAAAACAGACAGAAAAGTGCGTGTTATTAATTTTTATTTAGGACTTCATTGGCCAACATACCTCACTATTTGCCCGCACATTACCTATAACATGCACAACACAACCACTGTAGGCTCTATCTGTACTTGCAAAGGTAGCGATGCATCACACATCGCGACAGAACAGTTACTTGTATACAAATGGACATAGGACAGAGCGGAAATATACGAGAACCGCGTTACAGAGAACGTCATGAAACTTTCAACGGTGTTTATGGAAAGTAAAATCGTTCCAACCACGCCAAACCCAAACACACTGACGATTAACAGGATGACTTCGTGTAGCGCACAAGTAAACAAAGGGCAGGCAATGAGCAACGCAGACGAGCGTGACTGTTCGTCCCTTCTCCTTTGTTTAATTAGGCGCTACACTAATTCGATAGAGCACTATCTAGCCCAAACACGTGCGTTGCTGGATTACCACACGTACTCCGCAGTAAGCATGCATCTGGCGCGGACTGAGCCATGCGCCTATTATCGACGTTTTGACATCATCGGACGCATGGGTTCGTGGCCCTTACGACAGCCACCGCTTTCCAAAACACCGCCCATTCATCCATACCGTTGTTCTATTCTCCATCTCAGCTTCTCGCCGCTCCACTCTTCTTTTCATCTTCAGTTAAATGTCGTACCACAAGAACACCGATCACTGCTTACGACCGTTGACCCTGAAGTGAAATGGCCTCACCTTTCATGCGACCTCATCTCTTGCGGATGGCCTGCAGCAATCGGGCAATGACAATGCTGGCAGCACGCTTGTATTCGTACGAGGCGCGTATATAGGCATATACTTCGTGTTCTGAATCTCGCAGCATAGCGCAGTCGCTGAGTCGCTGCCACATGGTCACGGCCATTGCTGCGGTGTGTTCCTTTCTCTAACTTGTGTAAAACTGCTGGCGTTAGCAACCACTGCTTCGAACTATACCTCTCAAATGGGGAAGATATATATATATATATATATATATATATATATATATATATATATTGTTAGTTTGTCCCCTTTGTCACTGTCGCGGTCGTCATTCTTTTACGAGTTTCTTTCATTTGGCTATCATCCACGTGATCCTTCCTACGGTACTTGATGTCGAGATGCTCCTCAGCACCATGATGATGATGATTTGATGACATTCCCTTCGAAACGGGGCGGTGACTATTATTCATCGATCTAGCCTGCTTGATTTAATCAGGTATGCTATTCATGTTTTATCTAGCATTTTTGTATACATCTCATTAAACTTTTTTTCTTCTTTTTTTTTCCCTCAACGTGTACCTTGTAACGCTACCTATGACTGTAAGAGATCAGGTCCTATCAATCTCTTACCTGCTTTTTTTCCACCAATACTCTAAACGTCGCTTGCTTATCTCGACTGCTGACCGTTTGATACTTCCGTCCACTTTAAAGCCGAGCGCTTTTGGAAGGTGTACGTTACCTATACGGTTATCACTGGTTGAATCTTCGCATTCCATTAGGATGTGCTGAGTGGTCTCCGGGTCTCTGCTGCAGCATACACATGCCTCATATAGTTCCGAATATTTGCTCCGGTATGTTTTGGTCTTTAGGTAACCGGCTCGAGCCTCAAATAGCAAGGCACTGCCCTTTGTGTTATCGTACAGATCTTCCCTTCCAATTTATTTCTTCCCATTCTTGTCAATCTCCATTGCCTTTTTTGTTTCCTTTCCTTGCATTGAATTCACTGTCTCTATTTCCCTCACTTTCTTTCTGATGAGTCGTGGTTGTCTATTTACAGTTTCAATTATCCTGTATACTTGGTTGCCAACTTTCTTGACCTCTTCCTCCATTCTGTGTCCATGCTTTTCAGGTACAGATATTTGTGCACTTTAGCCGCCCATTTATATTCATCCACGTTCCTGAGTCTTTCTTCAAAACTAATTTTGCTCCGTGCTCCTCTGACTTCAAAATGCTTCTCTGACCACTTCCCCCATACATCAGCGCTGTCTACCGACGATAGACTGAGGTTCTCAGTCGTCGCCACGCTCAGTGCGCCCACAACCACTGGCTGCTTGGCGGGCGATGAGATGTGACAGACGTGTCAATCTGCAGTGTGCAGGACGGCTCTGTGGCATGCTCCTATCGCGGGTCTGCGACTGCTCCTTTTTCCTAATTTCCCCTAAGACACACGCGTGCTCGTAGCCATCTCCTTAACCACCGTCACTGTTCTTATGGGCTACTGATATGCGCTTCCTTTTTTTTTTCTTTCTCATTCATCACTGCGTAGTGCTCCACCCGTTTCCCTCTTCGCTATAAGGATAGCTACTCGTCTCTTGACGTGCATCGAAAGCTCCGCCGGCAGAAGCTGCTGCTCCCAGCACGCGCTGCACGCTGTTGGGGTCATGGTCCATTCATTTCTCCGCCACTGTGAGATTCTGGAGTTGACTGGTTCAGATCCAGTGCCGGACAGCAACGGCAGTATTTTTGCACACACAAGTACCTATATGACCGGAATTTCACCGTTCTGAGGCGGCACCAAGAGAGTTTACGCTGCCTGTGATTATTTCTCGCTTAAAATCTGTCTGAACTCGTCCCGAAAACGCACAAGTTCACGTGCGTCTTTGTACTCGCGTTTCATACAGCAGCATGCATAATTAATTTTTTCCGAGCGTAACTAAGCGGGAACCTAAACAAGATGCTCTATCATGGCTGAACAGTTTCCTCTGGAATTTCGCATACAAGGAGCAACCTCTGAAACGAAATGATTGATTGCGTCGCCGTGTTCTACATATTTATTTCGTCTTGTACCCGCCGCGGTAGCACAGTGGCTATGGTGATGAAATGCAGTGCTCGAAGGCGTGCGTTCGATCCCGGCTGTGGCGGCCGCATTTCGATGGAGGCGAAATTCCCCCCAAAACGATCGTATACTTATATTTAGGTGCACTTTAAATAACCCCAGGTGGTTAAAATCAATCCCGAGTCTCGCACTACGGCGTGCGCCTCATAATCAGATCGTGGTTTTGGTACGTAAAACCATATAATTCAATTTAATGTCTCGCCCGCTTCACGCCAGAAGCGTAGCCATTTCAAATCCGTTTGCATGATTCATGGTGCAAGTTGCCAATACCATGCACTTGCACTATGTACCATGCAATCGGGTCCCTTCATCTCACTTCGGTAACGAAGTTGGGGTATTATATCTGCGGTATTTCTTGAAGACTCTTTCTCGATATCGAGGTGTGAAGGCCAAGCCTGTAGTATAACACACAGGCAGCTCACCATGTAACTGGCTTGAATCGGCGTGCATTTAGGCAGTCTACGCCAGCATACGCTCTCCCTCATTCGCGGTAGCTCTCGTCTTCAGACGATTGAAACGCTCATTGACGTTCAAAAACGCGGGAAGATGTCATAATCAACGCTTCTATAAGTTTTCTTGACACACCTGACACATAAAATTCTCGGCGATCAGCCCTGTTCATGTGCGGTCTAGCCGAATCTTACAGTTTCAGTTTGATTTCTGATTTCCAAGCCGCTAGGCGGAACCTGGTAACCTGGTTTAGCAATTTTTCACGACAACCCGCCATGGATTCGCCGTAAGAAAACGCTGCACCAACGACAAAGAGCTCAATGGACCGAGTTACGTAGCACTGGCAAAGGAAGCGTCAGGTGGAAGGCCTTCGAGACAAAGCACTGTGACCGCGCTTGCCCCACAGACTGGCGCAGACTGGCGCCATCGCCATAACCACGTGTTACTTGTACATCTCCTTTGCGGTTACTTTTACCGTTCCTCTAGTACTCACAAGCCCCAGCTCAAATTATGAAATAACCATATTTTTTTAAGGGCAAAGGAGAGTGGGAAGCTTAACGGTGTCTTGCCGGAACAAAGAAGTGGCCCCGTGCTCTTGTCGCAGCGAAGTGGTCGCTTCACTGTTGGCCTGCTTGCTTCATCTATCGCCCGAAAGAGAAGGCGCATTTGGTGTTAAACAGTAGTACTGTAACTTAGTTACTAGTGCTTAAACTGTTAAACGAATCGTTTGCAACGAGCAGCTCACCGTATTCAAAATGGCTGCACCCCCAAACACCACGGCGCTCCCTAATTGAAGGTTGGCCGAGCTCTCGCGTTCTGAGGGTTCTCCTCGCCCTGTCCGGAGCGCCTAGCAGACGACCGGCGGGCGCCCGAAAAGCTCCCTCCACGAAGTGGAATCGATCGCGGCCAACATGCCGGCGCCGCAAAGCGGACGACGACAGCGGTCGCTCGCAAAGCCACGATTCTCAGCCGAACCACATCCAAGTGAGTCTGTCTCGCGACGTTGAGACAATTTATGCCATTTGTCTAGAAAAAGGGTACGACGGCGGTCGTTCGCATAGGGCCCAGCTAGCGAACGCACGGCTTCTTCGCAGAGGCTTAAAAATAGTGTGGCACATCGCCAGCGTTGTGTGCATATCAGTGTTCGCAGGATGTGCGTGCGGCGGCGATGTCGACCCTGAGTCGCTGATTCATTCAGCCAATTTTTGTGTACGCGACAGCTGCTTGGTTCGAAGCGTGGTCTTGTGTTCCGGCTTGTTTTCCGCGGTGTTCGAAAGCCGTTCTCTCGTCCTTTCGCTGTGTCGTCGTTCCTTGAAGAATGAATGCGCGAAGGCGGCCGGGTTACGTCTGAACTCGTGACGCTTCGCGTGTTGTACGTCGATTTGGACGAGACCGGAGTGGCTTGCGTAAGTGCACCTCCCGTGGCTGCGACGCGGCGTACCTCTTTGTTTTATCGGCGGCTGTTTCGGTAACTGCTGCGCTGGGAGAAGCGTGACATGCTACATGTCACTTGGAGAACCACGGGCTGAGCTCTTCGAGCCGTTATGTGACTCATGGTTCGCTGACAAAGCACACATGGTGCGTCAGCGTAGAAAACTCGCCTGAGTTAACCTCACCCTTCGCTGGTTTTCATAAGACTCGCCCATATTTGTCGGCATTTTTTTTTTTTTTCACAGCCTGCCGTGGAAGGTTTTGAGAAGAAGAGGGCGCACAGATTCCTGCAACAGGGAGTTGAGGAACGCACTTGTACGCGCGACCTACGTTTGCAAGCACTCGTCATTTTGGAGTCCACCACCACTGTATTCGTTGCTTTCGGAACTTCAGTGCCCTAAAAGCATATCCTCGAGCCGCAGTGGGAAGTTCTAGCAAGTCGAGTAAAAAGAAGCTGCTGATGATCAATTTACAAAACGTGTCTTCAGTGGCGGTATTATCTCTCCTTTTAATGCCTTAACGGCATTTATCGCGTTACTGAATGCTTGCATGCGTGTAGGATACCTCGCATTGTTCGTCGCAGCATCACACTTTCTATTGAAAAACTTGAGTTTGCTGAAGATTGACTGCGGTGTAGGAAAAGTATATGTGACAACATTCGATCAACTCTCAGCGGCAGCTGTTTCGTTTTTTTCTTTTCTTTTCTTCGTGAATCCTAATGGTTATGCGGAACACACTTTGTTAGCGTTCCTACATAGCTGGGGAAGGTTAGGAAAATGGTGTAAATGATGTGCACGTACTTATGCTGTAACCTTAATTACTTGGCGGAAACTAGGTTCCAAGACGTACTTATATAATACGCAATGTTACTGCCACGTTTGCGCATATCAAGAGCTCAGTAATTCCATTATGAAACCCGAACGAGACATTGGTCCTCGGAGCCGTGATTTTAGGGACGCCAGTAAACAGTTAGAAGCTGTCTGCCTGCGAACTCCGCGTGTGCGCCAGTACTGAGAGAACTGCGCAGACGCTGCATTGCCACATAGTCGATTGTGAGCAATTTCATCCCTTTACTGGCACTTTCGCACCACCGTCTCGAGACCAATGATTGATGCAGCACACTTGTAATGATCGAAAGCAACAAAGGCACAGATTTTTCCTGGCGTTTTCTTCTTTGGCGAACTTAATTATTATTTTCAAGCTATAGCTAGGTGCGACGTAGGCATGGTACTCGTTTCTTACGTGTTGGATTTCGTAAAGAGTATGCCAACGATAAACTTGCGCATGTTTCACTTCTGTCCCGTTGCTGCGTGATGCCCGCAGTTCTCTCTCCAAAGGGGGGTTACAGCAGAGCTCTGGACTCCACCGACACTTTTCGGAGCATAAATTTGATATCTCTCTGCCTGTTTTAGCAGTACAATGCAACACGAACTGATCCAAAACAGAAACAGTTCCGTATTTAGACAGATATGGGGAAATCTTATTTCCCGGTGATCCGAGTGTGCCCTCGAAATTATATGTGCAACCTTCACAGCATCCAAGCACCGTAGTGCACATGATCATTTCAGGCTATGTACTTGGGCCACGAGAAATGTCGCCGTTTTCGTTTCCTCGCTTTCTGCGATCTCTTTGAAAGGGGAGTCACGGTCCACAAACTTTTGGCGTTCGGTGCGCACACAGAGAGATTGTACAGGCGCGTCGAACGTATGGGTGTTCGCCGGCGCGTGCCGTGTGTTTTCGTCGTGTCAGCAATCGTTCGTTGCCCCGGTAACTCTGTCGCGACGCAGAAGAAGGGCGAACCGGGAAGAGAGGCAGGCAATAAAAGGTCGAAGGGGAGAAGGCCTCGCGCCTCGGAGTCGCGGGCGGGAGAGAGGAGTCCGCGACAGATCTCCCGCGGCCTCAATAAAACGCCCCGCGCATTGGAATACGCCGGCCCAGATCGCACTCGCGTCTGGCAGTGACAGCGGTTCTCGGGATATCCTGCTGTGCGGTGGCGTTGACTGCGCACGGAGGATCAAGCTAAGGCTTTGCACTGGACTGCGCAGTTATTAAAAAAGGGCCGAGCGGCCGCCCATCGTGTGGGCGGGAGCTGCGGGCGCCTCGTGCCTCCTCCGTTGTGCGGTGCACCCGCGAGAATTACTCATCACTGCGCCGTTGTTAAGCGTACAACACGGCACGCACGCGAGGGAACAGGACGGGTGTGGCGCTGTCCAGATTGCACCGTGAAATTTCGTGTGGGGCGCCCCGCTGCAATAAGTGACGCCTCCTCCTTCTCCTGTGCACAACGACTTTGACATAGCCATACTTTCGTATGCCGCAGCCTTTTTTTCAATTAGTATAGAGCTAGCGTAGCTCAGTCGGTTCAGCATCGCACGAGTACTGTGGAAGATGTGGGATGGGGTTCCCAGCGGATGCGAGTTGGCTTTGCGTCCACTTTAATTTCCATTTTACTTGCTGTTTCCTCATTTCCATTAAAAGAACAGTTAATCTATATTTTGCTTGTTGTCTATTGGCTCCATTATTTGTAATCAAGGAAAAAAAAAAAAAAAAAAACGTCGAGCTCATGTATGTTTGTAACTTTGCGTTATCCTTAGCGTATAGGTTTGTTGTAAGCATGGGCTTTATTTTCTTTCTCTCTCCTTTTTGTTTTATTATGAACAATTTTGCCTTTGTTCTGTCTTTCCTTTTTTTTTCTCGGGTTTAGAGCGTCGATTTTAGGTATAATTTTCCGATTGCATGATTTTTAGTAGCCAGAATTCCTATTCTACGCTGTTAAAAAAAAAAGAAAACAGGAAATCACTGTGATCATATATAGACGGCGTCTCTTACAGCCTCTGCGTTACTTAGAGAAGTTGTATCTCGTTGTTCAAAATCTGTACACTTCTTTGGCGACCGACGTGCACGTCAGACTGGCCACCGCCGCATGACCGCATTCGGCAAACAAAGTTCGATGGAGCACTTTAAAAGTTTTCTGTTTCGCCTGGCTATGTTATTTTCTTTCTTTCTTTTTTTCCTTTTTCGTTGTAGATACAGATTTTTAGACACAGTGTCGCTGCGGATACAGTCGTGCAATGCCTATCGCCCCCTTAACTTTGTGATGGGAGATACATTGTATGTTTCTTACTTCTGATTCCGACCCTATCACGGTGTCATACATCTAATGCCCACCCTGTGACACGTAATGACACCATTCGCTGAACATTTTCTTGATATATATATATATATATATATATATATATATATATATATATATAAAGGCAGACGACTACTGACAATCATTTCGAGAAGCATCAGGAGGATGATGCACCGCGTAAAGACGGGATACGGCAAGAGAGACAGAACAACACAGCAAGAGTTCCAGAACAACGCGCTGTACAGCATAAGTTACAGGACAGCGCGTTGTCCCGTCGCTCCCGCTGTGTCAAGTCTTCGCGCTCTTCACCTATCCGTACATTTGTTCATTCTTTCCGCTGTTTCTTTGCGAGAAACATGCGGACGTGCGTTTGATATTGACTGTTGTGCCATGAGCATAATAATATCTACGTAATAAAAACGTTCGCGAACATTTATTTGCGAGGCCAGGCAGGGCTGTTGATTGGCGTAAGTACAACGCCTACTTGTATCAGCAAGCGGCGCAATTGTTCGCCCAATTTTCACAAACAGATGAGTAATTAGTTTAATTTTCTTTTATTCTGGGATTTACGCCAGACATTCCTTTCCTTCTTTCATTTTGGCGCAACAACCACTAGAATGAACGCAGTAAGGATGCTGAATTGTTCTGAAACGTTGTCGCGGCTTGCATGGACATCGCCGGGATAGTTGAGCCTGTGCGGCATTTGCATTACGCACGTGAATGTAGAAAGGAAATATGCGTGCCTGCCTGAAAGACGAAACCCGCGGCCCACGCGAAGGGGCCGTGACGTCGGTGCGTCCGTTATTCTGCAGCAACGTGACGAGTCGCGGCGTCTGCTTTCACAGAACTGCACGCATTTAGCAACACGAAACTCCGGAGTCATAACACTGTACTATATAGCGCACGTGCGTCACCGGCGTTTGCCTCTGCGTCGGAAAAGCGTGCGCAAATTGTGCGACGTCGTATACGGACAGCTCAGCGAGCTCTCGTCACTGCAATCAGAGCGCTGCGCGGAGAGCAACGAGCTCACAGATGCGGCCGTCGCATCCAAAAGTTCGGCGGCCACTCGGCTTGTCACCTTGTCGCGTGCATAAGAAAGCTCGTTTGTTCGTGCCGTTGACGCCTGTCGCGCGGGCATATACGACAGCTGCTTCGACCTTTGCTACTGCTTCGCTGACTCTTCGACTGAACCACGAGTTTAACTCGTCGCTCGCTGCTTAACTGTTTCCAACAACATGGCTATAAAAATTGTTATATGCTATTTTCGAAAACTTCAGTTACATCCTTTCGATAGTGGTGCATGCTTTGCGGTGATCTGGGATGGTATTTTGTAGCGATGCCTTTCCGATGCTAATGCTTTTTCGCGCTTTTCGCGCTTGGTCAGTGGCCAGAGCGACGGTCCGCTCACGTTATCAACGGGATCAGCCGGCCGTGAGCGGTGGATGATAAGACTAGTATAGAATAACGCATAACGCATCGCTACAAAATACCGGCCCTGGGGCCGGGGCCGAATTCACAAAAACGTTCTCACGCTAAAACTATTCGTATAAGCAGGTGTCAGCCAATCGTGGTGTTGGACATACCATTAGTGAAGGCGGTTGGCCAATGGCAAGCAGCACTTACGAACAAAAGGTTTTGTGAATTCGACCCCTGTTTCTTTTCGCTTGTGTATCTGAGGTGCTTCTGTCGACAGTGAAATAGGTCCCAAAGTGTTATCTGCCATCAGGGCCACTGATTCGTTCTCTCTTAAATAAAAAAAAAATGTTGAATTTCAGAATAGAAGTACGTGAACGTATATAGTGGTGAGCACTGTTAGCGTGAACACCTCATTAGCATTCACGAGCGTATAGCAGTTGATGTTTAGCACAAAATAAAGAGAAATATTATTTATTTCATCGGCATCATCATTAGGCGTCGCATTCGGCACAGTTCCCCCCTGAAGTTGAAGGTATGTTGAAGTTATAACAACTTGAATACTAATGAGCTGTTCCCCCTAACACTGCTCACCGCTGTAGAAGGAATGCGCCCGATTAACATACTTGAATACCTTTCTGTAATGTCTGTGTATACCATTCGAATATAGACAAGGTAGGCACTATAGATAAATTTCATGTGACGTCACGGAGCCATCCCTCCCCGCGCTGATACGCAAAGATGGCGACTACAATGACGTCAGCACAACGTTTTATCACGCACACACCGATTTACTTTTTGACGGCGATTGTTTTTCACCGGTTTATCACTGTTATCGCTCTGACGTTTGATGCAAGACGCGCCTGTCGTTGCTGTCATGCTGTCATGTTTCTTGCTTACGCCGCTTCTCGACCTGCTGGTACCCAAATATGGCGTTCGTGATGACGTCCGTGCAACTTGTCTATATTGTTTGCAACCAGTGAATGTCATGGTATTGTCACGTCGTCGTGACGTGGAAGCACGCAGAATCCAAACTGTTAAAGATCAAACTCTTTATTGGGCGATCCTGTGCCCAGCAAAGAAAATAACTCACTTTACAACAACAGCGGTGAGCACAATCGTCGGTCGTCGAAAAAGAAAAAAAAAAAAAAAAAAAAAAAAAACTGATCAGCGACGAAACGGGCGAAACACGTCGGCTTTTCTACATGAGTCTTCGAAGGTTCCAGAGTAATCCCTGGTGCCCTCGTGTCTTCCAAAAAGTACTAGACAGTTCGCGTCGCTCATACAATCAGATTACATAAGCGTCGGTGACAACGGAAAACGGATAGAAGCATGCAAACTTCCGATACATGCAGGCGCGTCCTGCGCCGAGCGATAACGTTTAACATTTGTTATCCGGTGGAAAGCGGCCGCCTGTGAAAGATGAACAAGTACACGTGTCAATATTTTGATGGAAAGTTTGTGGGGTATACTTATCCGCCAATTCCTTCTGCTTCAAAAATAACACTTTGCTTCCGACCGAACGTAAGGTAACTTGTGAAACGGAGAAGTCAACGGCTGAGCGAAACGTGAGTTGCAGGCGTGCAAGGCGTCGAAGTATTGCTAAGATTGCGAGGGAAGGTGTGAAGTGGGAGACTTTGTGTAACGGCTTTATTGGGTTTGAATCCAGGTGCATACTTGGGTCACCCTTTTTGAAACAGCGCAGACAAGGCGAGTCGAGAGAAGAGGGAAAGCTTTCAGAGTGGCGGCTTCTGTAGTCAGTTCATTCAACTTGTTACGTCTTTGCTTTAAACCTAGTTTGCTAAATTAAATTTTGTGAAGAGTCCACAAGGTTTGGTTACCGACCCAGTTGATACTTCCGAAAAGGGTCAAAATTATTGTATTCAATGGAGAGCAAGATGATTTAATGAGTAGACATAAGCGTTAGCCTGGCTGGTGGTCTGGCGGGCTACTCCAAGTGTTAGGTGAGAAATGAGATATACACAGTGAGCGCAAAAATACACAACCGCCACATGCACCAACGGATGCGCAAGAACACACTAAAGCTGTTCACAAGGTAGCATCATGCGCTTATTCAACGAGACTGCCGCGAAGAGAAAGCTTTACGTCGGGAGCTCCCATGCAAATGCATGAAAACAGAGAAATATTTTTGGTATTCTCAAAGTCATGGGATGTGGCTTACGTATGGGCGAGGCCAGGCATAACTTAGCTTGGCGGTGTTTTTCGTGACTCATGTTAGAGCGAGCGTGCTATTTCTTTATTGCTTTGTTTCTTTTACGCGCTTAACTCTCCTGGACTTGTCCAATCATTATTCTGCAGACTGTCTTGCACTTGGTTTGACGGGGTTCTTCAAATGCTGGTGTCCAGTCGCGGGAACTGCTGAACTAGATGTTTTGTTTCAATTGACTGTCAGCTCACGCTTACTAAAAACACCCCTATCGCTGTGCTGCCTTCATTTCACCTCGTATATCATTCTTCGATCATTGGGACAATTTATAGCTTGTGCGGAAGCCAGAGACAAAAATGTTGCCAATAATTATGCCAACAAACTCACGCCGTGCTGCACTCCCAAAGTTTGACTGCAGCTGGGATATTACTCGATCTGTATGGAGTCGTGCTTCGTCATGTCGTGTTCCTCGAATGCACTTATAAACTGCGAGGCGAGAACGACATAGAAATCGGTATGCGGCTGCGAAGCAGCAGTGATGTTTTTAAGTATCGAAACCTTGCGTACTCAGTCGAATATGTGGAAGCGATGGCGTAGCGTTCGTTTCATATTTTGATCGGCAGTAGCTAGATGGCAGACATGGGCGTAAAGGTACCCCGCTTTAATTTTTGGGCGTAAAGATCCATGGGCGTAAAGATCCTCAGCCCAAATTTTTTTAAATTGGCCTGTGGCAGATAGCACAATCTAAATTACTCGATAAGGCGGCCATTACTTCTACAAGAAATCAAATTACCTAATTAAATAATTAATATAATTACCCTAACGAACTTTTTATTTCATTATTTTACGGCACATATTTAAATCTACGAATTATAGCCGGTGAGTTCGCAAGGCGTATCACCACTTGGAACTAATTCCCAGGACTGTACCAGTTTCGTGATATTAATTTTCAATGTGCCCGACGAAATGCATTGGCATTCCAGTTACTGCTTTTAAGAAAACCCTGTTTTGTGCATTGAAGCACAAAAGTAACTGGAACACCAGCGCATTTTGTCGTACACCTTGAAAGTTAATATCTTGAAACTGGTGCAGTCCAGAGAATTCGTTTCAAGTGGATACGCCTTGCGAACTCACTGGCTATAATTCGTAGATTAATATATGTGCCGTAAAATAATTAAATAAAGACTTAGGGTAATTATGTTAATTATTTAATTATGTATTTTGATTTCTCGTTGAAGTAATGGGCGCCTCATCGAGTAATTATATCAAGGGTTAGCATTGTGCTATCTGCCACAAGCAAGTTCTCAAAATTTTGGACCTCCAAAAAAGAAAAAAAAAGAACACCCTGTACATTAACAGGCCGGCAGATCGCATGAATTCAAGACTGCATAGAAAGTGCATTTCTTGCGCCATGACCCACAGAGCTATATTTCGCGCTCGCTCGTTTCCGAGGGTTCAGTAGCGCGATGCTCCACTCCTTTGGAATCACCGTTGCCGACAGCGCCGAGCTGTGAAAACAAGCATCACATCCTATTCTACGCGATTTCATGCTTCCGCATTCACACAGAAAATATAGGATAGCGCCATAGGTCATGACGCAGCGATATCGACGCGCAGTCCGCCAGCACTTTTTCTGCACGACTAAACGGCCATTCACGGAGGCCGTATATCTTTCGCACTTGTGTACCCAACTGTGTCTCATGTTTCGAAAATTTCGTTCGACTTCAGGTGTACGAAATATCGTTTGCAAGCCTGAGTAAACCTGTGGACTTTATAAGTTAAGTTCACTGTGGTACTTAAATAAAAAAAATTAAGCCAGTTCTACGCTTGTGAAATCTGATGAAACAGCGGCGCTCTGCAAGCGTGGGTGTATAGCGTATAGTGGGTATGACGCTCGCCTTCGGACCGTCAGTACCCGGTTTCAAATCGCGCCTCGTCAAGAAAGTTTATATTATTTTTCTTTCTCTCTCCCTCTCGCTCTCATTTTCTCTTTCTCTCGCCCATAGCAAGTTGTGTTACAACCGTCGGTACAATGCAACCATATGGTTCCCATAAATGCATGTTCTGCAAGCGTCGTGACCACTGCACACCTACATTCTTTCTTTGTGAAGACTGCCCGGGACTGGAATGACCTTTCCGCTGACGCCGTGCACCACTCCAATCCACATCATTTCAAGGTTGCCATTGAGTCCACATTTCACTGAAGTGCTCACCCATTCCTCATGTAATACGCAACACCGGGGCCTTTGAGGTAATAATACTACTACTAATAATAAATGAATGAATAAAGTTTGGCTACCTAGTGGTAAGCGGATATGGCTAAGACCTATGTCATATCGGACAATAGTCATTCTAAAGCGCTGATATTCCTGTCGCGCGTAGATGAGCGGGCGTTCAAGCGAGCGCTCGTTCTCATTGCTCCACGGAGTAAGATAAGACAGGAGCGCCGACTCCGCTCGTCTGGAAGGGACACATTCTGCAACGCCGGCTCCTGCTTCACGGCGTGTTCGCCAGACGGCGCTACGAATAATGAAAAACTCTGCAGCGGAGAGGCGGGCCCAACAAACCGAAGGAGCAAAGGCGCGGGGACTCTCTCGCGGCGCCTGCTTGCCTATCCGTTTTGTCGTCTGCTCCGCCCACGCCCTGACACCTGTAGCGCACATAGCTCTTGCAGTTCACGGAGTGACGTTATCAGGAGAAACAAGCCATGTATCACTTTATTTAATTTATTTTATACAGGCCAAATGCAGGGAATTTGTCAGGTGGCCTACATGGAACATTACAAGGCACAGGAACAGAAAATAAACAAATTACGGAAACTAAGACGGAAAGAAAAGCTATAGCAAATGGTAAGGCGATATAATGGCAGTTCGGGTGGTCTCAAGCAATGACAGACGACAGCGAAAAGAAGTTTTTATGGAAAAGCTGACGTTTATCACTCTTTTTTATCTGAGCACGCATCAAGTGCTAAGATGCTTCGCTTGCTTTAGTTTCTCGCGGTGCTTTTCGTGTCGCCCGGTTCTCTTGCGAGCAGAATAGCCACATTCTTAATAACTGGGAATTACTGCCAGTGTTTACTGCTCATTATTTCACAAGAGAAGCTCTGATTATGTGTCTGCATAACTGGGGGAATCATCTCGAAGGCAAGGCTGAGAATTTACAGGGTAGCCAGCCGGTATTTACACTGGCTAACCTCCTTGTCTTTCTTTCCCTTTCTCTCTTTCAACATTACCGCATGTCTCTGGACAAGGAAAGGCACCTGCACTGTGTGTAGTTGTAGACCAACTTAAATTGAGCTCCTCTCGTCGTTCCACATTGGCGTCTTCTGGTTCCTCCTGGCATTCAGCATCAGTGAGCTACGCCAGGCTTCCCTAAACAAATTGAAGGAACGGCTCCGCTTCGAAGTCGAGGCACTTTCTTTACATCTAGTAGGACATCGCCTTTGTCTTTGCTGAAGTAACTATCAAGAATAAGCTGCTGCTCGAAGTGTCGCGAACATATTTTGTCCATTGCTTTAAGCGCTCGCTTACCTTCAGGAATTTTTTGATGCCACTGGTGCAGTAGTTGAAGATCAGATTGCGCCGGGAAGAGCGAAAACTTCTTGCGTCCTTTGCCATACCCAGATTTACAGCTATCTCTACTTCGGGCTCTTAAGCAGAAGCTGTGAACCGAAAGTTCGTAATCGGGCAACTCAACGCTTGTAATTCTCTTATTGGCCATTTGATTTTCGAAAGAGAGAAGAGCGTTGAAGGGTGACGTAGCGGCGAGAGGAAAGATTTGAGAGATTTAGATTAGCGGACGCAGGTCGCTTGGGTCCCAGTGGTCCCAGCAAAACCCAAACAGACTTCGGGTTCGTGAGTATGGAAGCCGCTTGCGTCCCTTAATCCACTTCGCTCTAATAACGCGACCTTAACCGTATTTATTACAAGGACATTCAACAGACGCAGGTTACAGCGTCCGATTACGAAGAACTTTGTCGACATTGTCAGACTGTTCTGGCGGCAGCGGCAGCCGTATGAATAAGCTGGCCCGGTGTTATAAAGAAAGTGACGTTCCGCAAGAACTGTTTGGGAGCAAATACGAGCCAATCAGTATGTTGCACATCTTGTTAGCCAATACGACCAGCCAATAATAGACAGAACTTGAAAATTAAAAGCTTTTTGAATTCTGCCCCTAATAAATTAAGAGCTACTAAAATGCAGGAACAAAGTGCAGATGGCGCTCCAAGTCGCGCTGCGAAGTGGCACAAAAAAAAAGAAGAGACAAAAAAAGTGCCCAGAATTGATTTAATCTGCGATGAAGTTGCGTGTGGAAGTCGAAATGAAATTTTTGAAGTTGATTTGATTCGAGGAAGTTGCTTGTCTCAGGCATCCTCCTGTGATCCCTCCGTCAGGTTTTATTAAGTGACTTTACACATGGTCCCACTCATCGGCCTCCATAATTAGCGTAAACCCTCATGCAGGATTCACGAATCACTAGCTAGACTGCTCTGAATTTTCCGTCTGCCAATGAAAAAATAATGATGCAGAAAATGTATTTCTTTATTCTTTTTTTTCTTTCTTACGCTAAGGTTGGTAAGACCAGTTATTGCACCAGCTAATCAAACAAATTAGCACAGTCCCCAGCTTTAATGGGCATTAAAGCGGCGGACGCCTACTGTGATTTCGAGCACGCATCCGTCACTGCGTTGCACCCGTTCCGCTCAATGGGGAGCGTCACTTCGTGCTGAGCTCCGATTTCGATTAAACTAACTGAAACTAAAAAGAAAAGAAAGGGAAAAACCTACTGAGTGACCTTACAGGAAAGCAAACTTAAGGCCTTCTTGTTGATCTTAAGGCCGTCTTGATCTTCCTGATAGCCTTGTTTCATTCACTAACCCTGAAACATTCCGCGAGAATTTGCACTCTCACTTCTTGTAAAAGTTGTGTTCACTATTGTACAGAATTTTTGTAGTCATTAATAACGTTCCCTTATTCCTGTTTATGCTTTATGCAATCTTGTTGTACTTCCTCCCCCATCACTCAATGTTCCGATTGGAACCTGTGGTGTATTTATAAATAAATAAATAAATAAATAAATAAATAAATAAATAAATAAATAAATAAATAAATAAATAAATAAATAAATAAATAAATAAATAAATAAATAAATAAATAAATAAATAAATAAATAAATAATCTACAGAGGTTATCGCATGTCTATTTTTCTCTCTTTTGTCGGGAAAAATTGAGTTGACAGTACTTTATCGCGATAAGGGAACAAAACGTACGTCACAATGTAATCATAACTGTTTCAGTGACATTGTTTTCAAGCATTGCCACATTCGGTAATTTATTCTTAGAAAGATGTAGTGCCTAGATGAAAATTTTGCTCCTTTGATTGGCGGAAGATTTCGTCAAAATTCGTTCCTCGATGTCAGCGTTCCTGTTTTGCCCGTGTATCCTAGCAAAAAAAAAAAAAAAAAAGGAAACATCGGCGTTTGTGCCGAGGTTGTTTCCTAAGCACCCTGACATGCCCCGACACGGTTCTCTCGGAGAGCAGAGCGAGTCTGAACTCGCCACGCCCTTGTTCTCGGCTGTCATTGTTGTGCGGCTTAATTGCGAAGCTAAATACTCGCGATTATTTCTCGCTTTCGCCGGAACAACGTTTTTTTACTCGTGTCAAAGTCGACCTCGTTATCGCTTACTTGATGAGAACCCTGGCAGAGGGGCGGGCCCATCGTTTCCCGAGTTGTGTTTACTTCCTTGCCTATAGTATACGTATGGGCCTTCGTCGTCAAACACGTTGTGGCTTGCGTGGTTCATGTTAAAAACTCTATACAACAAAGGAAGTACGGCCCTGCTGATAATAGGGAAGTATGCCTTCGATGCTGTAGAACGTCTTTTGTTGGGCGTCTGCAAGTGCGTTGTCGCGTTTGAGCTTATGTGTGGTTGAAGAGGAAAATTGCTTCGATATATATATATATATATATATATATATATATATATATATATATATATATATATATATATATATATATATATATATATATGGCGCTGGCGAACACTTTTAGGGTTGTTTATAGCAGACAGACATAATAACCCTGAAAGTGGATGGGAAAACGGTGGCGCGGTGGCTCAGTTGCTAGAAACATCGCACGCGTATCGCAACCTGCGGTCGATTGTTTTTGCGTATACTTTCAATATTTCCATTTATTTATAATTTGTTTAATTCAATTAGGAACTACAAATAAATTACCCTATGCTGTCCTTCGTGTCATTGTTTGTTGACCTGTTATGATTTGACTACAATATATATATTCTGAAAGTATGTTTATTGTACATATTGGACAGCGCTCGTCCTGTGTTCTTTCTTGTCCGTGTTTTTGGCGCTGTTTTAAATATGTATGATCAGTACCAACTAGCTCGCACCCAAACCCTTCTATGTTTATTGTGCAGAAGTAGTATTAGTTCTGGCCACAAGATGGACGGCGCATTGACGATCTAAACTTTCGGTCGCCACAAGGAAACGAATACGTACGGCCGCTGAAACGCAACTAGTTTTGTCTCACCGAAACTGTAGAATATGTGTTGAGCACACATGGTGGTCTAAAGAAAGCTATTACATCCTTCTCATTAAAACACTTGATTAAATGAATCCTTGTTAAAAACACTGATAAGTATTTCTTTAAAATTCTCTCTGTTGTGGTTAGTGTGCTTTAAATAAATTAAAATTGGAGGACGCTTACGCTTCGCCTTTAAGAGTAGAACGCGATAGCGTTATCGGGACCCGTTCACATAGCATCGTTCGCATACGGCAAGTAGGCTTCATTCACTGCAACACTGAACGTGGGAAAGCCAGCTTACAAATACCAAGCTTACACCGATCCCCTAAAGTCGGCTTCACATTTAAACTGAAATGCATTGCTGGAAAGCCGTTTTTCCAGGGGCAATATAAGTGGTCTTAGATTAAAAGGTGAAGGTCCTAGCATCTTTTCTTATTTTATTAATTGTTTGCTATCACCCCGACGCGCGCAGGTCTGGTAGAAATGCTGGAAAAGAGGTTTGAGTTTCCTCGTAGCAGAATTAGGTTTTCTTGTACATTCAAATTACAATCCGACGCCGATTGGTAAACAATCCGACGGCGAATCCGACGCCGAATGGTAAAGTCGTACTTTACCATTTTTCTGACGGATTTCACTGTGAGAAATTAAATTTTTGTTTACCAAAACCTTGCACCACGTGGAGGGCCTGCGCGGTCGATGTGGTTGGATGATTTTCTCCGCCACCCGCGATCACACGCTGGTTGCCGACGCCGGATTTTCTGCGACACGGGGCCCTAAACGCTATTGCGTTAAAATGTAAACGTATCTTTGTCATTGAAAAAAAGTTAATTTCAGATTGCTTATAATTTATAAAGCATCTTTCTTCAACTACCAACCTTTATTTCCTGAGAAACCCGTGTGTGCTTCCTCTGTAGCTTCGGTTGCGACCAAATATTCCGCTTCATGATTCCGCAGAACTGATTTGCGCTTTTTTTTTTATCTGTCGCTCTCTTCCTCCTCATAGCTTAATTACTAATTTCCCGTCTGTTTGGCTCGTTGGAAGTAAAGTGATGCATTTAGTGTTGCAGTAATGGCTCTGACTGCCGAATAACTTGGTTTAATGGCGTTACTCGGGCATGCAAAAAGAGAGAAAGAAAGAAATGATTGAAGCATATTTGGTTTTGTGTTTTTCTTTGGTATAAACATAGCTGATAGTCGGCCCTACATGCATAACTTCGACACGCTCGACGCTCTATTCTGCCGTATTCCTTTCGGACGTGAACATGTCTGCCAAACCATTTATGCAAACCTAGCAACGGCCTTCTTCTGCATCACCGACTGTATGAAAACATTATTTGGACGACATCTCGCCTGGTCGGGAAGCAGATTCCTGTGAAAAACCATGCAATAACCAAAACGCCGACTAATACGGTGTTAACTATCTAATTTAGCTGAGTTATTTATTATGTCATTTATTTACTTATACTAATTGTATTGAGTGCTTTATCAATGTACTTTTATGTGGCATCCCGCATTTCTTTTCTGCTTTACAGTGTTAAAACAGTGTTAAAATTGTAGCCTTATGTTATTGCCATTGCTTCGTTACTGTTGATAAAGTTGCACAGCAGTTATTAATGTACACGTGTCTGCGGCGTTTGTCGTATGTTTATCGTATGTGTTGACATGCTCTGTCTTATTTATGCCTTAACTGCGTTTTTTTTATTATTGCTTCTTTTGCATTGCGTGTGTATGTCTTGCTGCCCTGTCTGGCTGTCATGTGCTGTCACGGAATTGAGGGTTTTGAAGCCGTCTATTTGCGGCTTTTTCCTCACCCTCCGCCATTGTTCAATGGGAAACAAAGCTTCCTTCCTTCAAAGGGGGTAACCGTTCCGACTTCCGCACGGAAGCCTTGTTCACTGACTAGTGGGTGCCTTAGAGCAAGGTTAATTTAAAAAAAATTAAATTATCGGGTTTTACGTGCCAAAACCACAATCTGATTATGAGGCACGCCGTAGTGGGGGACTCCGGAAATTTAGACCACCTGGGGTTCTTTAACGTGCACCTAAATCTAAGTACACAGGTGTTTTCGCATATCGCCCCCATCGAAATGCGGCCGCCGTGGCCGGGATTCGATCCCGCGATCACGCTCAGTGGCTATGGTGTTGGGCTCAACAGCCCAACACCATAGCCACTGAGCAACCACGGCGGTTTTAGAACATGGTTGCTGCCTGTAATGAAAGCTTTCAGCGCAAACAAGACGAAGGTAGAAGGACACGCATGAAACAAGGCTAGCGCTGACTTACAACTGACTATCCCGTGTGGAAGCCGAAACGCCTACCACCTTTGACGGCACCATTTTGATCGGCGTTCTGTTTATTGTGTTTCTCGCGTGAATGAGCTATATTGTGCACAGCGTGCATTTTGATTGTCGACAAGCACGCAGACGCAGACAGACGCGTGCATCTGCGTAGTTTGCGCAAACACCACGCACGCCGCAAGAGCAATTTCCGGCTTCGTTCGGGAAGAGCGTAAAAGCCGCAGCGAGAGGCCCGTTGCCATCGCAACTGCACGCACTCGATGCGGCGAAATCGACACGAGAACACTTACGGGGTTGTTCATTCTCTGTTGGTTTATTCTGCGGCCTCTAATCTAACTGAGATTGTTGATTCGCGTTCGCGAAAAAAGATATTCGATTGGCAGGGGACCTTGTTGCACCACCTCCTTCTTTTTACTTTAGGTGGCGTCAGTGTGGATAGTAACAAGCACGTAGTTGTCTCGGAAAGAGAGAGAGAATTGGCATTTATTGCTTCCAAAGAAGGCAGAATGACCAGCGCAACGTCAGCGAGAAGACTCAAAAGCCAGCGGAAAGTTGGACGTATAGGCAATTTGTTCGGAAATCTGAGGTCAGCAAAGATAAAGGGTGTTCGTTTGCGACAAGCTAAATGTTATTGAACCAAAGCAAACGCCATTACGTCATCCACTTTACGATTGGCTGGCGGCCGTATCTTGAATTCTTTGTGCTGCCTTGTCCGCAGGTATTTGTTTGTACTGACCGAGTTTTTTTTTTCTCTCTCATTTTTGAAACCTTAGAAATGTTATTATTACTTAACGTTTCCGTTTGGTTACGTTATCTTTCCACCTCCCTTCCCCATTTTTTATTTAATAAATGATAAACCATTGCGGATCACTGACGGCTTCCAGGGACCAGTGCCCATATTCAGAGAAAGGTTGTTACGCTATAATTGTTCGCAAGATAAAATTCCAGCCAACCCTGATGTTTAACATATTGTAATGGGGGACGGCCGGCCAATGACACTTATAAGCGAAAAGTTTTGTGAATTCGGCTGGAGATTTCTTAATTTTATGTCACCGTCATTACAACGTGATAATATGCACTGAGTATTCTTTGATGGGAATATAGTTTCTGTAGAGTGAATGAGATTATACTTAAACATTGTTGGCGTCGATAATCGGTGGCACTGGGTGTGTCGTATGTGGCACCTTTATAGACTGCGTGACAACGCCCACGCAGGTATATTGTTCATTCTTTCCTTTCTGGCCTTTTCACTCGCCTTTCGTACCTCGATCCTTTCCTCATCTCCAGCACCAGTGCAGCCAACCGGAGATATCCACTGGTTAATCTTCCTGTCTTTCATTTGCTTTTATCTCTTTGTACAATAGCTTCTGGCGATGTTCTTCAAGACGAACGGGGTGAAACTCAGCGGTAATTCCGTCCCGCGAGCTACGGTTGTAGCTTCCCGCATAGCTTTTCCCATTTCTCGCGGGACGTTCACATTCCAGTAAGGATGGCCATCCACATCGGCTGCAAAACTGTCTCAGCGAAATAATACAGAACAAGTCAATACGAAAAGAAAACAGCAAAAAAAAAAAAAAAGAGAGAACATATTTGGGAACTCTCACGGGTTCCGAAACCGAGGTACGGATACGCTGAGAGCTATATGACGCGACTCGAATTCACTTGTTCTTCTTTTTCTTCCCTCATTTTTTTCTTTTTCATTTGTGCTTTTCTTTCAGCTGGGAAGCGTTTTCTCCCGCGCTCTCAAAATGGCCCGCTCTGTGTGAAGCCTATATGCTTTATAGCAGACAGCCAGAACTGCTTCTAAGAGTTGAACTCGAAGCTTTACTTAGAAGGGCCTCTTGCGCCGTGTAGGCGTGCCCAGTTACTGTTCCGTCTTTTATTTTTCTTCCACACGCCACCAGGGGCGCTCTGTCTAGTGGCGTCAGCCCCCTTTTCCAGCTGCCGTTTAATGTTTGTCTGAGTGGCCGTGGCCGCTAGGGGCGGTAGTGTTTTTGGACAGCGTTTACCACAATGTCGATTACGGTCGCAGCACACACTGTGCGACAGATGCAACGGGCAGAGCGCCCACGCATCAAGGACAGATACATTGTGTGCACACGTACGTCACGCGCGAACGCACGCGTGCGGAAGTGCACCACACATCGCCATTCTTCTGGGCCCTCCGCCAAGCGCAAGTGCCTTATTGAACTAATTGAATTTTTCAAAAGTAAATTGCTTCAGAAAATTCGTAAAGCACGACTTACATACAAGCTGCAGACAAGATAGCTTCGTATTGCTAAATCGAATATACGAGAAAACATAACTCTGTCACCAGCCGTTCGGCTCATGACGTCAGTCTGGAGCGCGCGCCCATTGATGGAGGCTCGTGTGCAATCCGCCTTTGAGGGACAAATGCCGCGGCCTTCTAATGTTGTACCCAGTGTGTGCCACTGGCAACGTGCCGCTCTAGAATTACCGAAAAGGTCTTTTCAATTTCTCTGATACTGGGCGGAATCGAGCCCACGTCACAACGGTTCCTCAAGGACATCCACCCGACGTTTTAGCAGGCTGCGCCACAGAGCTGCGCCATGAATGCACTGGGCATGTGCCGTTCTTCAGTGTACCTCTCGCCAACCTCGCTCACTGAGTATGTGCCACTCGGGTGTGCGGCAAGCGAGGGAACAATTCTCAGCGCTCGTAGGCACCGGTGCGCCACGCTGCTTGTCTCGGAGGCAACGCGTGCACTTCTAGGCAGAGCCACTACATGCTGAAGCATGTGCGAGAGAGGGGCTCTGTTGCTGCATGACGCGTTTCTCAGCGTTCGCACGCCACGGCGCGCCATGCATTTCGGAGGCCACGTGCAAGCTTCGCGGTGGCGCCGGTAGATGACGCCGAGTGTTCTTAGGGATTACGCGGGAAGTGTGCGAGTGTTCTTAGGGATGTCGCGTGTTCTTAGAGAATGAAGCGGAATGCAGGAATAATGAAACACAGAGCACTGTGGGGCCACAATAAGTAGGGGGTGGTGTAGTGGAATCTGGAAAAGAGTAATGGTGCCAGCGCTAACGTTCGCAAATGCGATTATGTGCTTAAAGTCTGATATCTTGTCGGGATTGGAAGTGAACCAAAGATCCGTAGGCCGGTTGGCTTTGGGAGCCCACGGTAAAACCACAAATGAGGCAGTGGAAGGTGACACGGGTCGGGACTCTTTTGAAGTCAGAGAAGCACAGAGCAAAATTAGTTTTCAAAAAAGACTCAGAAACATGGAAGAAAGTAAATGGGCAGCTAAAGTGCACAAGTATCTGTATCTGAAAAGCGTGGACACGGAATGGAGGAAGAAGTCAGGAAAGTTGGCAACCAAGTACAGGATAATTCAAACTGTAAATAGATAACCAGCATCCATCAGAAAGAAAGTTAGTGAAACAGTGAATTGGATGCAAAGAATGGAAACAAAATGGACAATGTATATTTGCAAAAATGAGAAGAAAGAAATTAGAAGGGAAAATCTGTACGATAACACAAAGGGCAGTGCCTTGCTATTTGAGGCTCGAGCCGGTTTCCTAAGGACCAAAACATACCGGAACAAATATTCGGAACTAGATGAGGTATGAAGTGTACTTTTTGTATTTGTTTTCTGGTACCTTCGCTATCCATCCGATATTCCTTTTCAGTTATACTCTTTTTAGTACTTTTTTCGTATTCGGAATTCCAGGTGTATCAATTTTTCAAATGTCTTCTAATTTTGTGCTACTTTGGTTTTATCCGAACTTTCATTTTACCACACTAAGTCGTGTCTGCATATTTTGTCGCGTTTGTTGCGTTTCTGTCATAAAGTGTTATGACAGTATGTTCGTCTGTCCCCCCCTATGTAATACCCATTTCTGGAGGGCCTTTAGGGGTATTTTGAATGAATGAATGAATAAATAAATAAATAAATAAATAAATAAATAAATAAATAAATAAATAATAAATAAATAAATAAATAAATAAATAAATAAATAAATAAATAAATAAATAAATAAATAAATAAATAAATAAATAAATAAATAAATAAATGTGTATGCTGCAGTAAAGATCCGAAGACCACTCAGCACATCCTAATAGAATGCGAAGGGATTCACCCAGTGAGAACAGTAGGTAACGTACACCTTCTAGAAGCGCTCCAACTGGTCAGCTGTCGAGATAAGGAAGTGACGTTTAGTGTATTGGTGAAAAAAAAAGCAGGTAAGAGATTTATACGACCTGATTCGATCTCTTAGTCGTGGGTGTACAAAGTAAACATTGAGGGGAAAAATAATATGGAGATGTATATAAAAACGCCAGATAAAAAACATGTATAGCATACCTGATTAAATCACGCAGGCGAGATGACTATTTGCCACCGCCCCATTTCAAAGGGGAGGCCATTAAATCATCATCGTCAACATGGAAGCGCGAAAGAGGAGTCCTGCTGCAGTACACGCCTCATACATAACGGTGGCAGTACGGTGTGTCGCTGTATTGATTCTATGCTAAACGTATTACCGTCGACAGTCATCGTGAGAGGAATTCTGACGAATTTCTTTTTATTGCGATAGCAATTATATGGACACTCCAAAGCGGATTTCTGCCGTCGCCGTCGCCGTGAGGTTCCGTATGACGTCAACGGTGATGAAATCGTCGCCGCGCTCCGGACGCTGTATGTGCGAGTGAAAGGGCGCGAGGGACGCGCGCTTTCACCGGGAGCGAACGCACGTCGGAGAGCAAACGCGCGTTCTGCGTCGTGCTCCCTGAAGGGCTGCAGAATCAAGCGTCTCTTTCCTGCTTTCCATATATAGAGAGCAAACGCGACTTTTTCCGTCGCGCGAAAGGCTGTGGGGGGACGGGAGGGAGGGAGGGGAGGCGACGTTTAGCTGCGGCACCAAATGCGTATTTAATAAAAACGCCGCGCGCGTTCGGTGCGAAGGCGGGCAAAGCGCCGACGGCGTCGACAACAGTTCTGCACGCTGCTGGTGCTGCTGCATGTCCGAGTTTATACAGCTGATAAAACTACTATCCCTACTCCGTTTAGCTCTCTACTAATTTGCTATCGCAATTGATGCTTCGCCTTTCGGGTGAAACTGCGACACTTTTTTTCTAGCTCTTTTTATCTCGCTCTCATTCTACTGCTGCCGATCGTTGTTCGGATGTGAGGCCTGCCGATCGGCTGAGTGAAAACGCGTCGGCGACGCGAAAGGTACAAAAAGGCTACGAACCCTCGACCTTTGGTGGGAGACGAAACACGACCGTTTGTGGGAGTCGAACCCATGACCTTTGGTGTTCATGAAGGCAAAGTTAATTCAGACACACGTAATTAAAATAGAGTTGAGGCACTCGAACCCACGATCATTGATAGGAGTCGAACGTACGACCTTTGGTCGCAGTCGAAGCCTAGACCGTTGGTGGGAGTGGAACCCACCACCTTTGGTGGTAATTAAGGCGAAGTTAATTCAGGCACAGTTAATTAAGGTAGGGTTGAGGCACTGGAATTCCCGACCTTTTGTGGTAGTCGAACCCACGACCTTAGGCGTTAATGAAGGCGAAGTTAATTAAGGTACAGTTGATTAAGATATATTTAAGGCACTCGAACCCACGACCTTGGGTGGGAGTCGAACCCTCGACTTTTAAATTAAGTGCGATGACTGAGCGTAGTACACTAAGCGAATTAAGGGGATGACTAAGCGAACTAAGAAGATGAGTAAGCAGATTGAGAGGGATGACTAAGCGACGTAGACTAAGCGAATTAAGGGGGATGTGTACGTCATATGTCCGTGCTTAATGCATTATAACACTTGGGCCTTCGCCTTCAAGTCGTCTTAGGGATAACATAAGATATCCCTGTGAATTTTTATTATTAATAGAGCAAAACCTCTACTACGCCATAGATCGCAAAGTTATTCATCGCGTCGCAATGACCTTGAGTGCAAGTGTGGCAGGTGTAACGTCACGCTACGTGATCCGCTGCGGAGAGGCGTCGCAGCTGCGCTCGCTCGGAGCACGTGACTACGTGACTAGGCGAGGGTTTAACGGCTGCTTCGCCGGCGCTTGGTCTCAGTCTCGACTCTCGCCATGGATGGCGCGCCAGCTGGCCGCCTGTGCGTGCGCTTCAGCGCAAGCGAGAGGCTGAATCCAATCATCCAGTAGATATAGCTATACGGCAGGCGGCAGGCTGCGAAATTTCAAGCAAATGCGAAGTTGGCTTTGCTTTTGCTTTTACGGAGCAAAGGGAGGCGCAGATTAGTACGTTATAGAGAAGCATACCAAGTGCGGAAGCGTGTATTAATGAAACACTGTGTGCATAGTTTTAGCAAAACAAAGACAAACAGTCCTTTCGCTCGTGATAACTAGGTTTACAAGAGTTAAACCTCGGCCAATTTTTTTATTATTAGCTCAAGGTGGTGTGTAAGTTTGGACATTTCCTACCAAAACGATCGCGGACTTCGCACCAATGCACGTGAATTTTTCTCAAATGTAACTTCGTCTTCTTTTGCTATTTTTGTTATTTCCGAAACTCGGATCTGCAGTGAAATTTTTCTTCAGATTTTTTTCCACCACATTACAACGTCTTCCGCAGTGACCGGGACTGCAGTGGAGTTAAACAAAAAGGTGGTGGCGTACTTATTGCTGTTGACAGTTCACTGGGATGTGTAAGGCGCAACGACATAGAAAGGGTACAGGAGTCGATTTGGCTTGAAGTCAGCCTAGCACGCTGTGAAAAATTGTTAATCGGAACTTCCTATGTACCGCCGAGTATTTCCCCTGCCTTCTTTGATGAGGTCATCTATTTAAAGTGTCTTATCCTCCCATAGCAAGCACAGAGTAATCTTTCTTGGTGATTTTAATACACCTGGAAATGGTTGGAACACGCTTAGATATTCTCATTGCAATCATTACATAGGGAACAAATGCAACCTGTTGTTGGACTTTCTGTCCTTCTGTTCACTTCAGCAACATAACTTGATCGCCAATTCCTGTGGTAACGTCTTGGGGCCCATTCACACTTGCGACTAGGCGAGGTCGCGCGACCAAGTTAGTCGCAAAGCGACCAGTCGCAAGTAGTCGCAAATGGTCGTTTTTCTCGAAATGCGACCATTTCGGGCCAGTCGCTCACTGCTCGATTTTTCAGTCGCGCGACCGCAGTCGCAGAACAGCTGAACCAATCAGATGCGAAGGAACAGGACGTCCGTATACACTGACGCTTATTTTACGCGGCGATGACATTTCAAGCAGATGTGAACGGCATATCGCGAGACACTTCGGTTGAGCGACTCGTCGGGCGCATTTGTAAGTGTGAACATCGTTCGTCTTTAGTAGTTTTCTGAATGCCAGTCGCAATCGGTCGCGCGACCTCGCCTAGTCGCAAGTGTGAATGGGCCCTTAGACCTTTGTCTCTCGAATGCTGAAGTTAGATGTCTCTCGTTGTGACATTTCCCTTGTACGTCCCGATAAGTTTCACCCATCACTAAAAATAACTATCCGTGTGTCACTCCTGAGGCAGAGCTCCCCCAGTGGCATTAATGAATCCTCTTGATCTGCTTTCAAGCGGGGTGATTATGTTGGTTTATATGATTTCTTGTCCACCACCGATTGGTCACTGGTCACAGACAAAACTAATGGTGACGACAAGTAGATCAGTTTACGAAGATTATTTTTAGTAGTATGCGCAAATACATTCCTTGATCAGTACAGTCCTAAATGCTCTAAGTATCCCCACTGGTTCTCATCTGAACTTATAATTGCCTTAATGTATAAAGATCGCGCGCACCGTAAATCCAGAAGTCCTAGCTGTGCCTAATGAATGGAGAGAAGAATTCCGCTTTCTTTTTTGGGACTCTGCGAATACCTCTATAAGCGGGATTACGACTCATATATCGCATTCTTGGAGAAGAGCGCCTCCGACCAGCTGGCGCAATTTCGAAATTATACCCGCAAGCGCTCTGGTAAACGTGGAGAGTGTTTTGGCCTGCAGGACTCTAAAGGAGCAGAAGTCCAAGCAGTTGCAAATTGTCTTGCTGCCCATTTCTCATCCTTATATAAAGCTTAAAGTTTGAACGCTAGTGTCACGGAGCAGCACACGATGGTTCCTACATCTCGTGGTGTGTTGTATGATTGATGAAAAATTCATCAGCGAATGCCTTAAGCGCTTGAAGCCTTCCCTATCCTATTTTAAAAGCTTACGGCAGTATATTTGCTCCAGTATGGACATGTGTATTTAATAACTCTTTGAATACTTGCACTTTCTCTCACATATGGAAAACTGCTCGTGTTTTTCCTGTATTTAAGTCTGGCTGTAAAACCGGTGTCTCGAATTATCGCCCGATTTCTCTTCTCTGCGCCAAGTCTAAGATTTTTGAGCTTGCTCTTCACAACATATTGTCTTTTACCGCGAAGAACTCATTGATCCCTAATCAGCATGGATTCCTCACCGGCCGCTCTACTATCACAAATCTCGCAAGTTTCGTGACAAAGGTCTCCGTGCCGGTACTCAAAAGGGGGTAAGTTGACACCATTTATTGTGACCTCAGAAAAGCTTTTGATGTGGTCAGCCACTCACTGCTTCTGATCAAGCTTACACATTTTGGTGTTGAGTCGTCAATTGTAAATCTCTTGCGAAGTTATCTTATTGATAGATCATGTTATGTTAACGTCAGTGGCCAAGCGTCTTCTCCTTACGTGGCAACTAGCGGCGTCCCTCAGGGATCAGTATTGGGATCACTTCTTTTTAAAATTTTTATTAATGACATTCGGCATTCTTCATTCCTTCTATATATGCCGATGCCATAAAGATTTTAAAGACAATTCACACTCTTGATGAGTCACCCACTACTCACCTGTATACGCAGTCGCTGTAGCAGCTGGCTGCAAGAGACACGGCAACTTGCGAACGTCTGGACCTTTCGGACGAGTCTCGCCGCAGAATGCTGAGAATGCGCGGAGATTGCGCGCTCCTTTCTTTTATAGCAGGTCTTATCTCGGCACCGAGGAGCTCAAGACTTGCGCGGAGGAGAATACACATGGCAGAAGTTTTACGCACAGTTCGGGTGCAAGGGTGCGGCCACGCTCTCGTCAAACATCCGGGACAAGAAAACAAAGCGGCCTTCTCGATTTCGTCCTCACAATCACTGCACGAATGACGCCACACTACCGTGGGTTCAGAACTAAGCCGCTGCAAACGCCTCGTGTTTCGACGACGATGAAGCTTCGAGGACAGTGCAGATACGCAGCTAGATAGACGTGTGAGCAGCGTACGCTGTTTACCAATGACGCATGTTACGGTTGTCGTGATACCGTTGACACTTATTATAGTTAACAGGTTAACGAAACGAAATGAAACGTTAACTTTACCGGTGGCTCTGACGTACGTGCGACCACACTGTCAAAGCGAGCCACCGTAGAATACATTACCATTTGCGGGGTGTCCTAGACCACCGCATAACCGTCTCTGAGATACAAGTCGCAGAGAAATTAATTGACTAATTAATTAGTTTGGGAAAAATTGGGAAGGCATGTTGCCAACTATTGTGTCGCCAGCTTCTACGTTGATTTGCCTCTGAGTACCCTATATACCGCAAATACTCACGCATTTCAGGAAAGTTCGGCGTGAAACGACAATTGGTTTGTTAACAACATTCCCGGGTTGCTATTGTGAAGCTGTGTGTCCTTCTGAAATGTTTTAGTAAATGGCCACACGACGCATCGTCGTATATTCCTTGAACGGTATCTGTCTATCTGACTTTCGTTTCGCAGCCATAGCAGCTGCCGTGCGAAGATTGAATTAGCGTATTTTACCGCGTTTTACTTCGTTACGTTGCTAATTAGTAAGTTCATGCACACTCCCACGCACACCGCCGCCGGTATTTTTGACAAAAATGACCTTATTATTACTAATGTTTCAGCGTCATTCATAAGCTCACGACAACGCACTTTGTCCTCGATCACACGATATATATACAGGGTGTCCCACGTAACTTTAGCCAAACTTTAAAAATATGCAAATTCCTCCTAGCTCAACAGAACCAAGGTAATGCTGTTTGCGGTCGCTTAGAGATACTCAGATTATTTTTTGCATTCCGCCTAATTAGCTAATTAGTCAAAATTAATTAATAAACTTCTTAATTATTATAATTATATGAAAAGTGTCAATGAGAAAATTGTAGAGCACTATGAAAAACTCCCGATACAGCTTTCTGTTGCTCAATGCGTGCAACATAAAAGTGTTTTTCTGAGCGTGGAAGAAGCCCGCGAATGCACGCAAAATTGCCGCGCAACTGGCCGTTCGAGGCACTTTGTGTGCCTCGTACTAGATTCCTAGAAACCTGTCTCGTACTAGATTCCTTTTCTTTCTTTTCATTGATTCCTTTTTTTAATGTCCTTATTAGAATGAAAGCTTGCCATGGAGCATAAAGTTTTATGTGTATGCAGTGAAGCTGGTGTTGAGTCCATAACTTAAGTAGTGTCTTGGGGTGTATGTCATCTTGCAACATGTGGTAGTGCAGAGAAATACGACGCGCAGAAAAAGACCGGCATGTTCCGGTTGTGATGTCACGCTATGGTGCCACATTGAATGGCGGGCGCCTGCTTTACGCGTGTCTTCCCGTACGTGGATCTTGCTTCATCTTGGACAGTTAAATCAAAACACATGCTCAATGGTTTTCGCTCTATCCACAGACCCATAGCTATTTAATAACTGGAGATATCTGCACCGAGTTCAACAACATTTGTGCCGAGGTTTATTTAGCAATATTATGTTTCATAAACATTTAAACGTGAAGAAAAGAAAACAAACAATTATAAACAGCTAATGTCACAGCCCAAGTCGCAGTACAGGAGACGTGCGAGAGTTCCTTTCTTCGCGGACGCCCCTCGTTTGCCTTGTCTTCGTATTTTGGCTGGCGGATCTCTCTCCACTGTACGCGCATCGTTTGCTCGTTCGACGCGCACGTTCTCACGAGCGAGTCGTCACGCGTGTGAATGCGCGTGTATATGGCAGGCGGGCATCGCTGCTGGCGAAAGCTGCCGCACCCTAATTACGACGCTCATCAACGCATGGCCGGCGGGCCCGCTCGCTGTGAAGGATCTCGCCGCGGGCGCGCGGCTGACGGCCGATGGGAACGCGCGCATACCAGGGCAAGTTTGTTAACGAGAAAATAAGTCCGGATAGGAAGGCGGTGAATGTGTGATTATTATTATTATTATTATTATTATTATTATTATTATTATTATTATTATTATTATTATTATTATTATTATATTATTATTATTATATTATTATTATTATTATATTATTATTATTATATATTATTATTATTATTATTATTATTAGTTGTTGTTGTTGTTGTTGTTGTTGTTGTTGTTGTTGTTGTTGTTGTTGTTGTTGTTGTTGATGATCCCTAATCAGCATGGATTGCTCACCGGCCGCTCCACTATCACAAACCTCACAAGTTGCATGACCCATGATCCCCTCGCCGGTACTCCAAAGAGGGCAAGTTGACACCATTTATTGTGACCTGAGCAAAGCTTTTGATGTGGTCAGCCACTCACTGCTGATCAAGCTTACACACTTTGGTGTTGTATTGTCAATTGTGAATCTCTTGCGGAGATATCTTATTGATATATCATGTTATGTTAACGTCAATGGCCAAACGTCTTCTTACGTGGTAACTAGCGGCGCCCCTCAGGGATGAGTATTGGGACCACTCCTTTTTAAAATTTTTATTAATGACGTTCTTTCTGCCATTCGGCATTCTTCATTCCTTCTATATATGCCGATGACATAAAGATTTTTAAGACAATTCACACTCTTGATGACTGTCGCATCCTGCAGTCTGACCTGCTTTCTTTTTCTAAATGGTGCACAGATAACAACCTAACCTTGAATGCTATTAAGGCCAAAGTCTTGACTTTCACCCGCAAAACAGCAAGCATTTCTTTTTTGTTATTCTGTAGATTCTGTACCATTGTGTAGGGTCCGTGAGTTGAATGATCTCGGTGTACTTTTTGATACAACCTTACACTTTTCAGCTCACACTAAACGCGTTGCAATGCGGGGTATGCGCACTCTTGGCTCTCTTTGCAGACTATCGAGAGAATTCAATTCTCCTACACCGCTTCTGCAAGTTGTACACAACAATCTGTTTTGCTCAACTCGAATACACATCGGTCGTCTGGAACGGCATCTCTAGATCCGACAGTGACATTATAGATCGGGTCGAGAAAAAGTTTCTGAGCATATATCATCACCGCTTTGCTAACACGGGCGCTGGACCTTGCTCTAGCACTGTTGGGCTATTGTCATTGCCCTTACTTCGCTGCCGACGTAGCTGTGCTGACCTTCTGTTTCTTTACAAACTTCTGCACGGTATCCTCATGTGCCCGGAACTCCTCAGTTGTATCATGTTTCGTATTCCGCGCAAGATCACCAGAGAACACAGACCTTTCCATGTTGCTGCCTGTCACCACCAACACTCAACCGTCCACCGAATACAGTCTTTATAACGCCCACTTTCATGACTTCGATATTTTTCACAACTCGCTGTCAGTATTTTGTTCTGAGCTTTGCGTTGTTGTGTCTTAGTTTCAGATATTGTTCAACTTCCCTTCTCCTCTTTTTTCCCATGTATGCATTTTGCGCCTTGTTGTATGTACACTTTTTCTTTTAAGGATTGTTATTTTTTATTCATTGTTTTTTTTTTTACTGATATTCACCTGCTGTATTTCTTTTTCTATGTATACGTGCGCCAGCACTTAGACCTCACGGTTGTTCCTAGTCACGATAAATAAATGATTGGTTGATTGACTGAGTGATTGATTGATTATTATTATTTATTGGCGTCCGCTTTGAAACGGGGCGGCAACAAATAGTGACTTAACCTGCTTGAGCTAATCGATTAATCTGTAGATATTGTTACGCGAACGAAGGATTAAGTACTGGAGACTATTTACAAGTATATTTACAAAAGATAGCTGCAGCGCTGGCCAGATCAGCCGATAGCTCGAGAGCCCAGAGCAGTTCGTCTTCTTCGTCTAGGCGCCCGCGCGCATCGTCCAGAAGAAACACGCAATATACATGTAGCATAATCCCCGGCAGGAGAAGCACCGTCTCGGTGCGTCTAAATATCAGTGGGAACAGGAGGGTAGTACGGTTTTAGGCGTGCTACATGCACAACGTCAGTGGAAGGCGGGGCAGACGAGGCACTGGTACTGACTGGGGCGATTTCATACGTAACTGGAGTCACGGCACGAAGCACTCGATATGGGCCTGTGTACCGAGACAGGAGTTTTTCAGACAGGCCAACCTGACGAGTCGGTGACCATAGGAGTACCAGGGATCCAGGCGAAGAGTGAACGTCTCTGTGATGTCGATCGTACAAAACGCCGTTGGTTAATTCTCTCGGGAGGTCAGGAGGCGAGCGCGTGCATCGTCCAGAAGAAACACGCAATATGCATGTAGCAATATTTATCAGTCTAGCATTTTGTCTTTGTCTCATCAATCTTCCTTTAAACCTCTGTATTTACCTTGTATAGTTCCTTATGCCTGTAACGAATCCGGTCCTCTCAATAACTTTCCTGCTTTTTTCCCACCAGTATTCTAAACGTACGGTGCTTATCTAGATTGCTGACTGGTTAAGGCTTCCATCCGCTATAAACCCCGGCGCTTCTGGAAGGTGGACGTTTCTTTGTTCATTATGTTGGACTAACAGTTACGTGCGAAGTCGTAGCACACATATGTACAGACAGTAGGCTTCAGACATTTGTGCGCAAAGCTTTGATTATATAACCAAATACATAGGTGCTCACCGGTGCAACATGTGCTCCCTAAAACTAGGCCTATAAGTACTCGTGAAGTTGCCCTTAGAGTAACTTCACGAGTAGAGTAACATCACCTTGGTCGTTGTTGCTTGTTGGATATGTGGTGCATTCTTACCCCGGAGTCCTTGGTAAAAATTACGTATATATGTATACACCATCATACAAAGCCTTAATATATAGCGAAAGAACTCAGTTCTCATACTTTCTTTCATGTATATTTATTATTTTACTTTCTTATGCTTTTACAATACCATCGACTTCATATGACAATGTAAGCGGTACTTATAAGTCCAATAGGCCCCATTGTATTGTTGGTAATTATATTTCAGTTGTGTTAGTAACTGCACTACCGAGGTAGTATTTAGTTAGTACTAAATTATCGCTTTTTTTTAGCTTCAGCAGGTAGTGCAAAGTACTAACCATCATTTTACTATCTGCACTTACTAAGATGGTAGTGCTTTTTGGGACTAGTAATGTGTTAGTATTTACTTGGTGGAAATGACGACCTTTTTTTAAATAGTGTATTGCACCCTTCCCATACAAAATTGTCAATAACAGGCGGCTGCTCCAAATCTCGTCGATGCGTTTCGGTCAAGGCGTACACGCTAATCGCTTCATCATTCAGCTGCGTTTGAATTTCCAGCCACTTTTCCTGCTTGCGACCACGCTGCATGTTAATGTAGCCAATTTTACATTCTCTATTCTTATCCTCTGCGCGTAGTTTCTTAACTCCTCGTCGTCTGCCCTTTACTGGTGTTTCGCTACGTTCAATACTTAATCCTGCTTGCCTGGGGCCCGCCTAAAAAAACTACAGCTCACTTGCGCGGACAGTGCCACGCAGTGAAAGGCGCTCGCACAAGCCAGTCGTTTCGAGAGTCTTTGTACATGAAATCGGAGACAGTGGGACAATAGGTGGTCTACGTTGCCCTTAATTGCCACATGGAGCACTGTCAGCCGGTAAAACTTCGCATCATTCCCGTAGCAATCTGGATTATCAGGTGAAGAGACTAGATGCAGCCTACTTCCGGTAATGTTTTTTGCAGGGAAGAAAAACGAAGGGCAATTAAAAAAATACACGGAGCGCTGGCTGGAGGCTGGGCGATTAAGAATGATAAGGTGTTCGCTTGGCTGCATTCAGCTAACGAGAAGCGATGGTCATACTTGACATAGTTTAGTGTAATGCTTCATGCGCACAAACAATTTGCTTTTCATTCCCCCTGACACGCACTGATACACCTGCAGCGCATTTACCATCAGCGCCCACCCGCCCATGTGTGGTACGTTCGATTCGCTTCGCGAACTGCTTCGAGCCTTTTCAGCCAGCTCTGCTGAGCTGCCGTGCGAGACGTGCATTGTGTCTACCGCGAGTGCCAGGAAAGCTGTGAACTCTTTCTGCGCAAAACCCACGCTGTTTGAATGGCAATGAGACGATGCCGTTATGTTGTATAGTGCTGAAACGAATGGCGAGCTTCAGCACCTTGGGTGTATAAATTTAAGCAGCGCGAAGAGGACGAGAATCGAGAACAAACACAGCAGGACGAGCGCTGTATGCTGTACCTTATGCTGTAGTATGCCACATTGAAGGGCAAGCATATCGAATTGGTCTTCGGAGTTAAGGTCCCTAGCATCGGCTCAGTGAGCACCGCAGAGAGTTATCGCTATATGACACGATTTGCTTCTATAGCGTACGTTTGGTAGCAGTTATCAGTCATTGTCTCTATACCGCTCACAGCACTCGCGTGTATTGCCTTCGATTCGTGAAAGAATTGTGAAAGGCCGTCATGTTTACGACTCTGCCCGTATACATGGTTCTATTTTCAGAGTTTACGATGAGGGAACGTGTGAGCAATCGTGGCCGACGAGGGCTTATCATTTATCGGGACGCTTCTGTCCTTGCATCTGACGTTTACATTGATAGAGAGGCCCCGGAGAAGCGTTTTTGCCACCAGCCGGCGCCGATGACAGGCGCTGCAGGTTGCCGCCTCTTGACGCGTTGCGTGCATGCAGTGTTGTAGCTCTATCAGTTTATATGGCTCTCTTTCAACAAAGACCTTTTCCCGCCTGTATTCCCGCTTCTAACGATGGTGCAACGAGGAATTGCTGAATTGCAAGTGGAAAGCCGGAACTGCCGTCGACGAGCCATGAGTCGTGCCTGTTGTCATCCTGTCCCAGCTGTTCGGTACATGTGTCGGTATTACGGAAACAAGCAAGGCGCAGGATCCGCTGCTGAGTGCATCGCATCTGTGCAACATGCTGGGAGTTACGCCTAGCGACAGGCATTATAAAAAGAAGTACTAGCTGTGTTACGGGCCGGGGTTTTGGGAACCTTCAACAACGTCTGTCTGCTTGGAGCTCGAACCAGGTTGACCATCGGAGAGGGTCCGGCAGGGAAGACGAGGCGACGTAAAAACAAGTAACAGAAGTTTAATACATGGTTACGAGTGAGCGGTGTGCTCCAAAGAAAACATACAAGAAACATTCAGCGTGTATGCATCTGCATACTAGGACGAATCAAAAGTGTGTTCTCCACGTGGCTGCTGGGTGACTTTCCCGGGCACTATCCCCCTCTCGCCTCCCCCAGTGCAGGTCATGGGGCAAACCAGACGAAGTAGAGACGGTGGGTGACCGTAGCGGGATGAGCGTCCTCAGCGGGGAAGGAAGGGTTGCAGGGCGGCACGACAGGTTTCGTCTGTGACCCTCGCGACTGACACGTCTATTCATGTTGACGAGCGAGATCGTTAGGCACGCCGATTACCATGCGTTTGCACGTGGTCCGAGCATCGCCGCTCAAAGGGAATCGTAACAGCTGTCAGCCACGAAACTGGATAGTGCGCCGTCTTCAACTAGTCCAAAAAAAGATAAGCCGCGCTGTTCGTACGCAATTTCTTAGCCTAAAAGTTTTTACGCAGCAGATCATTTAACTTACGGCACCTTACGGCGTTGTATGAGAGCGAGGAGGAAGGAAAGCTCGGATTAAATCATGAGAAATGAAAGAAGCAGAAGGGTCCCTATCAAAACGCCGAAATTGAAGAGGCCGAATTATGAAAAGGCCGAACGTCAGAACGCTGAAAAATTGAAATGCCGAAAAATTGAAATGCCTAATAAACGAAATGCCGAAAAATCAAAATGCCGAAAAGACATAACGCTGATAACCACGTGAAAAAGAAATGACGGGCTTTGTGACTACCACTTGTTCGTTTTCTTGTCAGTTTCGGTTTCAAGGAGCCTGCCAAGGGGAACTAATTGTTCACGTAACTTTCACATGAACTCCGCTATTCAAAATTTGTTCGTTGAGATAGGTAGCATCGAGGACGGGCCCAAAAGTACTCATTTACTGTAGCCACCTATTGTTGATAGAAGGCGGAGCAGCTGGCCATTGCGCTGGCGCTCCTTCGGTCGGACAGGGAAGATATTTATACGGACTCGAGATCAGCCCTTCGAGCTTTCTCGACTGGGGCAGCTTGTGAGGAGGTTTGGTAGGGCACTTGAGGGTAAGGTGTTTACTCTTCACGTCATTACATGGTTCCCGGCGCACGAAGGCGCCGAAGTAGGGGGGCTAGCCAACGTTAATGAGTTGGCCCATGCCCGGGCGCGAGGTCTTGCCGGCCGCGCCGGGCACTGGGAGGCCGGTGTACCGGGTGGGACCGGCGGCGGGCTTGGTCCGACCTTTTTGGAGGCAGACCCCCCCGTTTCAGGGACATTCTCTCCACCTTCAACGAGATCACTAGCCACTATCAGATGAGTCGCAGGGCTTTCCCCTTGCCATATCGAAATCTCACGAGGCCTCAAGCCGTGACCCTCAGGCTAATACAAACGAACTCGTATCCCACACTCTCCGTCATCAGTATAGGTACACGGAGGTCTCCCCTCTGTGTCCCGACTGCGGCGGAGTTATCGATTTTAAACACATGCTCTGGGAGTGCCCCTCTTTACAGCACCACACGGACCACTTATTGATGGCGGAAGCATTTTATTCATTGGTCAAGAGCCATGAATGGATTGATCAACTCTGGGCTGTCCAGAAGGCCCACGGTGCGGCGGTGAGGCTTGGCCTTCCCGTCCCAACGTGGGAGCAGCCCGCAGTCTTAGCCCTATAAAAACGGGGTGAAGATTCTTCCGGACCTCAATAAATTTTACTCACTACCTACCTACCTATTGTTGATAATTAGAAAGTTAATTACCATAACTTCGCTGTAAGTAACGCATGTAAGTGGGGAAATTGCTCTGTATCTAGAGGCCGCCAATCCGTACACTCGAATGCTAAACATAATATGACCAAGATATATATTTTTCTAATTTTAAAAATTTGGTGCAGCTAAAAAAAAAGCACCCTGTAGATAGGTGATGCCGGCATTTTGATGTTTCGATGTTGTGAGTTCTCGGCATTTAAAATTTTCGGTGTTTCATATATTATTTTAGGCTTTTTCAATTTTAGGTGTTTTAAATTTCGGCATTCCGATAATTCGTCATGTTGATTTTCGGCGTTTTGACTGCCACCCCGGTCAACCGATAGCATGATCGCACATCATGCACCTGTAGTTGAGGCCATTTTCTTAGGGCAAATCACTACACACCCCTATTCGACAGCTCCCGTTTCAGGACGTCTACTACAGCGCTGACAAAAGCAACCGCGCTCGCCCGTTCAGCGCACCGCCGTCAAAGGAGTGGCAGTGGAAGTGTGACGCATTCTTCTCACAATTCTGCGGGTCAAATAAAGTTGCTTCTCTCGCTCGGGCTATTGCGAGCATACAGAAACACAGCCTATCAGACATTAAGCAGAAGTTGCGTGAGTGTTACTGCCTTCCACAGACAATAATGCACTAATACTGCTCAATGCGCTTTGAGATGACAAATCAGAGCGCGCCAGAAAGGTATACATTTTATTGTCTACTATTATGTTGGGAATGTGGAATACAAGTTTAAAATTTTGAATACCACGGTTAGATGCCAAAAGCTCCGTCTCAATTTACAATGAAAAAATAACTATCTGCATCCTCTCCTAATGTTTGCTATTGTAAGAACTGCATTTCATTTCCTAGAAACACACCTCAAGGTTACTTTCGGCAGGCCGAGACGACACAGAGGTCTAGATCAATTTAGTGTCGAATTTCTCGGAATCAAATGACAATAATATGAGTAAACCACTTCTTTAAACTTACACATGCACCGTGCTTCATACCCAGAATGAATATTTTGCGTAATCAATTCCGAGTGAGTTTGAAAAAAGAAAAGTTGAAGGCAATGTGCAATGTATTGTACAAAGGGTCTTGGGAGAAACACAAGTGTGATCATCTTTTTTATTTTTAAGTGCAATAATACGCGTACTAAGTTACCACTCGTAACCTAGCAAAAGCAAGTGCAACTATCGCGTGAGAGTTATGCATTTAGTGCACTTCTTCTAATCTATTTTTGTTGAAGGCAAGCCAACAGAAATGTATTAATTCTATCGCTGTATAACCAACGTAATTAGCTAAAAATGTATGATCAGGAACTTCACATAACATGTGCATTTCATTATTTTTATTGCGATAGCAATTATATGGACACTTCAACCGGATTTCTGCCGTCGCCGTCGCCGTCAGGTTCCCTATAGATAAAATCTTCGCCGCGCGCCGTATGCCCGAGCGGAAGCGTGCGGGGACGCGCGCTATCACGGAGAGCGAACGCACTCAATCTCCCACGCGCAAGCAAGGAAGCGGGAAGCCAGCGCCGGAGGGAGCTGGGGGGGGGGGGGGGGGGGCGCACTTCTACTCTGCCAGCAACCGCGCTCGTCGCTCGCTCGCACCGTCGCTTATCTCCACACGGCTCTGACCTTTATGCGCCGTGCATTCGCCGCTCAGTTTCCGTTGAAGCGATAGACCGCACGTACCTTCGCCCGCTGCTTGCTGCCATCGTTTTGACAGTCGTTGTCTGCAGTCATTCAGTGTGATCTATTCATGTTTGTTTGTGCGCGCTCACACCACGCTTGTTCATTCAGTTAGTAATAGTCGGGCCACATTTTCCAACGCACGCTACACATGCAATGCTGCCCGGATCGGCAGTGCAGCGCTACAAGTGTGTCCCTTCGCACGCGCTGCCCACGGGAAGCGCTTCTCATCAACACCACCGTTTCACAGGCGCCTTCTCGTGGTCATCGAGTCTCTCTTCATGTCGGTCTACTTACGCCGCAGCACACCTGCTTACTTAATCAGCTCATGTTTACTACAATTCATATTGCTACCAAAGCCGCTCACCTTACTTCGTATTGCATTGCTGTGTTGCTATCTCATTCATTGCTTCGCCCTTAGGGCGAAACTGTGACATTTTTTTAAACGAACAACCATCTGTAATGCGCACTGCATGTGGCAGCTACAAATAAATAAATAAATAAATAAATAAATAAATAAATAAATAAATAAATAAATAAATAAATAAATAAATAAATAAATAAATAAATAAATAAATAAATAAATAAATAAATAAATAAATAAATAAATAAATAAATGCCGCAACACGAATTTCCTCTCGGCATAACTGAAACATGTGATTCAGCCGCCGAATCGAAGAGTTATGCACTTGTGTTACACGACATATATACAGCCTTAGCCTAACAGTGTGAGCCTGCATTCCTCGGCGCGCCTTCACGCTGGGCGAGCAGTCGTGTCACGACGTTTCCGACCACCCGGGCTGAAGGATCGAGCTCGTGATTCGGGCGAGCCGGTTAATCGTGTTGAATAAGTTTTGACTGAACGCAAGCAAAGACACGACTCGTACGAAGCGTCGGTGTGGCCTGTCTTGTGTCCTTCTATTCCAGCGCTGAAAGTTATTGAACGTGGTAGGAGAGAAGTGGAAGCAAGACACCTCGGCCTTCCGGGAACACCGGTCGCTCAATGCAGGCACGCGGAAGTCAGCCTCGTAAAAAGCTTACGCGAAACCGGCCGAATAAGTGAGCAAAAGGGAGAGACGCGCGTGCACTCTGAAGCGGCAGCCTTTTCACGGAGAAAATTGAACACATATCGAGCGCCCGAGACGATCGCAGCTGGGTTGGCGTCACGCGCGGCCACCGCTGGCTGTTTAATACGGCCGACAAAAAAACGACCGTTTGCCTTAAAAAGAGGTTGAGCGCGCCTGCGTGTGGCTGGCGCGGAAAGATGCGCGCGGCCGCCGCCCTTTATCACAGCGCACAGGCACGAAGCCCGTATTTTTGTTCCGTTTCGTTTCCTACATAAGTTAGCCCGCAGTAGGCATGGAGCACATGTGGCTCTGGGAGCACCGCGCACGGCTAAGTATAAACAACGGGCTGGCACTATAGACTATTCAGATCTGCATACGCTCGTAGTGAGTAGAAATTAAAAAAAAAGAAAGATCGTCTAAGCCATTTGTCATGTGCAAGCGTGGAATGCTCAATGTTTCATCATGAGAACGCGTATCGTGCGTGACGATTTCCACCCATCGGGGTGTAATGCGTTTTGCCTACTGAGCACGAGATAGGGGGTTCGATTGCCGACAGCAGTGGTCCACGGAGAATACGAAGTGCTTCACATGTCTTGCGATACAATAGTAGTTACCTCTTGTGTACGCCTACTTCTTACGTCCATGCTTCAGAACTCATAAAGAGCGCTATATGTGTATTTGCGGAAAATTGTGTGTCAGTCTGTCGGTTATGTTGGCGGCATTGGAGCATTTGCCCTGCATCTTGTTTTCAAGGTCTTTCCGGCTAGCGCCTTTCCGCTTACACTTCTCGAGCTTGATATACTTACAGGCGTGAGTGAATGTATAACGAGGCAGTGAAAAAAAAAAAAAGAAAAACACGGACGAAGAAAGGTATGAACACCGGACTTTTATCTACTGACCTGCGTTGTTATACTAATCAGTTTTAAATATATGATTGCGCATCCATCCTTTGGATATGGTTGGCGAGGTTGGATGGCCATGTGTCGCAGCCAGAACATGCGGGCCGTGCGCATCAGCGGCAGTGAATGTGTCTCCGATAAAGCAAAACTTGCGCCAGTGTCCTGATAGCAAAGGCACAGGTTAAAACGCTAAACATAGCTCGCATATTATTGATGGCGAATGACGTATAATGAAACGTGTATTCAACGAGAATGTAACTTTCGCTATCGGAGCAGTGGCGTAGGAATTTGTTTCGAAACGTGGTAGGAAGTGGTCGCCGGTAACAGCACGCCAACTTGACTTTGAAAACCTTCCTCCCACTTCACTGCATAGACGTATATAGTGTCACGTCGTGGAAGAGCAACCGCGCATCGATGAACCCGACTTAAAACCTTCGTCACTGCCCCTGCTCTCTGGCGAAATCCGAAAGAGGGTCGTAGACCTCACAATGGTAGTCTCAGCATCCCACCAGTCCAATTCAACCCCAGTGCATGGTCCGCTTTTCTTTTCTTCTTTTTATTAAATGTATTTAAGGAGAGGTTGGTGCCTATATGTGGTGCCGGCTACTCCTCTTCTCTTACGTGATAGTTGTCGGAAAGTTGTCTAAAATCACAAAACTGTACTAATAACCACATGTACGAACATTCAAGTACTAAGTCTTAACTGTGTCATGATGTTTAATTAAAGATAGGAAGCAGCAGATACACAGCAGCCAAGCAGCAGCGAACAGCCCGAGCTCTGTTGCAAATCACCGCACGGGTCGTCGTCTCCGAGCTGCTATCCAAAACACAAGGCGCGTCTGCTTCATTACATTGGCCCCGGGTGAGAAACGGAGCCATCCTGGCGACCTCCTCAGGGGAGCCATCCTCAGGGAGCGGACAAGATGAGAGGGTCGTAATATGGCTCCAGGCGGATAACATGCACCGTCTCGCGACCCCGACAACGAAGGTCCGGTGACGGTGTGACGGGCTCAACAATATAGTTCACAAGTGAGGAGACGTCGATGATCTGGTACTGGCCGTGGTACCGCGCAAGTAGTTTGGAAGAAAGGCTGGGAGTGTGAGGCGGTATCCATAGGCCAAACAAGGGAACCGGCAGGGAAGGTGGGCGTGGCCTGGTCAGTGTCACGTCTGGTCTTCTGACGCCCCTGGTCCTCACTGGTCTGCGAACGAGCCAGCTGGCGGCAATCTTCAGCATATCGGGCGACTTCTGAAATTGTAGTGCATTCGGAGGCCTCAGGTCGGTAGGGCAGGATAGTATCCAGTGGACACGAAGGCTCACGTCCGTACAGCATAAAAAAGGTGAAAAACCGGTGGTCGCATGCGTCGCGGTGTTATAGGCGAACGTAACGAACGGGAGTACGGTGTCCCAATCGGTGTGGTCGGACGAGACGTACATCCTCAATATGTCGCTGAGTGTTCGGTTGAACCTCTCCGTGAGACCGTTCGTTTGTGGGTGATACGCGGTCGACTTCCGGTGAATGATCTTGCACTCGCGAAGAAGGGATTGTATTGCTTCGGACAAGAAGACACGACCCCTACCGCTGAGTAGTTCTCGAGGCGCACCGTGGCGAAGGACGAAGTTACGAAGAATGAACATCGCAACGTCGCGCGTGGTCGCGGCGGGAAGGGGCGCGGTCTCGGCGTAGCGCGTCAGATGATCGACGCCAACGATAACCCAGCGGTTTCCACATCCGCTGTATGGGAGCGGGCCATAGAGGTCGATGCCTACGCGGTCGAACGGTCGAGCATCGAGCAGGACACGGTAGCGGCTGTAGTAGGCCAGGAGGGTGCTGTGGAGGGGTCTCGCTTTGTTGGCAGGCGGTGCATGATCGTACATACTGCTGGACAAACCGATACATTCCACTCCAGTAATATCGTTGACGCAGCCTCGTGAAGGTTTTTAGGACGCCGGCGTGGGCGCTTTGAGGGTCGGTATGGAAGTACGCGCACATATCGGAGCGCATGTAACGAGGTATAGCCAGAAGCCATTTCCGACCGTCTGGCATATATTTGCGGCGGTAGATGGTGTTGTCTCGCACGGCAAAGCGGGCTGCTTGACGGAGTAGCGTCCGCGTTGAAGGAACGACCGATGGAGCGGCAAGGTAGTCGAGCAGCAGGGCAAGTGATGGGTCCTTGCGTTGCTTGGAGGGCATGTCGATAGCGGTCAGTAGTGACGGGTCTGAGGTCGGAGAAGGAACGGAAAGAGAAGCCACATCAGGTGTCTTCGGCGAGCGGGAGAGCGCGTCAGCGTCGGAATGCTTTCGACCGGAGCGGTATACGACACAAATGTCGTATTCCTGCAGGCGAAGCGCCCAACGGCCGAGGCGGCCCGACGGGTCTTTCAATGAGGAGAGCCAACAAATTGTGTAGTGGTCAGTGATGATGGTGAAAGGACGGCCGTAGAGATAAGGACGAAACTTGCCCAATGCCCAAATGATGGCTAAGCATTCCTTCTCTGTAACGGTGTAATTCATCTCAGCTTTCTTAAGGGTACGGCTGGCATAAACCACGACGTATCCTTCATTCGTGGCTTTCCGTCGGGCCAAGACCGCACCAAGGCCGACACCACTGGCGTCGGTGTAAACCTCTGCCGGCGCAGTTGGGTCGTAATGGCGAAGAATCGGCGGTGAAGTCAGCAATCCGCGTAACTTGTCAAAGGCTTCATCGCATGATGATGACCACGCGGAAATGCCTTTACTTGCGGTAAGCAGCTTCGTCAAGGGTGCGATGATAAAGGCGAAGTTCCGGACGAAGCGTCGTAAATAAGAGCACAGGCCTATGAAACTTCGCAGGACTTTGATAGATGTGGGCTTCGTAAGCTCGGCGATTGCGCGAAGTTTGTCGAGATCGGGAAGGATGCCGTCTTTTGAGACAACGTGACCCAAGACAGTTAATTTTCTGGCAGCGAAACGACACTTCTTGAGGTTGAGCTGTAGGCCAGCTGAAGTGAGACAGGTCAGGATGTCATGCAGGCGGGCGAGATGTGTCGGAAAGTCCTGTGAGAAAACAACTATGTCATCCAGGTAACACAAACAAGTCTTCCACTTGTGTCCGCGAAGGATGGTATCAATCATGTGCTCAATCAGATAAATAAATGTTCGCGCAACAGAAGAGTTCACATAACATAAATACTCACAAAACCGAAGTGTTCACACGCAACACATGAGTTCACAAAGCATAAACGTTCACAAAACCAATATGTTCACACAGAAGATGTTGGGAACTTGCGAATTAGGTCCCTCTTAAATGCCGCGCTCTAAATACAACAGTCTTGTATGCAGACACAAATGCTACATGAACGCAAAGACACAATAAACATGTAATCAAGAGTACCTGTTAATAATAACAATGCCAGCAATAACTGATATCTGTCTTAGTATTTTTTTATATTTTTGATTCCTCCAAAAATTGTACTAAGGCGCGCGCAGCAATGTTTTGTAGTTTTTCTGTCGGCCATGGACCCAAAATTTTTCCTATGGATAGTGGTCGTCTATCCAAGCCATGCAGTTTTTCTGAAAGCTTCTTACGGGGAGCATCATGTTTTTTTACAGTGTAGAGAAGGTGTTCTATGTCTTCTTCAGCCTCTTCACATGAGCATGTAGCACTATTAGTTTTTCTTATTCTATACAGGAAGCTTTTAGTATAGGCAGTGCCTAGCCAAAGCCTATGTACTCCTGTCGAAGGTGGCCTCTTAATTGTTTCCAAACGAGGGCCTTCGCGGTGGGTATCACGGGTTAGACAATCGAAGCTTTCGCTTCCGGGTTGTAGCCCAAACGATGTTTCTCATTTTTTGTTTCGATTTTCCTTCGAGGGTTGAACTGGCCGGTGCAGCGAGACGGACGAGCTGAGAAGGAGAGAAGCCGGAAGATTGAAAACTCACCGCACCTGTCCGCGGGTTTCTCTCGAACACGCAGCCGGTGCACTCGATCATCTCCTTGAGTAAACGGCGGCGCTTTATGTGCCAGTCGCATTCACGTCAAGCAGCGCGCTCAGTCCGGCTCTTCCTGTAACAATGGCGCCTGTTTGGAAGCGAGCGATACAGGTTCAGAAACACAAAATAACACATGTTTATGTCGGGACTGATTCACTTAATGAGGCAGTCATTCGTTCAAAGGAGCAGATGCAATTGTTTGCAATGTCGAGTAACGCTCATGAGGCTCCAAAAAGGTTTTGTTTTGTTCGTTGCGTCTCTTCGGACCTCATCGCTCATGCTTATTGGACCGCTAGGGCAGCCACCTGCGATACTTCGCAACATCAGGTTAGCTAGTGCATGAGTGCGAAAAATGTTCAGAACTGGCTCAGTGTGTGGATGATGAAAAAGTTTAAACCAGCGGAGACAGTCGTGATCCATAGCCAGCGTTGGGGTGACTTTGCTACAACTCGGTGTTTGAGAACCACGACGAGGAATTTCGCCAATTAGTCTTTCTGGTGCACTGTATAGCTGACCACGGTGTGCAGAGCCGGCTCTCACGACGTGCATACAGCGGAGTCCAGATACGGAGAATAGCGGCCTCAAGATGTACCGAGCACAATGGCTAAGCGGCAGCAGTGTATACGGCCGGGGAACGTGAACCGGCTCTTCAGAGTGTTCGTACGTGCGCGATGCAACTGCGTGGGCGATAATTTAACCGAGCAACACTGGGAGGTGTGTCTGCGTTCTTGGGTGGCCCATGACAACAAGAAAGTGTCCACGAAACTTAGTGAGCCCGCGTGGTTTGACGACCAAGCAAAATAATCACTTCTATTCATTATTTAACAGTATTTAGGCTTCAGAACATACCAACGCATTGATCGCACATTTGATACGCTCATACATCGACTACGCTTGAAGGAGGCTTACACGCCTTACTTCTTATATGGAATCAATAAGAGGTCGTCCGCTGTTTGCACACACTTGTAACACACACTTGATGTGTCTGTGGAATGTCTGCTCATCAAGTGTCCGCAATACGAGCGCCAGCGATAGACCAAGAATGTGCTATAACAAATATGTTTGAACAACAACATACAAAGATGCCTCTTCACAGCCTTTCGTGATTTTCTGATAGTGACTTTATGCAGTCTTCTTGAAAGACAAATCCGTTGTGAGTATTCTCAGTATCTGACTTCGTGCGCGTTTGTTGGGTTCCCTTCGTGATACATTTGGATGACAATTTTTCTCTTTCGTGTATGAACTTGCACTAATATATTATGTGCTTTATTCTGCTCTGTGTGCAAGGCTCTTTTTTTTAATGAAATCGCTTTGCCGATAGACACTGTTGTGGTAACGTTTACTCTGGCAGGATGTTCACATGCCGCTGATACAACACGCTATGACTATACATATTGTATAGGAGGCAATGCACCAGTTATACGACGCTCAATTTCTGCTATATTTTTTCCACATTCATTAGTCACTGGAGTTTATTTGTGATGACTGTCATAGCCGACACTTCCGTGGATTATTTTCACGCGGTCTCATAATTAAACCAACAAACAACGATACTGACAGTGTGTTTATAAAACACAACGGGATGTTTGGGATTATGACTGAAATAAAACTAGGTACCCTAACGTACAATCGTAAACATATAACAAGTCTTTGCATCTTCCACCCCGAAACACCTCTCCTGCTGTTTTTTTTTTTTTTTTTTTTTTTTTTTTTTTTTTCATGGTTCCGTGGCGCATCGGCCTTCCATCGGCACCTGTCGTTAAACTGCCTTCTTATTCTTGGACCTCAGTGTTGGTGTCTGCGTTGGAACTAATCTTTCAAAAGTGCGGACTAGTCCCGTTGCTGACCAAGCTGCAGCGGCGCGAACTTTCGCGTCCCATTTGCTGCACAGCAGCAATAGTTTTGCGCCAGCGAAACCATGCGAATAAATAAAACGCTTCTGCGCGCTGGCTCATCGGGCTGCGACGGCTGATGATTGACTGCGTATTCAACCTCCCTATTGAAAATTGAGTGCAACAACATTTTGTGGCAAATCAGTTCTGCGGTATCCCGCAAAGTGGAGTAAAATTAACAAAAGGGATAAATTGGCATCAATCAGTTTTGCAGCAGGAAGCTACGAAGGAAATCCAAGCGGTTCCGGTTCTCGGAAAGGAAACTTCGCAGCTGAAGAAAAATTCGTCCTGGTCTGGGATGTTCCCGGCCCATTTTACTTTTCTTAAAATTTTGTGTGCTCTCATGCTCCTTCATTGCACATCATGGAATGCTAATTTGGAAGCGCATAAAAACACGCACACGAGAAGAAACGAATACGAAGACAAGCGCTAAACGTGTGCCTTGTCTTCGTCTTCGTTAGCGCTTGTCTTCGTCTGTCCGTGTTTTTATGCGCTTCCAGATTACCATTCCGTGATGACAGACCAACAAGCCCACATCGCCACTCTCGTCGATTTCATTGTACACTCCCAATACAGCTGGCAATGCACATCAGAGTAGAATATGTATGTATATATATATATATATATATATATATATATATATATATATATATATATATATAGTGGCATTAATCCTCCACCTTTCTCTTCGTTACCGCCGTTCGTTGACCAGTGTGCCTGTATATTCACGAACTTTTGAGCACCGCGTCCAAAGTGAAGGGGAAAAAAAAAAAGTAAAGGACATGACGGTTTAGCTGCCCGTTGCGAACAATTTCCAGCTTTTTCTTTATATATATATATATATATATATATATATATATATATATATATATATATAGCTGCTTCTTGTCCAAACACTTGCGGTGGTCGTACTCAACTCTTTGAGTATAAGGCAATCAGATTGTACCGGTCGGGTTCACGGGTGCCAGTACTTTATTGAAAACGCCAGACTTTTGTTGTAGTTGACGTGTTCGGAAGGCGCGTTATATTGAGTTTGCGCGCCAGCAAAGTTGGTATCCGGAGAACCAGGATGGCAGTGTATCAGAAACCGCTGTGGTCTCTTGCAGGCGCAGTGTCGAATCGAAACTTCTTTCGCTCCGGTTTCTGTTCCAGTTTAGCGAAAACTGTTCAGTTCCGAGGCGATAACATTAACTGTTCAAACCTGTCTGAATCGGCTCATAAATATAACGTAAGAATATTGAAAGGAAAACAGCGCATTGATTTGTGCAAAATTTCTGTGATGTTCCTGAGCTGTACGGAAAGGCTGAAAAAAAAAAATAGAGAAAGGGGGGGGGGGGGGGGGGGGGGGAGTACGCGTGCTGTTTTTCATGCCGCGTGTAGTTGTGAAAAAAAAATCACATTGTGGAAGCACACCTAAAAACAATACGCCATTTCTGTAGCACGTATTCCAATTTTAATACCAGTGCGATCAAAAGCGACCACCTTGCTAGGAAGCATTTACACCGTCCTTTTTAAATCCCCTTTTCGTTTATCAGCTTGGCTAACGTTAGGTAGAATTTACACATGACTTTCCCGCCTCCGTATGTCTGACATGACAACGCACTTGTGCGGGCCGAATATTTGTCGATGCTTTTGTTTTCTACGGCATTTTTCACCTGAATTGCGAAGAATCGGTATGCGAAGTGCTGTCGAATATACGAGTGAAGGCTGCAAGCATTTATCTTAGTATATACGTTTTAAAAAGAACCGAAGAAAAATAAACTACCGGTGTTTAAAACAAACAGGCAACGAACGATATTCGAAAGCATCGCGCCAAAACCGCACCCCGAACAGCCATCGGTGAAAAAGTCATTTTGAGGAGGCAGGCGATGCAGCGGGGGGGTCACAGGAGCCAGACTTTGTCGGAGGCCTCGGAGCCGTGCTCCTCCTCCTCCTCCTCGGCGTTCATTGCAAAGTGAAACCACGTCGTCCGAGGTGGAACCGCTTTTCCCAATCCCTCGGCTTTCCCACCCGGCAGCGCCGCGTTCCGCGCGCCGAGCATTCGCTGCACGCATCGAAAAGGGCGACAGCTGTGCGCAGAGCGCGCGCCTCGTGTTCAGTCCGCGGCGGCCGCAGTCTTGCTTCGCTCCCTCGGCTCTGCCTCGCTGCTTGCCGCATCGCAGCCACCCATCCACCCACCTTCTGTGTTGCGATAACGCCGGAGATCCCCGCACTAACGATGGGAGCCCCCGATGGCGTAGGCAGCCGGACGCGCTACAAAGGGCTGTAGCGGTCGCGCGCGTCAACCGTTGTTGTAACAGATATCATCTCCCGGCGGACTGGATCGAGCTGCAGCTGCTTCGTCGATGCCCGGACGGCGTGCCAGCCGTCTCCGATAGCTCTGCGGCGAGCACTCCTCTCCGTCGCCACCGTCATCAAGCTTCTCCGGCCACGGTGAGCCCCGGGGCCAGCTTCCTTTCAACCGAGCGTCTTTCTTTCTTTCTTACTCAGCCACGAGGTAGAGGGGCGAGAAACTATCTTCTCTGTGCTGCTTTGACTCCTCGCTGTTGCGACCTCCTTGACTCTGCCCCCGCCTTGTTCTACTGCTACTTCTTTACTTACCGCTAAGATCCCGCGCGCACTCGAATATGGCTCATTGTTCATACCTATACATTGTACTTTTGCGAAGTAACAATTATTCCGCGAAACTTCATTTTCTTTAATTTATTTCGTCCACTTATTTATGCTTAAAGTGTGGTGGAATCGATACAATGCGCGGAGCTTTTGTTACTCTTCTAGTACTTTTTTTTTTTCTTTACAAGCTACAGCGTCCATAGTTACATCACCGCGGACCTTTCTCAGTGGCTGTGTTTGCCTAAGACAGGCTCCAATTCCTAATTTCAGCCGACATCATCATCATCATCATCATTATCATCACCATCAGCCTATTCTACGACCACGGCAAGACGAAGGCCTCTCCCAGCGATCTCCAATTACCACTGTCTTGCGCTGGCTGATTCCAACTTGCACCTGCAAATTTCCTTACTTCATCACCCCACCTAATTTTCTGACGTCCTCGATTGCGTTTCCCTTCCCTTGGCACCCATTCCGTAACTCTAATGATCCACCGGTTATCTTCCCTACGCATTACGTGACCTGCCTAGCTCCATATTTTCTCCTAATGTCAACTAGAATAACGGCTGTCCCCGCTCTATCTCTCATCCACATCGCCCTCTTCATGTCTGTTAACGTTACTCCCTACATTTTATTGCGATCGCAATTATATGGACACTCCAAAGCAGATTTATGCCGTCGGCGTCGCCGTCGTCGTCGCCGTCGCCGTGAGGTTCCGTATGACGTCAAAGGCGATGAAATCGTCGCCGCGCGCCGAACGCTGTATGTGCGAGTGAAAGGGAGCGAGGGACGCGCGCTTTCACGGGGAGTGAACGCACGGCGGAGAACAAACGCGCGTTCTGCGCCGTGCTCCCTTAAGGGCTGCAGAATTAAGCGTCTCTTTCCTCCTTTACAATCACCATATATAAAGAGCAAACGCGACTTCTTCAGACACGTGAAAGGCCGTGGCGGGGAGGGGGGGGGGGAGGGAAGGGAGGCGACGTTTACCTGCGGCACAAAGTGCCTATTTATATAAAAACGTTGTGAGGCGAGAAGGTGGTAAAGACTTCCGACGCTGCTCGACGAGTGTCTCGTTCTGATGTGGTCGAAAACCTCCGAGCCGCCCCCAGAGGCTCCGGTAATAGTCACCAACGCCGCGCGCGTTTTGTGCGAACGCGGGCAAAACGCCGACGGCGTCGACAACAGTTCTGTGTGTTGCCGGTGCTGCTGCATGTCCAAGTTTGTACAGCTGATAAAACTACTATCCTTACTCCGTATAGCTCTCTACAAATTTGCTATCGCAATTGATGCTTCGCCTTTCGCGTGAAACTGCGACAACTTTTTTTCGTTTCATCGCTCTTTGCGCGGTCCGTAACTTGTTCTCAAGCTTCTTTGTTAACCTCCAAGTTCCTGCCACATATGTTAGCACCGGTAGAATGCAATGATTGTACACTTTTCTTTTCAACGACAGTGGTAAGCTCCCAGTCAGGATCTGGTAATGCCTGCCGTGCAATCCAACCCATTTTTATACCTCTCCAAAATTTCCTTCTTATGATCAAGGTCCCCTGTGAAACATTGACTTACATAAATGCACTCCTGCACAGACTGTAGAGGCTGACTGGCGATCATAAATTCTTGTTCCCTTCTCAGGCTGTTAAACATTACGTTTGTCTTCTGTATATTAATCTTCAACCCTACTCTGACACTTTCTCGGTTAAGGTCCTCAATAATTTGTTGTAATTTGCTCTCAGTATGTCCTCCATCTTTGATTAAATCGACTGTTATTCCATCTTCTCCGGCCTCATTTCCCCGGGACATGTCTTACAAGGCCCTTCTAACTTAGCTAGTTATAGAAGGAGCTTATGTATCCTGTTCCTCACAACTTCCAATTAACGTTGCGTGGCTGCTCTGGGTACTGTGCAGGTTAGTATAGCATTGTTCTGCTCTGTTGCCACGGCATCGAAATTGCTGATGACATTACCCTGCCTATTTTCCACTACATACATTTTGCCCTGTCCTATGCCAAGTTTTATTCTGATTTCGTGCTGCGGCCATTTTTTGCTGTTTCCTCACTTTTACGGCGAAGCTGTGTACTTCTACCTTCCGATGCATTTGTCGTTGTCCGTGGGCAGAAGTAACCTCTTTCGTGGGCCCATCCTGGAGATAATGCAATCTTAGGCTAAAATTGAAGCCAGAATTTGCATATCCTTTTTAATCACACATACAGTGCTTACCACATACGTCGTTTTTTAAAGAAAAGCATAAAACACGTCTCGTGGCAATATGATGGCTGATTAGGTGGTCGTTAACAATGGGAAGCACAGAATGATTGATAACGACATCCGCTTGTAACACGGGGGCGTGACGTCATTGTCCATATAATATATAATTTATCACTGCGATGCCCGCCTGTTACAAAGGGCGGGGCCAATAAATCCAATCCAATCCATGGCGCTGGCCGCAGGAAAAAAAAAAACAGAACCAGAAAGCTCGCCTTCGCGCATAGCGTTCACCGCAAGCGTTTCCAGGTAAATATGATATACGAAGCAGGGAGTGACGTAACATATGTAAAAGAAGAACCTGCCTAGCAACTGATTTAATTTGTGTTGTGATAGCGCTGTGGAAAGGCCACGCATAGTTAGGATTCCCGAAGAGTAGCGTGAACACGATGAGTGGCGACGGGACCAGCAATGTCAATATGAACAACGCCATCGTGCTCAGGCTAAGCAGGACGCAGTGGTTCCTGCCCAAAGCAAGCCGTGCACAGTTAGGACGCCTGAAAAGCAGCGTGAATACGATGAGCTACGAATGGAACAGCAACGTCAATATGCACAACGAACCCAGTTCAAGGCTACGTCACATTGGTCTATCGGATCAGGTGGTACAACAGCTTCGCTGGCCAACCACCTTATTGGAGGAGGAGAAGGAATAAACTTTATTTTAGTACAGCAGATTTGTGAGACCTAGGCCTCTCTACCTAGATGACGGCCTCGAGCCCTTGGGCTCTGGCGGCATCTTCGGCCTGCTGGATTGCCTTAAGTTGGTCTTCCGGTGCAGAGCTGAGCAGCGCGGTCTCCTAGTGCTCTCTGGCCTTGTGTGTTTTATTCCGTGTGAGTGTCCCAGTACAAGCCCAAACCATGTGCTGTAAGTCCGCCCTTTCTTGACAGAATCTGCATCTATCGGTGTAAAGTTCTGGATAGTAACGGTGGTAGGCCACCGGGTTCGGATATGTTTCTGTTTGTAACAAACGCCGTGCCGTCGCTTGCCGTCTGCTAAGCGAGGAGTGTGCCGGGGGGAAACGGGCCCTTCCCAATATTTAGTGTTTGGTGATCTCGGTAAAGCTGGTCATCCGGTCTCTCTGCGTTCTCAGTATTTGCGTGTCACCTCCGTCAGTTCTCGAGCCAGGTCGTGCACTATTTCGTTCCCGGGAAGGGAGGAGTGTGCGGCTGCCCATACATTGTAAAAATCTCGATCTTCACGAAAGTTGACTAAAATTCCTAGCGCTTCCGGCGAGATTCTTCCTTTGGAATAGTTCTTGACGGCGGTCTTGGAGTCGCTGACTATGATGTTGGCGTCCGTGGAGGCTATTGCTGCAGTGCTAAGGCAGTCTCCTCCGCCACCTCCGCCTTTCCTGTTTTTTCAGTGCCACTAACTCTGGAGTCACCCTCTAGACTAGTAGCAATTATCGACATACCCAGTCTATTTGTGTACTCCGCCGCGTCCACATAGACCACGTCCTCTGGCAGTACTGAATATTTTGTGGAGAGCTCTCGCTCTTGTGATTCTTCTATCTTCCTGAAACTCCGGGTGTATGTTTCTGGGGATTCGGGGTATTGAGAGATGTTCCCTTATTTTTCTAGGGATGTCTCTCCGCAGTCCATTTTTTTCGGAAGTTATAATTTTGAATATCGCTAAATTTATTCTTGTTTATCAGCTTTGACAGTTCAGCGAATTCTATCTGATCTCTTGAATTATACACTCTCATGCTTTGTCGTTTCTTTATAAGGTCATTTGTTACTTGGGAGAGCTTACCTACTGGCTGCCTTGGTGCCTTACTTCCCACTTCTATTACTGCTTCTGAAATCAGCCTAATTACGATTTCACTCATTACATCTATGTTATTCTCATCTTTCTGTTACACGGCTGCATATTTGTTTGGGAATGTCATCCTGAATTCGTCTGCTTTTACCCTTATTGCGTATTAGGTTGGTCTGTTTATTCTTCACTAATGTTGCTCTTTCTCTTTTCAAATTGAAAGCAATCCTTGACTTCACTAACCTTTGATCACTGCTCTTTACCCTACCTAACACTTCTACAACCTGCAGTATGCTGAGATCGGCGGACAGTATGAAATCTATATCATTTCTTTTTTTTCTCCATTTACGATTTTACTGGACCACTTCTTGTTCCTGCGCTTCCTGAAGAAGCTATCCATTATTCGGAGTATTTTCTTTCCCACGAATTGTACCAACATCTCTCCTCTACTATTCCTAGAATTGATGCCGTTGTTGCTAATTGCTTGTTCCCCAGCCGGCGTTTTCCTCACTTTTGCATTGAAGTCGTCCATGATTACAGTATACTGAGTTTGTACCTTTCTCATTGCTAATTCAACATCTTCATAAAACTGTTCTTTTTCTTTATAATCATGGCTGGAGCTTGGAGGTAGGCTTGTACTACCGTTAGCCTATATCTCCTGTTTAGCTTTATTGCGACGACTTATACCTTCTCATTAATGCTGCAGAATTTATCAAGCCTGCCCGCTATCTCCTTATGAATTAGAAATCCTGCCCCGTACTCTCTTACCTGGACGAACTCTGTAGCAGAGGACGTGGACGTTAGTCAGCACTGTATAAGCCTCGCCAGTTCTTCTAACATCACTAAGGCCAATAATATCCCAGGAAATGCCTGATAATTCCTCAAAGAGCCCTGCTAGGCTAGTCTCACTCGAAAGGGTTCGCGTGTTGAACGTTGCCAGGTTCAGTTTCCAGAGCCGGCCTGTCCGGATCCAGAGATTTTTAGCACCCTTTGCCGCGTCGCAGGTCTGACCACCGTCTTGGTCAGGTGCTCCGTAGCCACTGGGGACTCGAGGCCACGGGTTAATTGCAAGAGTCATGAGGGAGGTAGCGGCCAACTACTGCACCAGGGAGGCCAATTCCTTTCTGGTGAGGGAGTGTCCTTGTTTAAGCGTAGTGGGCCTTGCTAATTTGGTTGCACCTGGAATAATGTAGCCCCACTGTCTCTCGGCATTTTTTTTTTTTCGACCGGTGTCTGGCGCGACTCCAAGCCTGAGAAATGTAGTGGACTGGACGATGATTCGAACTTACGACTTTCAGTTTAAAGACTCAGTGTTCTACCTCTGCTTCACGCCACCACCACGCAATAATACTTGACCGGAAATAGTGAAGCTGTTTGGTTGTCTCCTTTATAGAAACGTGAATATGAAATCAAGGTGCACGATTATCGCGTTCATAAGCCGTACCATATTGTTACGCAGTGTTGAAGGAACAAGCTGACGTTGAATTCCCGTCCCAACATTTTCGGCATTGAGAACATGGCATAGTTTTCATCTCGCTCGGCGCTTTTTCCCATGAGTTTCCCAGACCTGTCAGTGAGCGATCACATTGAGAACTCATGAGAACTCACATTGAGAAATCAGTATCCGTTGGCAGCCTGCACGTATTCCTGTATCTTTTTGCGTGTGCGTGCGTGCGCGCTCGAGCATCGGAGTGGAGCGTAGCATTTAAAAGGACAACGCTATAAAACATCCTTTACACTGAAAACAGGTAATTTAGTGTACGCTCAATGTGGGAGCAAGCCCACAGCCAATGCTCTGCGTTGGGATAGCCATGGCTGCGAGTGTAGCAGGGACTTCTGGGATGGTTTTGTATATGTGGTGTAGTTGTGTCGCAGTGAGGAGAATATATATTTGTGCTCTCCGGATATGTGGACGTCTGCTCTGTTGAACAAGTAGCTCAACAGTCCTTCCTTCTGCAGAAAATGTCCAATGTGGAAAAGAGCAAGGTTGGCACTTCTTGAAGGTTTTGTAGGCGACTGAGTCAGTCTTTGCGGCAGCACTTTCAAATAGCCCTCCACTGGCCAAGGCGTAGGAGGTTCCGGTTAAATTTCACCTTGGGAGAGCTCGCAAGCTCCATTGTTCCCTCCAATCCCTTGGTGGACAGGCAGCCCATTCGACTGTGACATCGATGTCGGGGTATTCATGGAGATTTGTTTGTATACATTGGGGAGAATGTGATAAGAGAGTGCAATAATTTGGAATTCCCTGCATGCTACCTGGCTGCCGGATCGAATCCGATGTTGGATATTGGGGGAACGGGTGTGTAGGCTAGGTGATCGCTTCTGCTGTAGTGGTGATCGTTGCTTGCTCTGCATCTGGAACCTGGATGAAAGCCTCAGTGGTTGATATGGTGCGCCATAACCGCAGCATTATCGTAGCCGTTTTGAAAGGTTGCAACTGTGTAATAGTAAATGGTAGCGTCATTAGAAATAGACAAGCTCTTTTAGAGGACGTTTATGTGCTCTCGGAAGGCCTTGCACGATTGTTCATGGCGAGTAAGAAAAATCCGCAAGCAAGTGCGCGCGTGCTTCTATCCTTCTTCATGATATCTTTGTAGTCTGCAGCCTCCGTTGCCTCTCTGTAATCTGCAGCTCACTCGCAGTAAGAACATGGTTTTACGGCTGTCATGAAAGCCAGCGCTAATCAGCCAAGCGCCCAATTGCGCTTACGGCTGAGCTCTGTGGGCCCACACGTCACTTAGCCTGAATTATGAAGTACGCAAATCTGGGAGAAAATAAATAAATAAATAAATAAATAAATAAATAAATAAATAAATAAATAATAAATAAATAAATAAATAAATAAATAAATAAATAAATAAATAAATAAATAAATAAATAAATAAATAAATAAATAAATAAATAGAAGGCACTTAGCGAGTGCATGTGGATAATTTGCACTGACGACAGGTGCTCTTCCGGCTTGTGAAAGGGCATCCGAAGGAATATTGTGTGTTGCTGGTAATGACCGCGCTCGTCACAAAATATTCCGACTGAATAGTGACGAATTATGAAGCGTAGCTAAGAAAGCGACGCCACTGTATTTTATTTGCCGCTTCACTTTTCGGGCACACTTTAGCGCACACCTGCGCTTAATAAGCGAATTCTCAGTGTCAGGGAACGGATCCGCGCTAGCCCGGCAGTGTGCTTTCACTATATGTGGAAATGCCGATCGCGTTTGGAGCACATGAGCACACGTGCCATTGTCTAGTAGGCAGCCCAAAGCTCGTGGATTTATTAACTGTTCTATAAACATTCTCACAGCTGAAATTGACTACCATCACCACGGCAGTTTTTTTTTTCTTCAAACTGCTGCAAGGATACCACGCGTGCATTTTGGACCATACACAGCCTGTTAGGCTTTTTTGCTTGGCGGCATCCTTGTGAGCGTGGTAACGCCCGCTCTCGTCAGGATTCCTCGCGTATTCGCATGTGCACGTCGTAAGAACAGCATTTCTCATGTTTAATTTTTTTTTATCCTATGACTGCTAGCCGCTCTAGCCGAGTTTCTGCAGCCGCTTGGAGACAGAATGCAATAAAAATGGTAATTCTCCGCTGCGGCAGTACTGCGTCATCCACAAGCTGTTCGCTTTACTTTGTTCGGAGCATATATACAATAGCGCGCCGTGCGAACGCAGCTGATTTTTCTGGCCACTATTGTTGCAGGCGTTAGTTTCTGTTCTATTGAAGGCATACGGCGGAACGATGTGAATGAGGGTACACTATAGTTCTACATTTTAGAATCGAAGAAGTCAAAATTCAAGCACCTGCTCGATTTAGATTTCTCGAAGCAGATTTATATGACTAGACACCAATGCACTCTAGAAACGCGGCATTAAAAAGAAAAAAAAAGAAAGAAAGAAAGAAGAAAAAAAGCCATGCGCTGTTTGCTAAGTATTTAGCAAAAAATAAGTATTTATAACTAATATTATGCGGTGAGTAATCAGGTCACATGAGTTGAGTACTGGCCCGTGCACATGTGCGTGCATGCGTGGCAATAGCTAAGGAAAGTTTTTGTGAATAATTTATTCGCGGGGCGATATGGATTTGCTCAAACACTGTCTTTCGGCTGAGTGAAATAAAAGATACAGCTTCTGTGTGAGTGTTGTTCGTGGTGCAGAAAAAAACGATGTTAATTTTTATGCGGTTCGCTTTAACTAATACGTCATAAGTGATGCGAAACACAGTGAGATCAAAAATGCAGAAGTCGGACCAAGCAAGCTTAAGACAACCTTTCGACATGCCGGTAAAGGAGGAGTCGATGAAATGTAACCTAGCTTCCATTTTAAGGAACCTGTGGGTTCGTATGAGCACTGCGTGTACGCAAGCCCCCTTGATTGTTTCCAGTTCCGCGCATCGCCTAACCACGTGGTGCAGTTCGACAATATTACGTTCATCCTCTCCATCCGACGCGGGGGCAGTACAGCTGTGCTTACGTCAACCACATTATGCATGTGTGCTGAGCATGGCGAAAAGAAAGTTGGAACTAAAAGAGAAGTAAGTTAATTATGCTGAATAACTGCAAAGGATTCCGTGGAAAAAGGTAATAGTTTTGCGATTGCGGATGTCGATTTGCTGTAAAATTTCCGCGACGCAGTCACTGAAAACGGCATGCATTTCAACCAGAAAAGCGCACCGTTACTTTTATTATTGTCTGAGAAACGCTGAGAAATTCAATCCTAAATATCGGCGAATATTAGTGATACAGGTTGCCGAATTTAATCGCGTTTTGAAAATGTACGCCATACTCAGAGACTGCAGAGTTTTTGAAAATTGCAGCGGCACCGCTTTTTTTATACACGCACCGTACTATCTATCTATCTATCTATCTATCTATCTATCTATCTATCTATCTATCTATCTATCTATCTATCTATCTATCTATCTATCTATCTATCTATCTATCTATCTATCTATCTATCTATCTATCTATCTATCTATCTATCTATCTATCTATCTATCTATCTATCTATCTATCTATCTATCTATCTATCTATCTATCTATCTATCTATCTATCTATCTATCTGTATTTTTGCAAAATTCCTACACACATTGTGGTACAGTTCAGAGTGACGTACACATAAATTTTGTCCGTTTTAGATGTATCAGTGGGCGCAGTGTACATAATTATAATATCGTTTTGCACTGTCGAGTAAAAGAATTGTAAACGTCATGCTTCCGTTTAATTCAACCAATTTTTTGCAACAAAATGATTGCAAGAATGCGGAATCTGCCGCTTACAGTCGGTGGATTAACATTTTCTTTTAAGTGCAACAAACCTCATCAAATTCAGTGCAGTTGAAGCCGAGAAAAAGATTTATCCTTTCCCGTGTATTTGGTTAGGAGCTCCCGAGGTGAAGTTTCTTCTTTAAGATCACCTTGAGGTCATATAGTTCAACACTGACGGGCGCACCTACGGAATGTTTGCATAAGCCATAATAGGTACCAATTTGAAATGTTCTCACACAACTTCTAGGCTTTTCTTGTTGCCGCCATAGTAGCAGCGTCGCGCTTTTCGCTGCACGTTCCGCATTCGTCGGGCGCAGATTCCGTTTTAGAGTTCCTGATTTCGCGCCACCGCAGTCAACATCGTATACGTTAGTAATATGCAGGTATGAGCGGGGCACTCGAGCAATAAAAAATCAGAGGACACCTGCGCACTTCTTATGAGTTATGAGTGCGAAAGCCTTAACGTTCAGTTGAACGCCGCAGAGCAGTCCTTCTAGTTATGAACTCCTCGCGGGCGAGCGAGCGCGTTCAGATACCTGACGCGTTTTGATTTATCAGGCTTCCGAGAGCGATGCCCTCTCCCCTCACGCAACGCCTGGGCCGGTATTTTGTAGCGATGCTTTATGACTTATTCTGTACTAGTCTTAACATGCACCGCTCACGGCCGGCTGATCCCGTTGATAACGCGAGCGGACCGTCGCTCTGACCACTGACAAAGCGATAAAGGGCGAAAAGGCATCATTACCGGAAAGGCATCGCTACAAAATACCGGCCCTAGCGCGCCACTACGGCAGCACCCTTTCGCCCGCTCTGTTCCGCCGAGGCGGGCTCGTGCCGTGGCGTCGCAGCCAATCTGGATCATATGCTTTAGCAGTGTCCTGTGGCTTTCACAGACTGCGACAAGGAAAGAGACTGGTGGCGGCGAGTCCTTCACAGTGGAGTTCTTTTAGATCAAGTACAGGCCGTCCAGTAGGCCCACGCCACGGCGGTAAGGTTAAACCTTACTGTCCTAAATCTTTCGTTTCTTTTCCGTAATTTTTTACTTGCCCAACACCATTTTCTGTCCCGACGTGGCAGCCGCCTGCGTCAACCTAAGGGATGATCTTCAGGACCTGAATAAAGTTCATCATACCATACCGTTTCGCTGCTACAGAGCCGGCTTTTTCGCTCACATGAGCCATTTTCGAGCCTTTCGCATCTAAACATAAAAAAAAATGAATAGGCACCGTTGGATCAAAGGAAACCACTCTATCAGAAGCCGCTGGTGACATAAAAGAAAGAAGTGGTAAAGAAAGTCGGCAGCTGCGATGACGCCGATGTGCAAAAAGTGCCGCATCACTCGAGAGCATATATGGATAGACGACGAGCAACTAGCCTATCGCGCGACGAGTCGATCACGCCTGTGCTTGACATGAAACTAGTTCCTTGCCGAATATAGCAAGGAACCATTGCAGTTTGCCGTAAAATTTTATTAAATTCTAGGGTGTTACGTGCCGAAACCACCATCTGATTATGAGGCATGCCACAGTGGGGGACTCCGGGTTAAATTTGACCACCTCAGGTTCTTTAACGTGCACCCTGTGCACGATACACGGGCCTTTTTGCATTTCGCCCTCCATCAAAATGCGGCCTCCGTGGCCGGGATTTGATCTCGTGCAGCGCAACGCTATAGCTTCTAAGTCACCACGGCGATTTGCACAACAGCGGCATGTCTGTTCATCGTAAAAGGAAAATATATTGTCCTTGCTTGATTCATGTTTTGCCCGGAACATTAAAAAATGAGAAAAAAAAAACGATGCCGCTTTCAGAATTTCTTCATTGTCACTGATTCTACGAAATAAGAAATCCAGTGCTGCAACTTCAGCGCGAAAATGTTAGTACAAAATTGTCTACTTATTTGCATGTAGCAGCCTGCAACCTTCTGCTAGGCCGGTCTCTCTTACAGCGAAGATGTTCTAGGTGCCAGGAGATCGTGTCCGCGTGTAGAAAAGCCACGTGACCTAGCGGTAGAGAAGAGGGAAAAAAAAGCTCAACCCTGTGAGAATGCTGTGAAAGGGTGCCGATTAAACGGAGAACAGGGTGGGGGGTTACGCAAGTCGCGCCGTCCAATACTCGTGTTAGAGGGGGAGAGCGTGAGGCGCTCCAAGTAGTGGCGGTGTACGAAAAAAGTAGGTCAACGGAGGAGTGGAGTGTGAGAGGAGTTCGCGTTAGCGTTGGTTGTATATACGGAGCTTTGCCCAAGGACTCTTGTCTGAGAACGTCGCAGAAAAAATTGGAGGACGCTTGAGCTTCGCCTTTAAGAGTGGAACGCGATAGCATTCAAAGATCCCTGAATGCTTGTCAGGCTTCCCGTCAACTGCACCTTTCTTTTATTACGATAGCAATTATATGGACACTCCAAAGCATATTTCTGCCATCGTCGTCGCCGTCGCCGTGAGGTTCCGTATGACGTCAACGGCGATGAAATCGTCGCCGCGTTTCGGAGGCTGTATGTGTGAGTGAAAGGGCGCGAGGGACGCGCGCTTTCACGGGGAGCGAACGCACGTTGGAGAGCAAACGCGCGTTCTGTGCCAAGCTCCTTGGAGGGCTGCAGCATTAGGCGTCTCTTTCCTCCTTTCCATATATAGAGAGCAATAGCAACTATTTCCGTCGCGCGAAAGGCTGTGGGGGGACGGGAGGGAGGGAGGGAGGGGAGGCGACGTTTAGCTGCGGCACCAAATACGTATTTATATAAAAACGCCTCGCGCGTTCGGTGCGAACGCGGGCAAAACGCCGACGGCGTCGACAGCAGTTCTGCGCGTTGCTGGTTCTGCTGCATGTCCAAGCTTATACAGCTGATAAAACTACTATCCTTACTCCGGTATAGCTCTCTACTAATTTGCTATCGCAATTGGTGCTTCGCCTTTCAGGTGAAACTGCGACAAATTTTTTCTCCACCTTCACCCCTGCGTGCCTCTGCCGTTTTACGCTGCCGTGGAGGCGAGCGCCATCTGGATGGGGTTGTCGCAAGTAACCTACCCGTACGCGCCGCTGTTGGTATGGTAGAAATGCTGGAAAGGGGGTTTGTGTTTGAGTTTCCTCGTAACAGAATTATGTTATCTCCTACATTCAAATTACAATCCGATGCTATCATGTCTTCATTACGATGTCTGATAGACTGTAATGTCGTGCATTACGATTTTTCTGACGCATTTTACATTGAGAAATTCAATATTTTCTCTAACGCCTCTGCGCCACGCGGAGGACCTGTGTGGTCGAGGTGGTTCGAATGGGTTTCTCCGCCATGGACGCCGGCGCTTACGCGACACCGGATTTTCTGCGACACGGGGCCCTTAACGTTATCGCGTTAAAAAAAGATTTAGGAACGCGTTAGGAACGCCGTTGCCCGTGGACGCCGATGTGTCCCATCCCCCGCAAAGCGCTAAGAACGCCGTCGCCCGTGATCGCCGACGCGTCCCATCCCCCGCAACGGACTAGGAACGCCGTCGCCTATGGACGCCGATGCGTCCCATCCCCCGCAAAGCGCTAGGAACGCCGTCGCCCGTGGACGCCGACGTGTCCCATCCCCCGCAAAGCGCTGGAAACGCCATTGCCCGTGGTCGCCGACGCGTCCCATCCCCGCAACGCGCTAGGAACGCCGTCGCCCGTGGACGCCGATGCGTCCCATCTCCCGCAAAGCGCTAGGAACGCCGTCGCCGGTGGACGCCGACGTGTCCCATCCCACGCAAAGCGCTAGCAACACCGTTGCCCGTAGTCGCCGACGTGTCCCATTAAACCTCCTTGGTCCCATCCCTCGCAACGCGCTAGCAACGCCGTTGCCCGTGGTCGCCGACGCGTCCCATCCCCCGCAACGCGCTAGGAGCGCCGTCGCCCGTGGACGCCGAGCCAGTTCTTTCAGAGCCTAGCATTGTATAGCCATCGTCCAAGTGTTAAAAATACCCCATTATGCTACTCGGAGCCGGCACCGACGACTCTTTCCCGAGTACGTAGCGAAGGGGTCGGTTTACCAAGATAGCAAATCCCCAATATATCTAAACCCCAGCATAGCAAATCCTACCAGAGCGCCAGCTTCGCTGTACTTACCTTTTCACAGGGTGGAAGCGCTCTGACTTTTATTTTTTATTTTTTATGTATTCATGGTCTCCGAGGCTTTTGCGAGCTCTTCTGCAGCGGCTATGCAGGTGCGTTCGTTATTTGCTTTCAATGGCAACGGAAATGCACGCGCTGTGGTTGAACCGTTTGTGGCGCAGAGTAAGAACTCCGGTTCGGGATGCAAGGTCTCACGATTTTATTCCTGTCGTATCATCCGCAGTTCACAACGGGCTATCCTGGTGACAAAGAAGGCGGAGCGCTGCTCGGACCACTGACAAAGCGTAAGATTGAATGAAATTGTAATTAGTTTTATAGATCAAGCGACGTATTCACATAGCTTTTTTTGTTCCGGGCGCGTACACGCTAATATTATGATCAGCATCAGGAACTGACTGGAATTTTTTCTTACAATCAACTCTAGCGTAAGAGAGTTTTATGAATATGGGCCCTGGTTCTTTTCATTTTTTTTTTTTACTTTTGCACTCGCGTTTAGAGCAAGTGTACTTAATCGCTTAATCTCCTCGACCCGAGTCAGTCAGCATCTGTCAGCGCTGCCCGCGCAGCGACTAAGCCGTGCTAGAACATGCTAACATGCTAGAAGAAAAGACTATCTCGGCCGTTCGTTCTGTCCGCAACTTCCGGTATAAGAGATGGCTGCCACCTACACGCTCTGCGAACTTCGCTCGCCAACACGCTCGCGGAATACCGTGGCCGGGCAAAAGAGCAGCGCGCGCTTAGCGTTCCGTTCCCCGCTCGTGACATTTTATAAGCTCTCAAATGTTGAGACAATACTTCAAAGGTCGCACTGAGACGCGCTGCTTGCCCTGTAAGTGCGCCGGCGGTTGCGACGAGTCACACGATCGAAAAGAGCACGATCCAAAACTTTGAAAACGGCCATTTTAGCTGCACACGAGCTGCACTTGAGCTGCACACGTCCTGCCAGGAAAGAAGCGTGTCAAACTCGCGCATGCAGTCTCTCACTGAAACTAGCAATGCGAAAACAGACTACAGGAGGAACTACAGAGAAAGATCACAAATGCCGGGTAATGTTCTTTGCCGAAATATAGTGAACACCGGCGCGTGTTCGCTCGCGTCAACCCCGACGAATCTACACGACTTCCACGTGCACTGGTTCCGCTCAGGAACGATTTTTTTTTTCATTACTCGCCCATTTGGGGTGCGTACGTACGCTTAAACGTCGGATCCTAAACGTCCTCTTCCGGATGACATTTTGCCGTAGATAATGCGAACGTGTTATCCCAGCAAAGGGCGAGCCAGGTGAGACGTTGTAGCTTTTTCAATTTTAATTGCGCTCAGGAACGTTTCTGACGGAAGCGGCTTTTAGTCAGACGTGCGGCGCCGACCAAATAAAATGGCATCGCTGGCGCCATGAAGGTTTTTGTTACTTTGCTTCCTGCATGCTCTCTGGAGTAATGTTTTGCATACAGATGTCGCCCGACAGTATAAACGCACTCGGCGGTTACCGACGCACGTGCCATTTTAATAAACTTTGATCCTAATGGGATGACGATTTAAAAAGAAAAGTAGTGCTACGTACATTGTATAGGGCCCATGGAGAAATTAATGTAGGCGAGAGATAAAGAGGACGTAAACGGAGAAGAGAGAACGGAGCTGACACGTTTCTTATTTGCCTGAAGCGCCAGGTGCGTAAAAATCGCTTTGCGAACTAGTTGCTGAAAGATAGTTAAATTTGTTTTAGGGGCGAAGCTCCTTAGGGTGTGGGTCTGTCCCTCCTTTGTAGTATGTAGTAAGAGTAGTAGTAGTAGTACTCGTCGTCGTAGTAGGTAGCCACGTCTACTTATGAAAAAAAAAATTCCGAAAGTTGTGTCTGTAGCGCGGAATCAAACCAGGGACCCCTCGCTTCCGAACGCGCGGCGCTAACCACTACGCCACGAAGCGCACGTGGAGACACCCACCACGATGACAATAAATACCCAACATTAACGAAAGACTGCGCGTTTCTAACGCGTCTGTGCTAGCGCGTTACGGCCCGTGTAAGAAGCTGGTGTAAGACGCTGTGGCCTCTCCGCCTTACTCCCGTATTCATAAACGCTGATGGCGTCGGCAAACGCGGTGCACGTTCCGGCATGTGTAAACGGCTGCGTAAGACGCTGTGGCCTCTCTCCCTTACTAGAGAGTACTGCACGTTTCTAACGCGTTTGTGCTAGCGTCCCATTAAGCGGGAGATGGTGCAATTATAATGAAGGGCGCTGTTATAAAATAGGAATGACGTCACATATGGCGCGTGTCATTGGTGGAAGTCAATCGTTCGATTTAGTGCGGCGAGACTGGGCGAATTACACGGAAGATTCACGGTTTACCGATGATTCCCTCCGGAGCTTCGCCCACTTATCATCATTCACCCCGTGGATACGCGGTGTTTTTTTTTAACCCCCTTTTTTTTAAATACGTGATATTTAGGAGATGATGGCGCCTTTAGGCGACACCTGCTACTCCTTTTGTCATAGAACAAGTATATACTAAATATGACATAACAAGCCGTGACACTTGACAAAAGCAAGGTAACAACGAAAAAGTCAGGCAGCTAGTCAGGTGACGTAAATGCACGGAAGCAGTTCACCACACAAAGCACACGAAAAACAAATTTGAACATAAAATCATCTCACATGGATATAGAAGAGACAACGCATTAGAAGGCAAAGTCAGCTCACTACGCTAAGCGAACTCGGAATGAGGCTGTTTCTTTAACACCAGGCTCGAACAACTCGGAAGCGTAAAATAATATAGAAGCTATTTTCATTAGTTCAATTGATACCAATGAACCGCATTGTAATTTTGAAAATGCCTTATAATCTTACTTTTCTAGTTCGCTAACTTTAGCAGGCCACCTGGTAGCAAACCGGACGTGCGTCTGGTTTACCTCCCTCCCTTTCCTTTTTTCTATTTCTCTCTCTCTCTCTCTCTGGTCATCTTAAAGCTCGTACCAGAAAATACGAAATTAATTTTCTCGCGATTCAAACTAACTTGGAGAGACTGCTAAACGAGCAAAATGTGCTACGATGATTATGAGGGTCGCTAGTACGGCATCACCTTTGAATCGAGGAGGCTATACAGGCACCCACCTACCGCGTGAAATAAAAACGATGTTTGTATCTGCCTAATACAATCAATGAACCATTTTTACCTGTCTTTATTTTGTTTTGAAATGCTACGTGACGACCCCGCCCCATTTTCCCCCTGTCGTTTTCCACCAAGACTTCGATCGTTTTCCTGTTGATCTCCGCCGCTGACCAGTTAACGCTCCCGCCAGAGGAGAACCTCACCGGGTGCGCGCTTTTGCTTCCCGCTGCTTATCATCCTCGTCCCTAATTCTTTCATCGAAACAGATTTTGCTCTGCGCTTCTCTCACTTCAAAAGAAGCCCAACCCTTGTCACCCTGTGCTGCCTCAGCTGTTGAATTTACGTTTGTTGTTTACGAACGCCGCCAAAGAGAGCGTTTGGAAGAATGTTAGCCGATCACATGGCCTTGGAGAGCTACGACGCCGGTGCTCTAGTGTGCCTCGATGCGCGCGCCTTCGGCCTCCCGCGTACATGAAGCGTACACACACACAGCATGCACCCGTCTTCAAGCACAAGTCTTCAAGAGCCACAGCCTGCGAAATCTCTGCTGTGTGTTGCATTGTCTTGGGAGTGTTTCGTAATTCATGCATCTAACGCGCAGGAGAAATTTACGTCACCGATAACCCGAACCGCCACTTGGTCGATAAATTTTCCCGCTTGCAGTTGTACAAAGGGATAACAGTTGCTGGGTAGTGCACAATGGAACGGAATCGGATAATAATGTTGAGCATCGGCTCTGTAAACGTTCGGTCTGTCGTATGAGTCGGGTTGGTATAGATCATGCGAACGGGTCGGTGCATGGCATTGGAGCTGCTTAGCGAAGTCATTGATTCGGGGCTGCGGGTCCTGTACTCGGAGACTGCGATATATGTATGTATATATATATATATATATATATATATATATATATATATATATATATATATATATATAGAGAGAGAGAGAGAGAGAGAGAGTGAGAGAGAGATATTGTACATAGCGTTATTGGTAAAAAAAGTTGGGTTCACCCAGCACCTCCACCAAATGTTACGAAGCACTTGGGGAAGTCAGCGTTTGCGACTAGCACGATGAAGTAGCGAGAGGTAGCACAGCCGATCGAGCACGACACAAGGCTTATCTCTCTCGTCGTTCTCTCTCACAGACACATCCCCACTGCTCCTTATTTCACAGTACAGAAGGTAATGTCTTCCTTGGCGAGCTATACCACGACTTTTCCGTATCGGGTGTATCTGCTTTTAATCTCTGTTTCTAACCTCCTTCGTGGGCCGATCCCGAGGATAATGCATTCTAGAGATGGGACAAAACTGATGATGATGGCTGATGAACAATGTAATCTATTCTTCCTTTTTCTGAGATCCGCGCTAATGGTGACTATTATGATGACGATAATGATGATAACGGTTATGATGGCTATTATGATGATGGTTGTGATGATAACTGCTCACCCCTAACTCGCTTAGGAATTAGGCATTGTCTTTCGTCGCCTTCAATTATAGGTTGTATCGACTTCCAACTTTTTATTTTATGCTAACGTGGATGAGTTATTGAGTATTTTGCTCGGATAGATATAATTAATTATCTAGACGGACGTTCTCACATTTACAAGGTACAGAAATGTCGAGCCTCGCTTCGACCCTCGTTCTAAAAGGCCTTTCATTACTGCCAGATGTTTAGCGCGGAAGTTCCGATCGGAGACTTGCCTCCTAATGGCAGCTTAATGACGATGATCTCGTAAACGACGCTGCTGATGGTGTGCTGAAATGCGGAGCGCTAGCGTGTCTCGCGGATCATTAGCTCATCGTGTACATTTATAAATGATAGATTGATACTCCCAGTGGGATGCACTGCAGGTGTTTGAAACGTGTCAAGCCGCACTCTGGTGACGCGGAGATTGATTCTGCTTCCTTGTCAACTTGCGGGAAGAAACGTGTCTGCCGCGGTTTTCAACAGATACCCTGAAAACAAGCAATTTCCAGATCGCACTGAGATGACTTTATATTGAGGATAACACTCGCATCAGTGAAGTGTTCAGCGTAGTCTACAATTAGACCTTTGAGAACTTAACTCGTGTCGGGCTTTCTCACTCGCCAAGTTGCTGGATATTTCATCACCGGAAGGTCCTTGGCGGTCTACCGTGTGCGGTGAACGCTTTTTACAGAACTGCTATATACATAATATGTGTGGGCTGATTTGGTACTACGCCGCGTTAGCTGTCGCATCGCATTGTGTTATTGTACGCAGCTGCTGCCTAGCTACGAGAAACCTAACCAGCTAAGCAAGGCACTCTATAGCTTTCTCGTGAACACGCACTAACGTGCATATATCTTGCCATTGTACTGCCAATTTGCCTGCTTCCAGGGACATTTTTCGGTGCCATTCTAAGTTTTAAGGAATGTGCGTAGTGTGCGCGCTGCGAATGCCTTCTTTGCTCTATTCATAAATTTTACACTGCGACGCTCTGCCTTTCTTTGACTCTCGAGATGAAAGTAAAATTGCTTTATGCTGTGTGGAAAGGCTGCAGGGCAGGTAACCATTTTTAATAATTTTTTAAAGCTACATAGGTGAAAAGCAGTACCTGTTTCGCTGGTATCGCTTGTTTAATCATCGGTACGGAATGCTTGGCCGGTAATTTCCTTCTTTTTCTTCTTTTTTCTCTCTTTTTTTAGAAGGTCCAAAGTTTTCAGAAATTGGCTGTGGCAGATAGCACGATTCTAACCTTTGATCTAAATTACTCGATTAGGCGGCCATTACGAGAAATCACAATGCCTAATTAAATAATTACCCTAACTTTTTATTTAAATATTTTACGACACATATTTAAATCTACAAATTATAGCCGGGGAGTTGCAAGGCGTATCCACTTGGAACTGTGTCGTGCTGGTGGAAAGAGCCTAGCAGACGAAACTTGTGCTTTCTGTGAACTTGGTGCACATGAAATACTCTTGCTGATCTCGTCGCTTTTTTCTGTTAGAAGGCGCTGACCAGCCGGCCAGTCGACGCTCACGCGGTACCGTTAAACATTCGGTAGACGGTACATGATACCAACATTTTATTGCGGTAGCAATTATATGGACACTCCAGGCGGATTTATGCCGTCGGCGACGCCTTCGCCGTGAGGTTCCATATAATGTCCAAGGGCGATAAAATCGTCGCCGTATGGTGTATGTGCGAGTGAAAGCGTGCGAGGGTGACCGGCGATCGCCGCTCACGGGTTCGATAGCGGATTCTACTCCGGGCGGCCCGAGCGGCCGCACGCGCCCGCCTGCAAGGCTCCTGGGGGAGGGTAGGGAGGAGGGGTGGGGCGTTGTACGCCGCGCCCGCCCGCTCTATCTTGAAAGCCATCTGCGGAGGGGACAGAGTCCGGCCTACGCTGGGTTTTCGCGGCTTAGTTGGCATTGACGCGAGCAGCGGCACGAAGGTCAATTCGCACGCTGCTGCTACAGCGCTTGCTCACACCAGCGTTTTGACAGCTAGCTTCCGCGGTCATCCAGTGAGATGTGTTTATGTTTGCTTGTGCGCGCGACACCATGATTGTTAATTTAGTTGGTATGCCTATTGGCGAATTCCATTGGGAGAACAGGAGCACTCAAAAGCACGCTGAAAGTGCTCGTTCCAGAGGCGACGTGTTTCAGTGGTCGAACAGGAGTGGGAGCGCCGTCATCCAGTGGTAGAACAAGAGCAGTTTCGCGGCGCCGAGAGCAGCTGGGAGCAGTCCGGACTGCTCTCGCTTGAAAAGCGGAGTACGGAGGAAGTCACGTGGCTTAAACCGTGATATCCTCATTTCTTTTTATTTTGCTTCAGCCGGCGCGCGCGGCGGCAATGGCGGCAGCCTAGCGTGGTTTGTGTTTTGACACCGCTGATTTTGACGTCGGTGATACGAGCGAGATTCGCAGCGATTTAGCGACAGATCCTGGCATTTATAGTCCGCCTTGCTTCTCGTTGGATGCGCGGGGGACAGCGGCAGCAAAGCGTCGTCGCCTTGCTGAAGTGCTTGAGACGCTCGACGGTGACAGCAGCGAAAGCTGCTGGAGCTCAACTTCAGATTCAAGTTGCAGTTTCAGATGATCTTCGCAGGCGGACGCTTTGTGGGATGCGTCGGCGCTGCACAAAAGTATGTAGTACGTGGCCGCAAACGGTGACATGATTACGCCCGACAGATTACAAGACGATCACGCGTGTTTTGCCGCTCTCCTGCAGAGAATGGGACGTCGATTGCTTTAGTCACATGGTGCATTTCTCCTCACACGTCCCCCTCCCACCTGCTCTCCGAATGCACGCCGTATTCCAGTGGCGGGTCGAGTGTGCCTGCTCTCACTGCGCTGTCGCCCGCCTCCGCACTGCGCGGCGCCCTGCTCCTGTTCTCCCAATGGAATTCGCCATATGTTTACAAGTTTATACTGCCTATAAAACTACTATCCTTACTTCGTATAGCTGTCCACTAATTTGCTATCGCAATCGCCTGTCGGGCGATTGCGACTTTTTTCCTTCCGTGAACGCTCTATTGCGGAATCTGCTTAAGCGATACGCAGTCTTTCATCATGAAGATGGATATATAATATACCGGTGTCACACGGTGTATTTTCGATCACGATCTAGCCTGATACGGATCGAAATTCTTGACCGCGATTGGCTCTCTCCCGCGACTTTCGCAAAGCAGCCAATCGCTACCGAAAATTTCGATCTCGTATGGGCACAATCGCGATGGAAAGTGGGCCGTGTGACACCCGTATTAGAAGGACTTGGCTCTATTTTGAGAAGGGTAAACGGATCAAGAGCTCGTCCTGCCTCCTGCCTGCGTCTTCCGTGGCGCTTTACAACGTTGATCTAGGACGCCAACTGCCCCAATATTTTCTGGGGAATGCGCAGAAGCAATTGTTCTCGGCACGCCGATTGCCTCGGCCGGTCTGATCACACGTGCTGGGGCAGAGCTCTTCGATCGGCCGCAGAGTTGCGGGCGGCCGCGCTGACGTGCGTTGCCGTCACGCGCCGTGTGACGACGCGAATTGTCGCGGCCACTGCGCGAGTGGACAAAGGTGAGACTGCGACACGGCCGACCGAGCGAGCGAGGAGGAGAACCGATACAGAGGCTGGAGTATATATATATACTATAACAGAGCGGACCACATGCGCGCCATCGCCTTCGCGCACCTGTGCCTCGCTGTCGTTAAGCAGGGGACAAGGTGCGTGAGAAGCGGCACTTGCGCTCTCTGTATATTTCAGCGGCTCACGAGTGATCTGTCGCACGTTGAAGAACCGGGACAAATTAGCGGGCACAGAGAAACAACCCTGGTAAGTCTTTGGCAACGATAACTATACATTCACCCTATATTCTGGTCTCCTCTGCCGAGGTCATTATGCTCTTTTGTTTGATTTGTTTTTATTATTACAACTATACTTTGGTAGCGTTGCTATGGAGGTTATATTCGCTTATGAAATCTGGAACTAACAATAAGGACACATAATGTGCTCAAATTACCTGTCTATACGTCCGCAACCCCGAAATTAACTATCAAAATTCTTAAACTTACTCCGGTTGGTGCGTCTGAAGCTGCCCAGATGTCTACTGTTTAGTAGACAGATTTAGTAGTATCTGGATGTACTTTGCAGATGACATTGCCCTGTTCAGCAACGCTGGGGATGAATTGTAACAAATGATTCAGGACCTTAACCGAGAAATTGTAAGAGTAGGGTTGAAGATTATTATGCAGAAGACAAAAGGTAATATTCAATAGCCTGGCAACATGACAAGAATTCAGGATCGCCATTCAACCTCTAGCGTCTGTGCAGGAGTAAGCTTATCTAGGTCAGTCACGGGACCCTGATCATGAAAAGGAAATTTACTGAAGAATAACAGTGGGTTGCATGGCATACGGCAGGCGTTACCAAATCCTGACTGGGAGCTTCGCACTGTCGTTGAAAAGAAAAGTGTACAATCATTGCATTCTAACGATGTTAACATATGGAGCGGAAACTAGGAGGTTAACAAAGAGACCCGAGAACAAGTCAAGGACTACGCAAAGAGCGATGGAATGAAAAATGTTAAGCGGAATGTTAACAGACAAGAAGAGAGCGGTGTGGATCAGAGAGCAAACGAGGATATCCGGTATTCTAGTTGACTTTAAGAGAAAAAAAGCCGGCAGATCCCACGCCCTGTGGGAATCGATGTTATGCGAAGCAGTGTGCGGGGAGCCTACAAAGTTAACGAGTCAACCAATGAGAGCATCAAGACATAGGCGGCTGTTTCATGACCTACATGAGACGCATGCCATGACCTATCATTTATATACAAACCCATTTCAGTGGTTTTTGAGTGTTCATAATTTTTCGTGAGTCATTGTCATTTTTGCTGAGTCATGCTCATGACTATGAACTCTGTCATCATCCTTTAGTGTTTCCTTCACTTAGTACCCATGTCCGAACCCATTTCAGTGGTTTTTGAGTGTTAATCGTTTTTCGCTGAGTCATTGTCATTTTTGCTGAGTCATGCTCATGACTATGACTTCTGCCATCATCCTTCAGCGTTTTCTTCACTTAGTACCCACGTCCGAACCCATTTCTGTGGTTTTTGAGTGTTAAGCGTTTTTCGCTGAGTCATTGCCATTTTAGGCGGCTGTTTCATGACCTACATGACACGCATGTCATGACATTCATGTCATGCCCTATCATTTATGTTCGTCATGCACTCTTATCATACTATGCCAATTTTGGTACCTACCAAGTTAATGAAACGACTGTGAAAGCATCAAGACGTAGGCAGGTGTTCCATGACCTACATGACACACATTCATGATATTCATGTCATGACCTATCATTTATGTTCGTCATAGACTCTTGTCATACTATGCGAATTTTGGTACGAATCGACCATGAGAACACCAAGACGCAGGCGGCTAGATAGGTAGATAGATACTGTCAAAGTGAAAAATGTTCGCGACGAAATGCTTCGCATTTAAAATGGAGCTGGGCGGGCCATGTAATGCGTCGAGCAGATAAGCGGTGGACCATTAAGAGTTAAGGAATGGGTTCCAGGGGAAGGGAAGCTCAGTCGAGGACGGCAGAAAATTAGGTGGGGTGATGAAATGGAAATTTGCAGGTGCAAGTTGGAATCAGCTAGCGCAAGACAAGTAATTGGAGATTGCTGGTAGAGGCCTTTGTCCTGCAGTGGACATAAAAATAGGTTGCTGCTGCTGATGATGTAACGCCACTGTTTGCTGGTAATTAATATATACATTTATTCCAGCACATGCAATCAGACAATGGCCGTTTAGTTGAGCTGAACCTCGTAAACTCACCGACATTTCGCCGTAACTCGCCGATGTCGCAAAGAACCGCAATCACCATTCGCTAGAGGCCATCAAGCTTTAGCTGAAAGTAGAAGGAAGCAAACTCAGGGAAACTTTGCGCGGAAAATGCACAAACACATGGCTTAGTTAATGCATCTCTCTTTTATTTCATCAGTCAACATTTCTTTGTCACGCACTTAATCTTCCTCTTCTTCGTCAGCCTCTTCACACTCATCTTCACATGTTGATTCTTCATCCCCGTCTTCTCCACGTGGACCAATGCTATCTTCTTCGCCATACCATTCTTCTCGTCCTGTGCTAAGGCACAACTGGCGGGAAACCGCCACGCGCATGGAGCCAAACCAGCACGCACATGCAGCCGAAATTGATGTTCTACGTGTTGTTGGATGCCGTGCCGAGCACGAGCGCAAATCGAGGGGCGCCAACCAGCCAGCTGCGGAAGACGACGACGCTCGAACCTATGCTGATGATGATAGTTTCTGATCCACGCCGGGCACGGCAGGAGCTCAACCCTAAACAGCTCCGCTATTAAAGAAAAAAGTCAAAACCACAAATACGCTATGCGAAGGCGAGTGACCATCATCAGTGCTGATAAAGTTGCATCGCCGCGTACACGCCCCGGCGTGGCAGTAATATTGCAACGTCTACACGTGTAGGTCGAGTTAAATCTATCTTTGACAGGACGTCAGCCGCCGGCGCAACTTATGGCCATCGGCACTCGCCCCGTTCGCGCAGGCGTTCCGCTGTCTCCGCCGTGAGTTTTCGTCACGAGTGAACGGAATCACTGGCGCGGCGCGTAACGAGGCCGTCCCATCGCAGAGCTCGCCGAGTCCGGAGCAGTTCGCGCGCATTGATTGAGCGGAAGGTTATTGTTCTTCGCCCAAGCGCCAGCTGCGTGTCCGCGTCGGATGGACGAGAGGCGGTCGTAAACGGCTAGGACGTTAATTCTCCGTCATCGCGCCGCGCTCTGCCGAGCGCTGTCGGCGCAAATTGCATTTGGCGGCGGAGAAAAGGGGATGCCTTCATTCGGCCGCTTTGTTCTGTTCCGGACGGTTGCCTCGGCACGAACCCCGCCACTCCTGCATTGACAGCGGTGAGCGGCTTCTCACGCGCTCCTAATCGCATTCGTCAACTTTCTCTCTGCAGATGAAAGAGATTTTGAACGCTGGCGAGTGTCAACATAAATTATAACGGCTTTAATAGACTGAACCGCATATTTTCGCTTCCGCGTTGCTTGCGCGTTTGGAACGTATACAGGGATATTTTGACAGAGGATGTGTTAATTAAGGAACCGTACAGCGTTCAGCGATACGATGTGTGAAATGATGCAACACCGCACGTCCATGTGATGCCGTGTATGACGTGTTCTGCTTTGCTTTTACGGTTCCCGTTTCAAGTTGTGCTGATGGCACTAAGCAGATTAGTGTCAGCTTGCATGGTCAGTTCCCTGTAAGGTTAACCGACCGCTTGCGGGTCTGTGCATATATATATATATATATATATATATATATATATATATATATATATATATATATATATATATATATCGAAGACACGCGTGCAGAATGCCTTTCAATCGGGACCAGAGCGCTCAGGTTTCATGTTGCGTATACCAAATATACAGCGGCACTTGAGCGTGTAATCCCCAGTATGAGACTCAGCGCGCTACAACACCGTCATGGCACACGAGCTGAAGACGCATGATTATAGCAGTATAAGCATATGTCACTGTCGTGCGTGTTTCTCCTTGTTCGCTCGGCAGCACACCACCGCAGTCTGCGACAGGACATGCAGTTATGCACTATGCGAATACCCTACAGGATACGGCTTGTATTCACAAAAAAACGCTTACGCTTAGAATTGTGCTTAAAAGCGAATTCCCTCCAAGCACAAAGCTTTTCGTTCGGAAGCGCTGCTTGCAACTGGCCGGCCGCCTTCGCTTATAATATGTCCAACATCCTGGCATCTGATCTCGAAAAACTTTTAGTGTAACAACTTTTTTGGTAATACAGACCCTCGTCATTGGTTTCAAACCAAGAATCCCGTGGTTGTGATGCGGCACTCTACCACTATACTTCGTAACCGCATTGCATTGCCGAAAGAGAAAAGTTGCCTTATAACTCTACTCTCCTGGTCCACAACATTGTCTTTAAGAATCGCGAGGTAAGCGCAAAATATGAAATTTCTTCTTTTGTGATTGAACCGAAATCTGAAAAGTACTTTTAAACGAACAAAACATGTTACGCTTGTGCTTTATGACGCCGCGCTTCGATGCGCGCGCCTTCGATCCTCCCGCGTTCATGAAGCGTAAACGCACTCCGTATGTGCACCCGTTCAAGTCGAAGGCTTCGCGCGAAGAGCCAGTACTAAGTCGCTACTATATGTTGCGTTGTCTTCGGAGGCGTTGAGTTTTCTGGAAGCTCGTATGTTTGGAGGTGTTTGTCGTTGGGGGGGGGGGGGGGGGGGGGGGGTTCTTGACTGACGCATCTAACGCACCGGAGAATTTCACCACGCCACCGATAACCGAAACCGCCACTCGGTGGTTGATGAATGAGATCGCTTTTACCAGAGGCACATATATATGTGGGCAACAGCTACAATTACAAGAGTTCCTATTACATATATGTTTCAGAGACAATAGTTACTGTACAGTGAACAGTGGCGTTGAATCGAATGAAAATCCTGTGCATTGGTTCTGTGAACGTGGTCGGTCGTATGAGTGGTGCTGGTATGTAGGTCATGCGAAAAGGTGCATGGCATTGGAGCTGCTCAGCGAAGTTACTAGCTAACTTGGGAGTGGGGTGTATGTGACTTTCTTGTACTTCACTGTGGTCAAAACGAAGCCTATATATTCAGCTAAATCACGGACGCAGCGTCGACGTGTAGCTGTCGTGACCACGGTGTGATCGCGACTGTATATGGTGGTGGGCAGCAGGCCCGTGAAGGGGGGGGGGGGGGGGGGGGGTCACTTGCTGAAGGCCTTGGCTATTTGAGGAAAACACCTATTTTTCAGTAATTATTTTCGGTAGAAATTGCAGTATGTAAATTATGTGCCTTTTTAAATATTATTTTATTAATAGTTTTATCATTTTAGTTTTGAGATCAACCTTCCTAACAGTAAATTATTTTGATACGGACGATTCGTCTCAATAGACTTCAATAATAAAAAACATAACAGCGTTACCCCGCGGGGGCATAGGCCCCTCCATTGTCCTTACGATGTGCTAAATAATTCTCGGTCCGGTCCATAATTTTTTTCGCAACGCATCCTCAATGTATTCATAAAGAGCATCCGTTTAAATAAATATATATCAATCTTCCATTCTAGATGGGAATTTTCAGTTCTTGTTTGATAAAATTGCTTGCGGCCTATTTGGCAAATAAACTTTATAGCGAATCACCGGAATAATCTCAAAATTTCCCCTCTATACACCATTTTTTTTTTTTTTTGTCTGGCTGGGGTAACTTCAATGCCCCTATACGTTCGCGTCGAATCTGTCCTTAAACTTGAATTTCTAGCAATATTTCCCAATGCACTAAACATGATAAGAACGCCAACAGCTTTTGAAGTGTTCAATCCTTAAGAAACAAAATTGTAGATTGCAACTGCCTACGTCAAATCTTCCTTTCTTTCTTTCTTTCTTTCTTTCTATTCGTTTACCTTTCTTTCGTTCTTTTTCTTTCTTTCTTACTTCTTTCTTTCTTTCTTTCTTTCTTTCTTCTTTCTTCTTTCTTTCTTTCTTTCTTTCTTTCTTTCTTTCTTTCTTTCTTTCTTTCTTTCTTTCTTTCTTTCTTTCTTTCTTTCTTTCTTGCACACGTGATACATATTTCGGAGCTAGTGTGTACTGCAGCCGTTTCTAGGCAACAACAGGCAAACATCGATATACGTATGTATGCTCATATCAACATCTCGATCCTCGTTTTAACGCTCTCGAGGTGTTATCACTTCAACGGGAATGGTTAAGATGAAGAGCATGTCTATCCTAATCTCTTACTGTGTACTGTAGAAACGATCTTATTAGGTATAAGGGCTCGAAACATTTGAGCGGATATCGTTGCATTAAAAAGAAATATACAAATTCTGGTGACCTCTTCGAGCGATATGTAATTTTTTTTTATTTAGAACTTAAAACTAAAAAATAATTAATATGACAAAAGCTGCAAAGAGCTTAAGAACAAGTGGATCAAGTTTAGAACTCGATTACTTCGCAACGAAACTAGCCGTCGCAATTCAGAAAAGTGACTTGGATGGAGTGTCATATAGTGGGCACAATTGGTATGTTACATGTCACTCAAGAAAAAAATTTGGAGTACGCTTAAGCTTCGCCTTTAAGAGTGGAACGCGATAGCGTTATTGGATGCCGTTGACGCCGGCTCCGACACCGTATTTTCTGCGACATGGGGCCCGATCAAAATTTAGAAAGCCTCGGTTTTCAACATTCCCCTCAATGTTGCCTAGAACCAAAGTACAGCGAAACACCATCAGAATTGGAGGACGCTTAAGCTTCGCCTTTAAGAGTGGAACGCGATAGCATACAAAGATCCCTGGCTGCTTATCAGGACTTTTTTCTCGTATATTCTAATTACAATCCGACGCTATCACGTCTGTGGGTTGTGGTTAAGTCGTACTTTACGATTTATCGGACGGATTTTACTTTGAAAAATCCAATTTTTGTTCACTAACGCCTTGCTCCACGCGAAGGGCCCGCCCTGTCGGGGTGGTTCGGGATGATGTGGTTCGGCATGATTATTTCCGCCTAACGCCGATGCTTACGCCGACGCCGATACCGACGCGACGCCGGATTTCTGCGACACGGGGCCCTTAACGCTTGCGCGTTAAAACACCGCTTCGTCGGAAACAGCGCTTTTGCGAAACTCATAAGCTGAAGAAGCAGTATTGCGTAAATTGCAATTCGACTTGACTCGCAATTTAGCGTGTCAGTTTTGTTACGTTTAAACGTTTCAGGTACAATCTACAGAACTGCAATATCTGATTTTGTTGCAGCGTTAAAGTTGGTCTTTATAGCCATAAATACCATCGCCCCGTTGTAAATAGCGCTTTTGCCGAACTCACTACTTTCCCGTCGCGGGATAGCATTAATGAGCCACTGCTGTCACCGTACTGACTGACGTAAACAAAGAGAGCAAAGAAGACGATCACTGCGGATGAAAGAATAGTGGCCAATGTGGGTACGAGCCATAGCATGAGGCCATCATCATAATCATAAATCCCCCTGGTGGGTACGAGCCAGGTTTTGAGGCAACAAAAACAACTTGTTCGAAAGCACTCACCATCGACATCAACAAGAAGCCATTTTTTGGGGGCAACAACAACACGAGTGGTGTTGAGTCGTACAACTTTTCGTGAGATCAACAACAACGACGACGTGCTGTGAGGTATCAAGCACAGAACGCGTGAGTTCACAACTTAATGCGCTGCTTTAGTTCGATAGACTCCGGAGTGCAAACTAGCGTTCGCGGTATACCATCAGCGCTACGAGACGGAGAAAATATCCACGTTGTCCTTGCGATGCATTAGTTGTCTATTTCCCGGAGCAGTGGTAACCGAAGAGGCTAACTACTGAGACTGCTGTTGCCGCGTTCTGACTGCGCACAACATGCACCCAAAACCGCTGCACTGCTATGGCTTCGTGTGGTCATTTTGCAGCCAAGCTGTTGACCGGAGTTCCGCAGTGGTGTTCGTGCAGTGTCGTCGTCGTGGTTTGTTGTAAGTGTCAAAAAAAAAAAAAAAAAAAACATCTATCGTTGGAGCCCGGAATTGGCTCTGAAACGTAATTGTCAAGATTTATAAAAGTTGTCTTGCGTATACGTATGCCACTCGAATAGGCAATTTCTTGTCGCGGTTTATCTTAGCCAGTAATCAGTAATTTTTGTTCCCCAGATTGCGGGTAGTAAGAGAACAGACCCCTAGTATATTTCCGAAGGGTTTGAAAACTCCCCTATACAGCTTCTCTGCCCTTGGCGTATGAGTTCCTCGGATTCAACTGCGGATATTTTTTAGAACGTTGTTTCGCATCCATGCTGCGATTCTTAAGCAGATGTTTATAACATAAAGCTGTTTCATAAACAGAAACGTGTTCATGAAACCTCTGGGAAGTTGTACGTGTGGCCAACTTTCTTGTTCGACCTCACAGCGCCGGATCGCATTACAAAAACAATTTGCTGTTTGTTTGTCTTTTCTGTCTTTTTTTTTTTTTGCCTGCCTCTTCTTCTTCTTTGTTTCATTCTTTCGTATGTTCAGATCTGCGAGTTATTGACGATGAACGTCGTTCTCCCCGATGATTGCGTGGACATTTGTCAATACGATTTGGCAAGTTTTTGGACAGCACAAAACTGTTTCTGCGGATTCGCAGTATTAAGCGCCCGACATCACTCTCCGTCGCTGCACGGCGTGCACGTTTCCAGGCGGCAGCGTGGTGGTTCGCGCGACCGGCCACAGTGGCCTTGGTCCGATCCTCAGTAGTGAGCTAAGTTATAGTTTTCTTCACCGTATGATGACCATAAGCTCCGCATTGAACTTTACTGGCATTCCCTTGCATTCTCACAGAATTCAGGATGGCTTGATTGCGGGTCCCCCCTCTGAAACCGCGCAACATGGGCGATAAAACATTTCAAACTCAAACGTCCGTGCACAAAAGCTTGAAATGATTCCGGAGCCTCTTTCAAACTTCAAGCTATGGGACGTCTTGGGACGTCAAACTCCACTAGTAAATGGAATTCGGTCATTTTAGAGAATAAACTTAGTTTTTGCATAACGCTGTTCCGCGGGCTTTTGATTGCTGGTCGCTTTTACTGAAAGAAAGACATGTAAGCCAAAGGCTCGAGGACTTTATTGTAAGTACGGCGTTATTGTGATCCTAAATCGGCATTTCGATCGAGAGCGAGCCAATGATAACTGATACTTAGTTAATAATGAGCCTTTGGAAATCCCGAACAAGATTTGTCCACTTAAAGAATTTATTAGAACGCTTTTCATCGGCGGTTTAGGGGAGTACAAGTGGCCGCCCATTTGAGATGCATCACTTCGCCTTATCCATTAGAGTCTCGGTCACAATCACAGAAGCTGCACAAGGCAGTGTACATCATGTCTATGCGTAAGAGCCGAGAGGAACACTATGCCGAGCGTGTGACGTCAGCTTGTCTGCGCCTGCTTGCAAAAATCGCAACCAGTAAATAATGACATACATATGAGGATTAAAATTACTATGAGCTTTGTAGTTGTAATAAAGAAAAAGCAAAGTAAAATTGGAAGAGACGAATTTCCACGCCATTTACATGACGCATGAGGTGCGCCATACCAATTCAGCTATACGGCGACCACTGTCCATCTGTCTACTCTCTTCAGTATTATTACATACGTGTATGTTTAGCCTGGCCCCGTGGGTGTTAGCCAGCGCCACTCGTGATCATTGCGGTGGACGCGGAACAACCATTAAACTGCAGGTGCGCGTCACGTAATACGTGACATTGAGAGTAGCTTGCATACTTTGGAAGCGCGAACTGAAGCGATCACATGGTCAAAAAAAAAAAAAAGAAAGAAATGAAATACACGGGACAAGCGCTGGACATGTACTAACTTTCATTACTCAGTTACATTATATGCGCAAGCATTGAGCATAGGCGACGTTGAATACGCGCATGGTTAAACAATGGTGAAAATATAATATACCGGTGTAGTCAATGGAACATGATAAAATATATTTCTGAATCATACGCTACTGACAGCATGCGCTCACACAATTGTTGTGGTTATTGTGGACAGGTGTAGGTTTCGTAGAGTTTGGTTTGGTTTGGTTTGCGACCTCAAGAACTGGAAGTTTCTTGAGGTCGCAAACACACTGCTGCCAAGGCGCGTGCGAAACTGTCTATATAGCTACTATTGATTTGTAGTTGCATTTTTTTTCACAATCTAACGTAATTTAACCCAACCTAATACTAGAGTAAGCTCTGTGCTAGCGAAATTTGCATTACCATGCTGTCGATGTCACCGTCTTTCTTGTTTCTTCTCTTTCCTAAAGCAAAATCGGAACCGTAGCTTAAATGATGCCTCACGGATGCGCGGAAGCGTACTTGTATATTGTGAAATATTCGTCTTGCTTTACTTTCTTACCCGACACGTTTGTCTTCCCTTTTATTTTTCTCAGAAACCTCAAGCACTCGGAAGTCAATGTAATTACACGCGCTGCGAGGGACACGCATATGGCTGCATATAAAGGAACTAGTATAAAGGTGCTCCCCTATATGATGCTCTCCCTGTTTTTAACTTTTGCGTGTCATCACGTGGTGTTCTTAAAATCGAAATTGGAGGTGGTCCAGTTCTCTGCAGCTGTTGTCGCAGGCTACCCATCGCCCAACACCGTTTTCAGGGAGGAGGAGAAGGAGAAAAACATTTATTTGACGGAATAAATGTGGTTTGTGGTGTGGGGCCCACTTGGTTCATGGGACCCATTCAAGCGGAGGTGGCTGCCCTCAGTCCAGGGCGCCACAGGCAGTTGCCGCTCTGCGCGCCCTGTCGATCAAACCGAGTTGATCGTCAAGGCTGTCGCTGGCCAACTGCTCCTCCCACCGCTCCACACTCGCTTGGGGGGCAGTCCGGGGATGGCCCGGCATGTCCAGGTGGTGTGTAAAAGCGTTGGCTTCTCGGAGCACCATGGGCAACGCGCGGGGTATGCCGTTCGGTGCATTTTATTAAGAATGTGTAACTTGCTCTTAGCCACAGCGCCTGCTGTGTTCTTACCATAATAACTCCTTACCGCTTCCCATTTGTGTTAAACTGTGGGATTGATTGCTTGATTGCTTGATTGTTGATTGATTCAGATGGCCTTTGGCGATGAGGCGTCCTGAGCAGCGTCGGGCCAGGCTCCTCCTCCCACCAGCCGGCGGCGGCCCATGCCGACCTCTTCGTCGTGTTCGCTGGCCCTGCCGCTGCTGCAGACGGCCGACGAAGAGCACGATGGCTACTCCGCCACCGCCGTGGACGGCAAGCCGTACGCCAACGGGGCAGCCGGCGATGACGAAGATGAAGACGGCTCCTCCGGCCACTCGTGGGAGCTGTACAAAGGCCTGGCCTTCTCCTCGCTGTCCAGCTTCTTCTTCTCCATCTGCACCGTCATCGTCAAGAGACTCAAGTGCGTGCCACCCTGCTCCGTATTGTGAGCCGTATATATATCTAATTGAAAACACGCACTACTGGTACGTGCCGTTGCACCAAGCTGACCGCGCACTCGTTCAACGCCAACAAATATGTCTGCTCTGCCATTTCTGTTTGGAAACTAATCTTGAAGCACAAACTGCACGAAACTCGACGTAGAAAACTCAAGATAGCGGCATTTCTTGTTCCTCCTGACGGGAACAGACGCGTAGCAATGTAGCCGCGTTTAACAGAAGTAGAAAGACGCCTCCATTTCGGGTTGTTAGGGGAACGGTGTGGTGGCTATGCAAACACACTCGTGACCATATAGGCATAGGCAAAATAAATAGAACTCACTCATAGAATATATAGTTTGCTTAGGGCTCACTCGAACTCACCGAAATTATACTCCGGGTTCACTCGGTCTCACGGGTCGGTCCGATTCTGAGTGAGTTTGCCGACCTATAAAATTTGAGGAACTAATCATTCATCAAAGAAGAATGTGTAAGCGAGTTATCTCACCCTTCGTCGGAAGTCTGCCTGCTGGCTGTTATTACTGATGACGTTTCACCGCGCTTCCGTAGGTGCCGCCATGTATAAGTATAAATTTGCTAAAAGGGTCTTGAAAAAAATGTAAATTCTGATTTGCGCATGCGTGCGACTCGTGCGTGTGCGTTTTTGGCAGCTCAAGATAAAACTCGGTCCTTTCTTTGGCACTGTACGGTATGGAGGCTGTCTCATAAATAAAAGAGGACGCTGCTAAAACTGTGAATAAAGAAAGCGTCACTTTGAGTATAATGCTACTTTTCAACTACGATTCATAAGAGCACCCGCTGAAGGTCGGGCTCGCTGCTTGCGTTATGAATTTTCCGACATCGTTCGAGGCGCTGAAAATTTCGCAAGTCCCGGTCGGTTCGCAGAATCAACAGCAGCTCTGTCTATGGCACCAATGCCATAATTGCACATGTGCAGTTCCACCAGTGACACTGCTCTGGCATCGTTATTTGCTGCCAATCGCGCTGAAGCGAGCACCGAACATGGATGAAAGAAAAAGAGTGCGCGTCACGTGATCATCATGAAGCCTACTTATAAAAAAATGTAAAGGAAAGGCGCATGGGAATAGGCCCTGACCACGTGATGCGCAAGCGGTAATTTCTAGCTATTGAGAGCGCGGACAGTACGGGAGAGAGAAGACCGACCGGAGAGCGCGTGATGAGGGCGGGGAAGGTCGATCGTAATAAGGGCGCCATTAAGAGCTACCGCGTGCGAAGTAATGTCTCGAAAAGGTCCAGGAACCGTGGAGGGCCTACTCCCCAAGAGTCAGCGCGCAGATGGGCCCCGGAGAGAAGGAGCGGCGGTGCCAGAAATGGCTGGCTTACCGAGCTAGCTGCGTATTGTCATGCTCTGTGCTGGCTTTTTTTTTTATTTTATTCCTCCAAGGCACTAAAGTGTCCGAGTGAAAGCTATATCGCTAAACCGATGTTCAATCGAACTACGATTCACGAGAGCACCTCTGAAAGCCCGGCTCACCTTGTTGTTCTCGAAGGAATTGCGCTTGACATTTGGAAAGTACGGCCGCTCCGCAGAAGCAACAGGAGTACCACTCATTATAGAATTTGCCGCAAGCGTATATAGATGCACAGCACAACCAGCAAACGACCAGTGTCATGCATGATGTCAGTCGCGCTGGATGCCAGCCAGCACCGCTTCCGTACGACAGCACGAACGTCGACGCTCAGTCCAGACAGAACATGGAGAGGTCGAGCAAGCGTTGAGCTGACCGAGCGATACGAAACTAGAGAAGCTCGGCCGACGTCGATCTAGCTCGCTTCTCGCAACACCGCTGTCCACAGCACCGTGGCGCCTAGCTTTGTCTGATCTTGGCAGCAAGGACGAAAGGGAAAGCTTTGCATGTGGCCAGATGTATCGCGCTTCGCAGCGAGCCTTCCCCCCACTTCCCTTCCAAACCTGCCTCCAGCATGCTGTGAGTGCACGAATAGTTAGGAAAACGAGAAGCAGAGGAGATACGCGGAGGCGGGGTCGAAGCGTGGCGCCAGGACAGTCTAGACTTAGCGGGGTCAACTTGCGTGGCCGGTGCTGCGACGCGCGTAAAACTGGTGAAAACTGGTGCGCGCGCGTTCGGGGGAGTTGCAGGTGCGACGCGGAACCGAACGACAACGCGAAAGGCGCCCGCGTATTCCCCTGCTCGATGTTTTTATGCACACGTGCGATGCAAGATTCGCGCCGCATCGCGTTGCCGCCATCGTCGCGACATTAGCGATGTTCCTCTCTCTCTCTCTCTTTATTAGGTCGGCAAAACAAACGGAACTCACTCAGACAAAGTATATTTTTTTGCTTAGGGCTCACTCGGGCTCAGACTCGCCGGAGTTCTTACTCAGCCAGGCCCACTCAGGCTCGCGGGTAGGTCCGAGTCTGGGTGAATCTGCGTGAGTCGGCTCAAGAGCGAGTTTGTGGACCTGTGCTCTTGTGACATGGGTGTAGCCCCAACACTTGGCTGTATAGTCCGCAGGGATGAACCATGCAGTATGCAGTAGAGATGCAACTATTTTATTGTCAACTAGTAAAAGTCTGGGTAGTAGCCTTTCAGTAGTGATAGTAGTCTATACTGCTAGATTGTTCTTGTGTTTTGCGCATGTATGAAGTCGCGTATAAATGTGTGACACATTTTGCAACGAGGTTTCGCTCATGTGCTCAGAAATCGAAGCACTGAAAAGCAGCCACTTTACGTATCGCGAGCAGCATTTGCTTCGATATCACGAGCTGCCAATATGGGCTGGAAATATGTCTCGTTCGCTCCTGCGATTATTGCGCAGCTGATCTTGCTTTGATTAAGCTCGGGAAGAAATCTGTAGGCGCAGCGTGAACTTGTTAATTAAAGCGTGCTTCCGATCCTAAAAAATAAAATCATGTATAATCCGCACTCATATAGGTAGTCCGCACCCCACAAAATTTCAACTTTAGAACTTGTATAGTCCGATGAGTATACAGTCCAGAAACGTACAGTATTTCTTTCTTTCCTTTTTGTTTATGCAGGGGCTTTCTTTTTATTATTGCGAATTAAGATAACTGCTTAAGACCGCGCACTGATGCAACAATTTAACGTACAGCAGGAGATACGTGTTGCCAATTAGCGTTCCCATGGATAGCGTGCATATAGTGCCAGCGTGTTTTCGCGGTGGCGCAGTTACATCTCGGCGGCCGAGCTGGCCGTGGTGCGCTTCCTCGGCATCCTGGTGTTCACGGCGCCGCTGGTGGTGCTGAGCCGCGAGTCGCCGCTCGGGCCCCGAGGCGTGCGCCGGCTGCTGGTGCTGCGCGGCCTGCTGGGCGCCACCAGCCTGTTCCTGCGCTTCTACGCCATCCACTACATGCCCATCGCCGATGCGTCCGTCATCATATTCAGCGTGCCGGTGTTCGTGTCGGCACTGGCCAAGCTCTTCCTCAAGGAACCGTGCGGGTTCTTCCACGTGGCCGCCGTGCTGGTCACTCTCGCGGGCCTCGCGCTCATCACCAAGGTGCCGCTGCTGTTCGGAGGCGGCGCCGAACAGGGCCCCGTGCAGGCACGCGGTGTGCTCGCCGCACTCTCGTCGACCGTGTTCGGAGCCAGCGTCTACATCGTGGTGCGCAAGGTCAAGGGCGTCCACCACTCGGTGATCATGTTCAACTTCGGCTGGGTCGCCATCCTGGAGACGGCCACCATCTCGCTGCTGACCGTCGGCCAGTTGGAGCTGCCCCGCTGCGGCATCGACCGCTGGCTCCTCGTGGTGCTCGGGGCGTTCAGCTTCGGCGGCCAGGTGCTGCTCACGCGGGCCCTGCAGCTCGAGCAGGCGGGCCCCGTGTCCGTGGTCCGGTCGGCGGCCGACATCGTGTTCGTGTTCGTCTGGCAGGTGGCATTCTTCGGCGAGGTGCCCGACCGGTACACCATGTCTGGTGCCGTGCTCGTCACCGCCTGTGTGCTCCTCACGGGCCTGCGCAAGTGGGCGCTCACGCTGCCCGAGAGCTCGGCCACCAGGGCCAGGCTCGCCTGGCTCATCTCTTGACCACCATCCAGCGCGGCTGTTGGCGCTTTGCCTCGCAATAATGGCTGAAGGGCACGCACGCTAAAGAACACCTCGTGGTGGGGCCGCGAATATCGAAAGCTTATTCCGTATCGTCACCGTGAAAACCAATGGCGTTGTGTGTCATGAGGCAGATGTATGAAGATAAGCTATTTGCAACCCTTTCAAACCGCTTGCAGTCGGCAGTGGTGCACTTAGACCACACAGAAGTTTCCAAAAGAATGCGCAAACACGAGTGACTACAAAATATCAGCGTCACCCACGAGCAGCGAAAGCACAACACGTGATCGCTGCCTGTCGATCTCCAACAAATGCAGATTGCGCGCACTACCATGCATGCATGACAGCGAACACAAGCGTGTTGGCCCTGTCCTGAAACTGCGCGTACGAATTAGATTTCAACGCACGCATACGCTGCTTAGGAAGTGCATCGTTCTGTTTGCTGCATACTCGCGGTTATTGAGAGAAACTGTTTGTGCCACGTAGAGTGTTTCCTATAGGTGATGAAGATGTGCATGTTTTCACCTCACTATGTGCACTCAAGGTGTAGGTGCGCTTGCACATGACGGGGGCTGCACAATTAAAGGCTACGTTTTGTTGTTTCTAAAAGCCCTCCTGAAAAGAACGACGCTCCTCGGTGCTTGACAAAAAAGTTGGACAATTAAAGCTACTCTGCTGTTGCACAGCTAATCAACATGTGCTAGCGACGTTGTGATCTAGCGCGCCGGATTCGTGAGTGCGCGAAAGGCAGCGTAGCAAGCACCATAAGCAAGCACCAGGTAAATACACAGAAGTGTTTCTTTTTCTGGCTATTTGCCAACGCATTTTCATGTCAACATCAGGGATGAATGTATAGGTGGGCATTTGCCACCTTCAGTTGCCACCGTGTTTCTAGGACTCTCGTGATGCATGAAAGACGGAGTTTCTCGAAGCTCCCTGGATCACACCACGAACAGCTAAGTACGAATGTTCGTGCATTGGGACAACGTTAGGTGCGAGTGCGATGAAGTGGCTATAGGACAGGACTGTTACGTCTGTCGACAGTGTAGGGGTATATATTTGCGTAACTTGTTGCACGGCCTGCGCGACATTGACGTTGAAGAGACGGACCTTAGTACGATGTTCCTCACGCTTGTGGACCTACGCGCTTTCGCCTCCTGTAGTCAGCGCCCGACATATCGTGCTTGTACGTTCCGTACAGATCTAGCTGTGATACTAATTTTGAGAATATATATATATGCTCGTGTCTGCGAATGAGAACAAAATAAAGAACTATTGATGCTTGTTAGAAATATTGTGGTTTATTTGTTGTACCAAGCATTCTGCCTCCGTGAAGAAGCCTCCACGTAAGAAACAGCAGTACATCATCATTTATACATCTTGTAAACAAACGGCCAGGAATCCGACACAAAATGACACTGTCAAGTGTCTCGTCTACCAGCTTATCATACGGAGATATCAATGCGCTATCTTTCAATGCGCTATCTTTCGGTGTTTCCTTTCTGCCCAGCAAGATAGCGGCTGTAGCAAATTTCCAATTGGCGAAATACCTCAAAAATAGGAATCGGTATAGAACACGAAAGTGAAACGTGTCTTCACAGAAGTAGTGTAATGTTTATTGCACATTGATATATAATGTCTATTGGTGTTTTGTGGCTAAAGCGCCCTTAGGCGTTGATGCACCCACGCTGACGCCTGGTGGCACGTCTCCTCCATCACGACTACCAACGTCGATGACCATGAGCAACCGTCGTGCATATGGAAGCTGCACTACGCTGCACACGCTAGCACAACGCGAAAGACGAAGCACGTAACTGACACACTAATACAACGCGCAAGACAAAGCACGTAACTGAATCGTCACCGAGTCAAATCAGCGCGTACAGCGCGTCGTAATTGCAGCCTCCGCGATCAACTTCAGAAACATTTTCAGAGCTAATTGCGGAGGCCACGCTCGCTCCGCTGTGCTGAGTACGGTGAACGCCACCTAGGTGGCGTTGGTAGTGCTTCTTGATGCCAGCGTCCCTTCGAATGCTGGCATCGAGGCGTCGTAGTGCTGAGACCACCGAAAAACTTCGGATGAAAATTGCGACCGCGAGAATACTTTACTTCCCTACTTCCGCATGAAAAATTACTAATCTACCTCCAATTAAACATTTTTCCTTCCCTACCCAGCGCAACAAGTGCCTACAAACATTTATATTAAGCCGTCCAGCGGGACGTGGCTAATGCGTATACGAAAAAACTTTTTCCACAAGGAATACGGAGCCATTAAAGTGCTAGCGCCAACCATCGGATATAGTAATTTAATTAAGCCCGCTGACAAATTCGGTTCGCTTGTCATAATGAACGAAAAAGATCATATTGCAGAAGCTGAAGGGCAGTTGTCAGATCAATTTTTCTACAAGCGTATAGGTTTTGATCCCAGAAACGATAACAAAGTGCGCATTAGTTAAAAAAAACTCTTGAAAGTTTAGTGAAAGAAAATTACATTAGCGATACTGTTATTAAATCTCTTGTTCCCCTTAGCCTTGTCACAGTTCATTTCTACGTTCTAAACTTCGCTCCGCTTTGATTCCAGCTATAAGCGGAAAATTTTGCGAATACTTTTTAGCGCACCTCTACCTGAAACCATGTTTCAGTATGCAGTTTTAATCAACTCACGTTACTAGCGCGGTCCGGTGCCAGAAGCAAATCAAATCGAATATTTTTCGAACACTTCGCAAATATGTACAGCCTTCTCACCATAATGTATAGCCTTCACATCCTGGTATATTCACATTTCAAATTTTCACTGCGCATTATAAAACAAGCTTGATGCACAAAGGGAGCTCTTCAAAGCTCTTCAACGGGGAATAGGTTTGAGCATGTTGGTTATTCATCGTAATACAAATAACAGCGCAGTGAGGACAAGGGACAACTCGAGACCTGACAAGCGCTTGTCCTGTCTCGACTCGTCCCTCGTCCTTACTGCGCCATGTTATTTGTATTATGGTCTTCGGAGCACATGCGGTCAAGCATTATCCGATAACGTTTAAAAAATCACAGGCCTGCGCGGAACACGCAGCACAGTCACAGCGTAAGGTGGTGGAGCGGCGCAAGAGTAGCTCCAATTTCGGCACCACGCACAACAGGGTCTTCGCGGCCAAGTCTCTTCGCCTCGTTTTGACAAGAACGATCTGAACTGTCAGCCCAGCGTCGACGGCGAGCTGCGGCTCTCTGCACAGCAGTCTGCTGAGCCCATGGAGGAAGGAAACCCCAGGAGAGGCCCTGACCAGCACGAACGTATTGGAGAAGGTGTGGCGGAAGTCACGTGCTGTTTTTCGCAAAGGAGCACTGGGATGGGTACCCCAAATGTCAACGTTGCCATGACAACCGCGCTCCTGAAGCTTCGCTGCTGCTCTCGGTCTCTGAAAAGTGAGATAAGATTTTTCCGCCGGTGTCTTTCCCGCAGCACCTTTTGTTCGCGAGAAAAGCTGACTTTGGGGTTTGGTGTGTAAGCTTGAAAGTTGTGTTTTGGGTCTGTGAGTGTGAGTGTCGGCCAGCAATAGATACACTCAAGCAATCACGGCGCGCGTCTTCGTCGTCTTCTTCAACGTGCCACGGAAAAACACAGGAGCGCTTCTGCTTCACTAAACCTGCTACAGAAGTGTCGTAAGCTTTGTTTTGACGCGCGTCGGCAGCACACGCTTCCGGCCGCTCGTAACAATGCAAGTTCAAAGTTCGCGCCCATCTGCTCCGGCGAGCTGCAGGACCCCTGATTGGAGGCTGCCTTGGAGGCAACCAACATGGCTGCACTTCCGGCTTCAAAAAAGTGACGTCAGGGCCTCTCCTGCTTTGTTTCCTTCATCCATGACTATTACACTATTATCACATCTACCAATCATTCTATCATTTTTATACTCCGCAATCCCAAAGCAGGCTTCTTTGCACGCATACCAGCAATGTGGAAAAGTAAGCTTTCAAGGGGCATGACGAGAACGGTTTTCTATTTATTTATTTATTTATTTATTTATTTATTTATTTATTTATTTATTTATTTATTTATTTATTTATTTATTTACAATACTGCTACTTTCATTTGAGGGCGTGGCAGTTGGGCGATACAGTATACATGTATATCAGTACGCATCTAGGCAGAACAGTTAATAGAAAAAAAAAAGGAAAATAAAAAGAAAACAATTGCCCAATGATGGCAATATAAGAAGGAAGCTGAGTTTAGGAACAAAAATGCATGTTTTCACATGACAGTTAATTAACATGATACTAGCAGTGAAGAACACGTAAGGAACCAGTTATGCATGAAAGAGGAGTGAACCGAAAGATAACACTTAACGCGTCAAGAAATTTTAAAGTTGCGTGAAGAGATGCACTTAAAACATATACACTTTGAGAGCGAGAAGAAACGAATTGAAAAAAAAAGAAATCTGTGCAAGCATCTTTTCTTTTCTATCTTTTCTTTCTTTTTGCGTCTTTCATTATTTCCTTATCGATTCTAAAGCTACCAATCATCTACATTTACATTATTATAACGAATAAATGTGTTAACCAATTAGGCATTTATTTTGCAGGTAAAGGGTGCGACACTTTCCGCGTTACGGACAGATCTTGCTGGAGTACTCGTCAAAGAATGCTTACGCATTAAAGAGTCTTAGCAGATATGTGTTAGTCCGAGAAACTCATACATCAAGGACAGCGAAGACGTTTTTGCAGTGTTCGAAATCTACCCAAGGATTAGCAAACGCTTCGCTATATCCGGTGCAAGTCCTTCGCTCTACACGACCCTATTCATATGCTTTAATAAATCTATAGCTTTGTACAGAGACTTGCGTGTTCCCTTTAATATCGCAAAAAGTCGCAGTTTCGCCCGAAAGGTGACAGCGGTGGCAAAGTATTAGACAACTACACGAAGTAAGATTACTTCCTAGTTTTATCGGCCGTGAAGTTGCAGTGCACATTTGCGTACTGACTAAATTATCAAGCAAGGGGTCACGCGCGCACAGGCAAACATGAGCATATCTCACTCGATAACCGCTATCACAACGACGGCGTAATGAAGAGCGCTAACAGAGGGAGAGAGAACGCTTGTGCTGCTTATCGCTTCAAAACGTCTCTGAAACTTGAAATTAATGCAACCGCCAGCACGATGCGGGCGGGAAGACAGCGCACATGCAGCCACCAGACATCTCGAATTGCCCAAACTTTGTAGCAGCCTCAAGTTGCCGCCAATATTTGTTGCGGGCGGTGCATTCGCTCAGCCGCGCGGTCAGCCATGCGCAGCGGAGCGCTTTAACACGCGACCTCCAAGCGACCCATTCTCAGCTCAACCTTTTCCCTCGCACCCACAGCATACGGCGCGCGTCTCGAGATAGGATCTTATTCAGACTTGTATGCGTTACAGAAATAAAGGTGACTGATTTCAATTACAATTACTTCATTCAAAATTTTATTTGGTTACAGCGACCAATTACTTTTCCACAAAAGTAACTTAATAATTACTAACATGTAATCGATTTCCTCCCAGCACTTTTAACCATTGCTGAAATACAGTAAATAGAACAAGTTTGTCCACTGTAGCACATCACAAGTTCTTTTTTATCTTCATAAACAACGTAATTTCAAAATTTTCGTCGGCCATCTACTGTCGCGTGTTCTTGTGAAGGCACCAGCAGTGACACTAGAAACTCGCTAGATGTGCGCGCTGGAGAGAAGAGCGATGTTGTAATGAACGGATACTTTGGCCACAAGAAAGTGGTTGCCGCGATTCTCGCGTCTGGGTGCTGCACAAAGCGCGGCGCTTATTTGTTACTGCAGGGCTAGAGGAACACGCTCCTGACAGGGCCAGTTGAGAAGTCGTCCAGAGGTGATTCCCTGGCATCACCGTCCCAACTGGCCATCGCTCTCGAGCCATAGAAGCGCCGTTTCAATTTGTCGGCCAACATCTGGTGCACCTCGCGGCGCCATTAACTCGTTAGCCGTTTAGACTTAAACGACGAATTGTAATTGACGCCAGCAAAAGTTCCCGCTCTTCGAAAAGGTGGACAAATTTGTGATATAATTTAAATTAAAGCTGCACATTATTCAGTACTACTATATGGCCTTATTCATGTATTACGATTGCAAAAATCAAGAAGGTGGCTGACAGATGGAGTAGCACACTGTGGTATAAACGCTATTAACAGAGATGGAGTGCCTCAGAAAAGCTAGCCAACGTTTATATAGGAGGACCTATCTTCGTCAAATGCGGCGTTGTCATCCTCGGCAGGGTATAGCTGCATGGGCAAAGGATAACAAAGGGCACTTACTCTGTTCCGTCACCATCAGCTGGCATGGAAATCCAAGATCAAGAAGGGGGCTGACAGATGGAATAGCACACTGTGATACTCGGTACTCATCGCAGATCGATTTCAAGATAGGGCTCGTTCGTCCGCACTCAGCCGCGTCATACGCAAGCGCCGCCAGAGTAGAACGCCCCCGGTGCCTTGCGCGAGACGGCGTGCTTCCTCCCCGCCTTCCTCCCTTGCGCGCGAGATCAAGCCACCATCCTCAGCTCACCCTCGCACGCTTTCACTTGCACCTACAGCATACGGCGCGCGGCCACGGTGTTATCGCACTTGGACTTTACACGGAACGTAACGGCGACGCTGACGACTACGGTGGAAATGCGCCTGGAGAGTCCATATAATTGTTATCGCAATAAAAAGCCGAGAAGCGGGACTTCCTAGAGAGGCATCTGCGAGCCTGCCACATTCAGCTTGGTGATACAGCACGGTGATTGTAAGATAGGTAGTCCATGTGCATGTTCAAATGCGAAAGCATTATGTCCCATTACGGGAAAATCCGTCGTCGTCGGCGTCACCACCCAGCGATGGAACCAAAAATGGCCGACGGCGCAGAGTAAAAAGAAAATTCCCAGGTGTCCTTAGCTACAGCCTAAGAGAAGGCGAAAGCCTTGTAAAGCCTACTGCAATTCCCCTTAATCCTCATTAATCCACCCTAATCCATCTTAATCCACCACAATCCTTCGTCTTCTTTCTGGTGTATTACGTGCCAAAACCAGTTCTGATTATGAGGCACGCCGTAGTGGAGGGCACCGGATTATTTTGACCACCTGGGGTTCTTTAACGTGCACTATACAACGCAAGCACACGGGCGTTTATGCATTTCGCCTCCATCGAAATGCGGCCGCCGCGGCCCCACCCTCCTTAATACGAAGCGTAGTACTAAAGCGAGGTCAGCTACACAGCTATATTAGCGACACATAATACGATATCATCTTGCTAACAGAAACGTGGCTGAGCTCGGACATAGACTACAATGAAGTTTTTCCGTCTAACACAAACTTCACATTATACCGTAACGATAAACAAGGCCGAAGTGGAGGGGCATTCTTATCGCTGTTAGGAAGACATTATCGTCTTACCTAATATGTCACGACGCCAACCTTGAACTTTCATGGATATGTGTCTATAACAATACGGTAAAAACCGTTCTAGGAATTTGTTACAGACCACCTGATAAACAGCTGCAGCTTTCACTGACCTGCTGTGCCAATCTTTAGCAAACATAAAACACAAGCTGCCGAATGTACCGCCTTTTATTTTCGGAGATTTTAATTACCCCCAGATTAACTGGAGTACGCTGTCTGTACCAGCAGGGACATTTTATACTGAGGCTAAACAATTTCTTGAAGTAACAGAAGACTTCAACATTCAGCAGGTGATAGCATGTCCCACCAGAGGCGTTAACACACGCGACTTACTTCTTACAAGTCACCCGGACGACATTTCCGCCATTACCGCGATACCTGGCTTCAGCGATCATTGTCTCCTGCACGTTGTTATTCGTCTACCACTGAGTAAGAAATCATCTACCCAAAAACTAATAGACTACCGGAGAGCTAACTATGAGGCTATAAACAGTGGACTAGAGTCTTTTTGTCAGACTTTGCAGACCACTTTTTTGTCATGCTCACTCAACACAAACTGGGAGCTATTCGTAAATGCAATGTTAGACCTAAAGGATAAGTACATACTAACTATTGTCGCGTAATCAGATTATAACAGCCCTTGGTTCACTTAACGTGTAAAATATATTCTCAAACGCAAGAAACGTCTCTACAGGCAAGCAATAACACTGCAGCGTGGGAAAGGTATCGCGCGTACGTAAAGCTGTGTATTAAGGAGGCCAGTCAAGCCAAAGAAAGATAAATTTAACAATCACGATCTACTTTCCATTCTCCAATCAAATCCAAATAAATTTTGGCGCATGCTTTCCACGAAAGACAGATCTAACACCATCGAACTCGTTGACCTCGACGGTGAACCTATTTCTAATGATGAATACGCAACCGCCCTAAATAACTATACTTTTCTTCTGTATTTACTGCTTCCATTGACGTCCCTGACCTGCCCAGACTTACTGCTACAGTGCATACTATGCCAGACCTACAAATTTACGCGGATGGCATATTTTACCTAATCAATAAGCTTAAACCATTACCTTCCATATGGCTGTGATAGTATGAGTAATAAACTTCTAAAAAACACCTCTCAAATATCCGCACAAATATTTTGCTTAATATTTAATCAATCACTAGAAACTGGGGCCGTTACGAGTAATTGGAAGAAAGCTAATATACTGCCTATATTTAAAACATTTGACCACTCGAACCTTGCCACTTACCAACCAATCTCCTTTACAAGTATCCCCTCAAAATTACTATAACCCATCATTGCCTCAAGCCCAATGAAACACTTGGAAGCAATTAATATTTTCTACCCATTTTAGCATGGTTTCCGAACGCACTTATCGTGTGATTCCGAACTCGCCGAATTCACCCACGACAGTCTGGTTATCATGTGCAGGAACCTGCAGATTGACGCCATTTTCTTAGATTATTCAAAAACTTTTGACAAGGTGCTTCACAAGCTCGTACTGGAAAAACGATCTTGGCTTGGAAAGTTGGAATCTGCAGTAGGTTACTCAGATGAATTGAACAATTCCTATCCGGGCGCACACAATACACTTCCACAAACAATCACCGCTTAGATCTTACCGATGTGACTTCGGGCGTCCCTCAGGGTACCTGTCTGTCCCCTTTATTATTTATAATCTATGTGAACGACTTGCCTGCTAGCATACATTCTAAACTACGACTTTCCGCAGACGACTGCGTAGTTTACAACAATTTAAACTCATTTGACGTTGTTCTGTGTCTGCAGCGTGATCTCGATGCCATCTCATCACGACGCAAAAAATGGCACATGCCTCTTAACTTATCGAAATGCAAATCGATGTATTTTACCCGAAAGCCCAGTCCCTTCCAGTCCACTTATCGCATTAGCTCTGTCAACATCGACCGCATTTCGATGGAGGCGAAATGCAAAAAAATGTGGTTGATCCCTCTTATATAGGAATCGGTATAGAACACGAAAGTGAAACGTGTCTTCACAGAAGTAGTGTAATGTTTATTGCACATTGATATATAATGTCTATTGCTGTTTTGTGGCTAAAGCGCCCTTAGGCGTTGATGCACCCACGCTGACGCCTGGTGGCACGTCTCCTCCATCACGACTACCAACGTCGATGACCATGAGCAACCGTCGTGCATATGGAAGCTGCACTACGCTGCACACGCTAGCACAACGCGAAAGACGAAGCACGTAACTGACACACTAATACAACGCGCAAGACAAAGCACGTAACTGAATCGTCACCGAGTCAAATCAGCGCGTACAGCGCGTCGTAATTGCAGCCTCCGCGATCAACTTCAGAAACATTTTCAGAGCTAATTGCGGAGGCCACGCTCCGCTGTGCTGAGTACGGTGAACGCCACCTAGGTGGCGTTGGTAGTGCTTCTTGATGCCAGCGTCCCTTCGAATGCTGGCATCGAGGCGTCGTAGTGCTGAGACCACCGAAGCGTTCACTGTCGGTGCGCGTTAAGGCCGGAATACATGAAGCGAATAACCGGCGTCCGAGCGAAGAACTTCGTCGGGCGGCGAACGTCCGACGGCCGGCGTCAAGAAATTTGCCGTCCGCAGCCGATCTGCCTGTCCAAACATTTTCGTCGGGTGAACGCCGCCGCCGGAAGCGTCTAGCGCGCAGCGGTGGACGACAGCCAATCAGGAGGCACTAGTTCCGGTCGCAATGCATGCTGGTGTTTCGCGCGCGCGCGCCTTTTCGCGTCGTCTGCAATCGCGTTGGTGTTGCCGTGTCTGCATGTCTCTGCACCGATTGAGTAGTTCCTAGTATGATCTCTCAGGAATCGCGTTGTATTTGTACATCCCATATCCGCTGATCTGCGAGGAAACAGACAAGCAGTGCAAGCTCTCTACAACAACCTTCAACAGAAATCTTCTGATCTCAGAGGCCACATGCTGTCGTCATGCCTATCTCCCGACTTCCCCGATAGATGGCGCTGGCATCGGATATTTCTTTCGCTAGGCTTAGACGCGTTCGAAACGAGAAGCGATCTCGAAAACTACTCAAGGTTATCCATAATACTCTGTCGTCGAAGCGGCCTGAGACTAAGCGAAAGCCGTTTACGCAGTCATTTGCTTCCAACTAAGTGAATTCTACAAGGACAACGCCAAATTCAGTTCGAAGCGGGCGGCCGGGACCGCCGCCAACACGGCGGCCAACGCGCGGCGGCGTTCGCCGCATGTATTGCAACACAGCAAACATCCTGCGTCGTGTCGCCGCGTCGTTACTTGACGCGTGAAGTTCGTCGAGAAAGTTCGCTCCATGTATCCCGGGCTTTAGTGTCATAATGCAGTACTTCTCTTTTCTGCTCGTAGGCGGCGGCACCGCCCCGAGCAAGAGCGCGGGTACACGGAGGAGTGTTAGATATATAAGGCGCGTCTGTGTAGCTCTCTGCAAATGCGTTTGTGGCGCAATGGGTTAAACGCTCGGCGATCTATCGTCGCGGACTGAGAGGTCGTGGGTTCGATTCCTAAATTTTGCATGTTTGTGGAACTTTTTCTTCTGGTTTCTTTCTTTGTATTATGTTCTATGACGTATTTCCGTGACGGAAATACGTCAGTGAAGTCTTGGTGGACCCCGGAATAAAACACTTTCGTGTTAAAACACATGTATGCTTGCGTTGTAGTGCATGTTAAAGAACCCCAGGTGTTCAAAATTAATCCGGAGTTCTCCACTACGGCGTGCCTCATAATCAGAATCTCGTTCTGGCACGTAAAACCCCCGAAACAAAGGAAAGAAAATATGCACCATTTTCAAGATCAGTAGAGTTCCGGGTAGACAATAAAGATTTCTCAAAGATTTGCCGGTGTGCGACTCACGTCGGCCATGTCTACGTTCGCACCAGGCGCGGATCCAGGGGGGATGTCCGGATGTCCAGCCCCCCCCCCCCCCCCTCAGATTTCTGTATCGCCCCCTCGCTGATAGGCGGATGGCCCTGTCAAAAAAAAAAATATGGCCGCCTGAATTCTTCAAAATTATTTTCGTGAGTACCAGTGGTATCAGCCATGTATAAGTAAAGGTAGCTCGCTCACAAGCTTAGTTGTACTCCGTTGGGGTTTGGTGTCGCGAAGTTGCCGTAGTTAATTTTTCTTATGAACGCCTTGGACCTCCTGGCGCCGGCCGTGCCTTACTCGTCCCGTCGGTGGCGTCGAATGAACGAGGGGACGTCCCTTTTGCCAAGCACGCCGATGTCCGCTCGAGCGCCTTCGCGCCTGATTAACTTAGTTTCCCCTTGGGGTGTCAACGGTTGCCTCATTGGCTGTCATCGGTTCTGCGACCAACCTGCTTAATGAAAGAGATCTCTTGCTGAGGTATTCATATATAGATAATAACAAGTAACAGCTAAGCTAAGAACTACGCATAGGCAACTTTTTTTAACTGTAGCACTCATTGTGATCACAGTTACACGTTGACAATATCCAGTACGAGCACAGTACCGCTCGTACGCTACAAGTTTTTCATTGTAACTTCGCAGTTTTATTGTCGTACATTAAGCATAGGAGGCTCAAGCCCACCGGATCCGCTTATCTGAGTGGGCGTTCTCGCGGAGCGGGGCGAAGCCTCGAGCCGCGGCTGCGAAGTGGGGGGAGCGTGATGTCAGCGGCCAACGCCAGCGCGCGGGCCTAGGATGGCGTCGTGTGGTTAGAGAAACGGGAGCAGATGCGCGCCTTGTGTAAAAGGATGACGTCGCGTGGGAAACAAAACATGACGCTGGCTCGCGCTCACGGCTACTACGCCACATCGTTCTTCTTGTAGGTGGCGTCGTGAGTCTTCATACGCGGTGATTCGCATATCGTAAACAACCAGCGTAGTGGTTGCCGCGTTGAAACGAAGGTGTCTCAGCCGAACACGAATAATCTTCTTAAGGAAATCAAGGTGTCCCAACAGAACCCCAAAGACGGACCCGTGCTTACGCATTTATAACGAACCTGCGACAGACCATCGCAAATTTTATTTTAAGAAACAATACAGGCTGATATACCGGGTGTTCAAAATTAAGCTTTATGGTTTTCTTAAAATTAGGCACTGGGAGGCACGTGAAGACCACCTGCGCAAATAAGTTGCGTGACCAGGGGGACACAAAGTGAGATAATTATCGCTGTCAGCAACCGAATTAACTAAAATTGAATAATTGACTTTTTATTGACTGCAGTAAGTGTGTATGTTTGTACTCAAAAGTTAGAGGCAGTCGTGTTTCTGCACAGTTTCACTTGGAAGAATTCTTCTAGCATGTCTATGCTCCGATATATCCAACTCCAAATTTTAATTGTCGTTCGCATGATTACGCATGCAAGAGAGTCAGGATCAGCGCAAAGCTCCTCCCTGATGTGACGCGGCTGTTGGGTGCAGCGTTTAGTCTGACAACGCGGTGGAGGCATTGGCAAAGATAATAACTGCCCCCATTCCCCTCACGGCTGGCGAAATAAAAAAAAAAAATCGAAGAACCCGTAACCGCTGTCGTAACATGCGACCACGCAGCCTGTAAAGATGGCGGCAGCTGCCATGCCGAGATAATGGCGCGAGCGGAGAAGCCGGAGGGCAGTGCGCGTGCGTTATGGTGACTAGACGACCGGGCATGGTCCTTGTTTGGGCTACGCAAATAAAGTGACTGCTGATTTCCAAGTATTGTAAGTTTTATTGAAATCAAAAGCAACAACTGCACTATCAACAGCAGAAACCTTTTTAGCTATGCTAACGAATATTTCATACTGCCGCTTTAACTTTGGTGTTGTCATGCACAAATCTCATGACAACACTTCACCCATCAAGATGTCAATGCCCTAAATATGTTCAAAATGCCTCCCTTCCACAGCAACGCAAAGCATAAACCGCTCTCGTGTCGAGCCGATAACTCTGCGCAGTGCAATTGAAATTTAGAGTCGGGTATCTCGGAGCACGAACACGCTAGAATAATGCTTCCGACTGATACTGTGTAGAAACACGACTGCCTCTAAGTTTTCAATACAAACATACCCACTTACTGCAGTCGACAAAATAATTGTTCAATTTTAGTTAATTGGGCTGCTCACAGCGATAATTATCATCTCACTTGCCTGGCCACATAACTTATTTGCACAGGTGGTCTTCGCGTGCCTCCCAGTGCCTAATTTTAAGAAAACCATAAAGCTTAGTTTTGAACAACCTGCATTATCAGGCACAGCCGCCAAGCACATGGCTGTATTGGGTAACGTCCTTTTCCTATAAGCTCGGAGGAACCGCTACCTGGCTTCGCTATAGGGCTTCTTCCTCTTTCTGGGGTTTTACGTGCCAAAACCAGTTCTGATTATGAGACACGCCGTAGTGGAAGACTTCGGATTAACTTTGACCACCTGGGCTTCTTTAACGTGCTCTACAACGCAAGCACACGGGCGTTTTTGCATTTCGCCTACATCGAAATGCGGCCGCCGCGGCCGGTATGCGATCGCGCGATCTCGTGCTCAGCAGCGCAATGCCTGAACTGACTGAGCCACCACGGCGGGCTACAGGTGTTGCTCTAGCCGTATAAAACGCGGGTTTATCGTGAGCAGAAACGGTGAATTTCGGTAAATGATAAAGGCTACTATCATCATCATCATCATCATTGGCAGAAGTTGACCCCCCCCCCCCTCAGAAAAAACCTGGATCCGCCCCTGGTTCGCACTGCCCTCTCTTTGTCGGCATTCCAAGCGCTTGTAAGCCGACATGCACGGACCGTACTACAGAGTCAAAGGCGCTCGTACAAACCAGACGCTCTCAGAAAGCAGAAAAGTGCCTTCACTGCTTTCTGAGACGATTCTTCTCCCTTCCCCCAGCGTAGGGTAGCCCACCGGACTCTTGACTGGTTAACATCCCTACCTTCCTTATATCCCCCCCCTCTCTCTCTCTCTCTCCAAGCGCTTGTGTGTGTGTGTTTTGTATATATAGTTTCCTTTCCTTCAGCTCCTTTGGTGGCGGTGCCGTCGAAACGTCACGCGTGTCTAGTTTGCACTGGCTCCTCGGGGCGGCGGTCCCGTCGTCCAAGCGAATGGCTCATGATTTTTATTTATTTATTTATTTATTTATTTATTTATTTATTTATTTATTTATTTATTTACTTACTTACTTATTTATTTATTTCCAATACCTCAAAAGACCCTAATTAAGGGGTATTTACATGACGGGTGCGGGCTTCGAGTGACTTAATGATATCACATAGCAAAGACTTGAAAATAAACTGAAGAACGGCTGATTGGGCGAGCTAGAGGTTTTCCATGTCACTTTAAAAACGGCGCAACAAACACAGGACACAGAAAAGAAAGTGGACAAACACAGCGCAGTGTGTGTCCATTCTCATTTCTGTGTCCTGTGTCGGTAGCGCTGTTTTTAAATAACTTTAAAACAGTTGGGTTGGAGAGGGGGGTGGGGGGGGGGGGCACTGTTTCAGGGGCCAGCCATTCCAAAGTGCAGATGTTCCGTCGGGAGTAGCATGCACTGCACATTGATGGGCGACGCAGATTGACGTAGGATACAAAAGTGAGTTTTCTCGGCCACCTTCTAGAAACGAATGTTCCCCTTCGGTCATTTTTCATGATAACGCTCACGCTGGCGCTGCCGGCTGCTGATCTAATGCCCTAAGCATTATTCAGTTTCACTTTCGTAACATGCTTACATAACAGCATATCAAGACCGCGGTGCAAACTCGATAAATCACTGAACATCTGAATGTTGTCACTTGGTCGAGGGAGCACTTCGCTTTTGTATTGGGCTGCAAACCATATTACAATGCCCAGCGTTTCCTACAAATGTATAAGAAGATTTAGTAATTAAGGCTGATTCTGCTCTTTCACTGGCTCATATGAGCCAGTGAGAGAGGTAGCAGGCTCATGTGAGCCAGTGAGAGAGGTAGGAGAATGAGTGTTAATTACTAAATCTTATAAATTTGTAGCAAACGCTGGGCATTGTAATATGGTTTGCAGCCCAATACAAAAGCGCAGTTACAACATTCAGAGGTTCAGTCATTTATCGATTTTGCACCGCGGTCTTGATATGCCGTTATGTAAGCATGTTACGAAAGTGAAACTGAATAATGCTTAGGGCATTAGATCAGCAGCCGGCAGCGCCAGCGTGAGCGTTATCATGAAAAATGGCCGAAGAGGAACATTCGTTTCTAGACGGTGGCCGAGAAAACTCACTTTTGTGCAAAAATGATCCACCAGCGCCAACCTATTGCTGGAAAGACATCACGAAGGAGTTCAGGGAAGCCACCAGGGAGCTTGAACTGGGTGAGCTCGTCCACGACGAAATGTTCACCCTCTTCGAAGCCATGTCTGCGATTGAGATGATGGATCCGAAAATGGACGCTGGAATGATGTGTAACTTTGGCAACAAGAAAGTGATGAATTTTGACCAGGCTCTGAGTGCGGGTGTGCTTAAGATAGCCGATTTGAGCCCGGCAGAACACATCGGCATAATCGACTCGACACTTGCCTGTCTTGTAACGTGGCTGGAAGGCCACTCTTTGGCACAGACCGTGTTCACTAACCTCTACTTGCACAAGCCACACCAGGTCGAGGACAAGGTGATGAAGGCTTTTTCCATCTGTGTCCTCAAGATGGTCGACATGATTAAGAACTTCGTCACCAAGGCCGCTGTGTTCGAGGAAGAAGACTTCCAGCCAGTTGTGTATGGTTTCAAATTGGCCTGGGACGTCACCGAAGTCCGGGCCGCAGGAATGATGAAGGAAGTCGAGGACGAACTCTCAAAGAAAGTAAAGGCAACCAGGGCAAAGCCAGGAGAAGAGATGGATTCGGCGCAACTGGCCTGCCATGAAGAGGCCGTGGCAGTTTACTCAAGAATCAAGTTCTGCCGTTTCTTCCAGCAGGCACTGATCGTTTTTAACAAAAAGGGAAGCGACGGCGTCGAAGAAGTGGAGCGCCTTCTTCAGCAGTGCCTTGAGGTTCTGCCCGTTCTGCGGCGGACCATCGCACAAGGTGTGCAGCCCGACCCCAATGCGGAAGGAACCAACCGCGCCGACTACCCAACGGTGATGGGATTCGAGCCGTTGGTTAACCAGAGGCTACTTCCGCCTACTTTCCCCCGTTACACAAAAATAAAGCCACGCGAAGACACTATGGACTACCTGGAGGCCTTGATCGGTCGGCTGCGACATGTGTGCCGCATCGTGGACTGCTCCTCGTTTCACTCGGCCATCGACTTCCTTGGCGAGTTTAGCAAGACCTGGCCTTGTGTCCTGTCGAGGTACGGTTGTCGCGGTTATTCATTCTCGCTGTTTACATTGCTGGCAGCGTTTCCAGCAAAAGTTATTCGTCACCAGTAGCATGGGGACATTACACACATTCATCATGTTTCACTTCAAAGCCTTTTGTGTTGATCATCTGGAGTATGCTTGTGTTCTTGCTTGCACACCGCTTATTGTTTTACTCAAATATCAGTCTTAATAATGTGCATCGGTGGTATTCGTAATCTGGTATTTTGCATCTGAATGCAGGTCCGTGGTACAGCTATTGTACTTGCCCTGCCCGGGCAAGGTTCTTGGCAATTTGACCATGGTGGATGTTCTCAAGGACTCAGTCCGTACTTTCATCCGGCCACCCGTGCTGTCGCAGCGAGGCAATAATGCCCTTGGCAACCATCCGCATGCCCGTGAGCTTGTTGATGCTTTCCTCAACCACTGTGTGCGGCCCTTCACCTCAATGGTGCACATAAGTGGCCACAACAGGGCACGCCAGCGAGACAAATTGACACACCTTCTGGAGGAACTTGCTGTGCTGCAGGATGAAGCCGATCGCCTCGACACAGTGCTGCACAGCATCTCGCTCAAAATGGAGTCATCCCTGCCTCACCAACCTCAACAGCAGCTGGCTTGCTTCACCACTTGGGTGTTGCACCATGTTCTTCGCACCATGATTCGCTATCTTCTCTCAGGCTTTGAGCTTGAACTATACTCTGCACATGAATATGGTTACATCTACTGGTATTTGTACGAGTTCCTCTATGGCTGGATGATCTCGGCACTTTCGCGTGCTGATGCATTCCTGATGGAACAGGAGGCACGTGCTGAACAGCAACGCACTGGACGCCCTGTGAAGAAAGGTAAACGCCGCAAGAAACCTTGCCCCCACAGCCGTGAAATCTTCATAAGCCAGGCATATCAGAATTTATGTGGTGGCTATTACAAGACCCTGGCAGGCTTCACACTGGATGGCAAGTTGCGGAGGCCATGCCCAGAGTTTGACAAGGAAAAGGTATGCATAGTTCTTGCAACGAACATTGTGGAGAGCTACACCAAAAAAAAGAGTGTGAATACCATTATGTCTGTTTGCATGCTTCCTTTGCCAGTTGCCTCTGCTAGCAGATACTTGTGTGGCCGTTGCATGCTTGTACCAAGTGCACAAGGCATTTGAGATCATGGCTTCGAATCACCATAGGCACTAACATTCTTGTTCCATCTGCCTAGGTGTTCAACTTTGTTCACGCCACCCCTCGGTCACCTAGCTATCACATTTATTCTGGGGTAGTGGCTTTCAGTGTGACGCTGGAGGTGAAGTTGTACGTTCCCCTAGGCATCTTACACGTCGACCACAGCGACTGGAGGATTGCTACCTCTCTTAAATGTCGCGAAACCTTTGTTTCCAGGGTGAGACAAGAGTTAGTAGCCAATTATCATCTGTGACAAAAACCAATAGGTGCTGCAAGCGGTCAGATGCTATTTAGGTAGTTGAGTTTTTTCATGATGAGTGAGAACCCTGAAAATATGATTATGGCCATATCCAAGAAACTTCAGGTGGCAGAGTCAACAGTCAAGTTTCCTGTGCTTGATTTCATTCGGCTCATAGGTAGTGGATTTGCTTGCTCACACAGGCACCAGCGCAACTGTACAATATCTGGTTTGGAACTTCTGCAGCCATTTCACCCTCAATGTAGTGTCCTTGTTCCGAATATCTAAACCTGTTTGCCACTATGTATGGTAAGCATCACTGAGAGGAAGACTGATGAACAGCTACAGAATGATAAAAACTCATTGAGGGCTCTTATTGTGGAAGCACTGCCCAACATCAACACATACTACATGATTCAAGTATATAGCCATTCAGCTGAATTCAGTCAATAATTGAGACTGAAGATTGTTTTATTTAGCAATCTTATTAAAATCAGCAAATGAAACACTAAAATAGTTTGAACAAATATATTGAATATTGTCTGAAATATTGTTGCTATTCCTGAAGTCATCATTGTGTCTTCAACTACCTCGCACACCCGGTAGTTAAAGTCTTTATAGTGCTGAAGGGTACCTGTCATAGCGAAACAGCATAAGCAACGAACATATTTTAATTTCTGTATTCCAGTGCACTGTCAGTGGTCAGCCCAGTGCTTGTTTGAGTATAACAACATGCCTGCTGAAATAAGAAACCAATGTTACTCTAAAGGAAAAATGTGAAAAAGGCCGAGGCAGGCAGTGACACTTAGGAAGTTCAGAAACTGCAACAGGTCAAATTCTTGGACCAATATAGCTGGCATCAAAATATTAAAATCCATGGTTTGCCACTAAGTGCAAACAGTAACTTACTTGATAAACCAAATAAACTGGCCAAACAGCTGAACCTTGCTAAACTGACAGCAGAAATTGATGGCTTTTGGTTCTTTTTTTTTTTTTTTTTCATGTCAACATTAGTGAAAGGGGAAAATTGTCATCCACCTAGAAGTAACAAAGAAAACATGGCATGCATCCTCATACACAGCCTAAGAGGAGCCCCAAGTCCATCTAGAACTTTCACCAATGAAAGCTTTCAGAGTGGCTAAAATTACAGCCCTTTAATATTTGTATGTGGGAAGGTTCGTTTTAGAATGAGTTGTACTGCATTATCATGTGGTAAATCTTTTCATCCATTGAAATTGGGCAGCACTGGCAGTTTATTGGTTATTACATTGTGGCTGACATGGAAAACACCCGTGTACTTAGATTTAGGTGCACGTTAAAGAACCCCAGGTGGTCCAAATTTCCGGAGTCCCCCACTACGGCGTGCCTCATAATCAGAACTGGTTTTGGCACGTAAAACCCCATAATTTAATTTAATTTGAAACTCTTTTGTCACAAGCATGCGTGCTGTTGCACGAATCGCCACTCCTCCTTGCTTAAGAAAAAGGGCCTAAATGAAATTAATCCTTGAAAAGACCTTATCTTTGGCAAAGTCTTTCTATTGCTGTACCACATAGGGCTGGGTGATTGAATAACTTTTCATTTAATCGACGTATGCTTTAATTGCAAATAATTGGTTGAGGTACCATGAGAATTGTTACCGGATGTCCCTGCTTCACTTCCTCAATAGTTGGGAAGGGAACGACAGATTGCGCTGCGATGTCCTGACTAAAATGGTGCCCGTAGGTCTCTCAAGATGACAGTCACCCAGGTGCACTGTACTTCAAGCTCGCGAAGGAAAAATCCAGTCTGTTGCAGCGCTGCTTGTGTGTAGGCATTGAATAGAGGGCCAGCTAATAAACTTCTTTAGACCAAATTTCTTTCTTCCTTATAAGTTTAGGTACATAAACTAGAAGTGTTTATTTCATTTAGCTCACATATACATAGACATGCAAATTTGAATAATCAATTAAAAGGTTCCATTTATTCTGGTAAATTTTTAAAAATTTATAACCAGCCTTGGTACCAAAGTTTGGCCACATGAGAAATTGTGAAGGGAGCTTGGCCCTCAGTTGTTCTTTTCCCGAAGGGCTATAACCTAGAACCATGCCTTAGTGATCTATAGCAAAAATGTGTTTGTAGTGGGAAAAAAAGGCACCAGTCCTGGTTTAACTGTTGTTCCTTGCTTGGCAGAAAACTTGCATACAGTAAAAATCTAAACTTGTTGAACTTGTCGTGGTAAAATTTAGCAGTCTCAGAAGTGTCACATCCCAGAAGCTTAAAAAGAAAACACCAAATAACCATGAGGCTCAATCAAAGTCAATTTGACACTGCGTATGGTAAGAGTTTTCTGGGTAATCTTGCATGTAATCTCGCTTCCATCGCAAGTTATTTGTTTTTTCCAGGTTCGCTATGAACATCGTTTTGCACCCTTCAATAGCATCCTGACTCCGCCTCCTGTACAGTATGCTCAGTACAAGGAGATGACTGATCCATACAAGTATCAACCACCTCCAACGCCAGAGGACATGTACTTGGCAGCGTGCAAGTGCTTCCAGAATGCGCGTATGTTGCTCGACAATGTGCCTGACCTCAACAGTGAACTGACTAGTGTAATGAAAGTGGCCAAGACAAACTTTGTTGTTGTGAAACTCCTGCTGAGTGGCCACAAGAAGGATTCTACAATCTTGCCGGAATTTGACTTCAGCCAGCACAAGAATTTTCCCATCATCAGAATTTGAATGACAACATTGTGCACATTTCATTTTTGACACCAATGTACTTCACTGCTCCAAGTGTGGCTGCACCTCATGGGAACTGCTCAGGTCATTTGTGATTTCAGCAACACTTGTTGGTTGTACTGGTAGCATCACTTTTACAGCAGAAAAATGGCACCTCGTGTTCACAACATGAGCACACTTTATGAGGATCATAAACATTGTGATTTGTGCTCTTTAAGCAATACTTGTGACATTTGCAAAAGACTTGGTTTGTTACAAATGAGGTAATCAAAGTTTGGAACTTTCTACGCTACAAAGAGATGAATCTGAGAGTTCCATGTGTATACCAACATTGCTGAATACTTCCAGTCATATAGCACATTACGAACGCATATGTCTGCAGTTAAGTAAAACATCCTGGTACTCTCAGGTTAGTCACAACTTTTATTGCTTGCATTAAACAAACGCCTGAAACCTCGTAATCGTAGAAAAATACTGGCAAGCTTCAGAGTACCTTAAATAATTTATGTTTGAGTTTTATTTCCCAAGTGGGTGTGTGTCGCAACGTCATGACAAAGAAGGTCGTCACGTGAGAACAGAACATCGCAACATTTTGGCATTTGCTTCTGCTTGCTGGGTCGTCTTTTCTGTTGCTACTTGTTGCACGGCCCAGTGTCACAGCACAGAAAACGCCCAAGCAAGTAAGAGCGAGTGTCAAAACGTCACAATGTGCTCCCCCCATGACAACCTTCTTCATTATGACATCACGACATGTGCACTTCCTGAAAAATTAAATTTTGATTTCCCTCATAGTTACATAGCAGCCTGGGAGAGGGGATGCAGAGCAAAAAGCTGCTTGATGCAGCTTGAAGCAATGAAACCAGCTTGTGGTGCATAGAAAAGCCATTTTAGTAAATCATTTAGAGTGCTCAGAAGCTTGCCAGCATGTTTTCTGCGGTATGCCTGGGGGCTTCAAATAATGCGAAAAATTAATATTTTAAAATGTCATGCAGAGCATTGGCAGACCTGAACCTAACACACTACATAATATGCGCATGCTGTCTTGTGTCAGTTTACTACTGCCTTGTGGTAGCATTGGTGTTGACTTCCTGCTAATGTGTGTTACAGAATGTTAGCTATGCTGTAGGTCCAAAGTAGTTTTCTCAGAGTGCCAAGTTCACACTAATTTGGCACACGTAAAACCGTGAGCCATGTCATCAACTGAAATTATAATGAACTGCCAGAAGTCTGTGCAAACAGTGCGTTTCTAAGTACAGTGGCACACATTGTTATTCAAACATAACATTTTTTTGAAGGTCCATCACTCTGCTGTACTAGTTGTAAATATTGTTTTCATCTGCAGAACAGTATAGGTCCTGGCATTGTGTCATACTTAAACAAATGTCATTGTTACAATAACAGAGACAAAGGGGTTAGATGAAAACGTTTTATTTAAAATAAAGCTTCTTTCCAATTGTGCTTCAGGTCTTTGGATTTCACATACAAAACACACATTTTAATACACTGGGGAGCAAAAATAGAGAGCTCTATAAAACAAAAGTCAATGGTAAGGCTGGGCAATTGACAATCCAATTGGTTCTGTTTGTAATTTTTCTCTATGCTTTGCTTTTTCTCATTCATTGGATGTGTGGAAATTGCAATTAACATTTAAGTTCCTATTCAGGACAACGGACTGCTCCCAGATCCTCATGCATTATTTTCACCAATTTATTTTGAGTGATGGTGGCATTTGAAACACTGCCTCTAAATTGTAAACCTACTGAACTGCAGTGCTGCCAACTTTTTTCAACTGTGTCACTAAATTGAGGCAAGTCGTAAAAGTGTCACTAAATTTATCACTAAAATTGACAAGTGAATTCTATACGAGGTTTGTTTAATACAGACAGACAGATGCTCTGAAATTTTTATTTCTCAAAATTATTCTTTGGCACTTTCATTCAGTAAGTGAAATTAATGCGTCCCACTGTTTTCAACAAGCTTAGATAACATGAGTAAAGTAATCTTTTGCCACCCGTGTACTTAGATTTAGGTGCACGTTAAAGAACCCCAGATGGTCGAAATTACTCCCGAGTCCCCCACTACGGCGTGCCTCGTAATCAGATCGTGGTTTTGGCACGTAAAACCCCATAATTTTAATTTTTAACCTTCTTAAATATCGCCTCCAATGTCTTAGCTACGCCTTGTTTTGTGTCTAAGCAATGTCCTTTTTTTAGTTCCCAATGTCCCCAAAGCATCGCAATGATCAACTTACCCGTCCTACAGTTCAGATGTGGCACTCAGACTTCTTTGTGCCTCACGGTAAATAAGGACATTGGTTTGACATGGCACAATGTGCATTTAAGACATTGGAGGCAATATTTAAGAAAGTGGCAAAGGGTGGCTTCACTCATGTTGTTTGGTAGAAACAGTGGTATACGTCCATTTCACTTACTGGGCAACATACAGAAATAAAAGTGCCGATGAATAGTTTACAGAAATAGATAGCTCAGAGCATCAGTCTCGGATGTTATTGAACAGCCCCTGTATAATGTAGGTGTTTTTAGAAAACTATACTATATCGTATCATTCTATGCAATTAATCTTGCAAAAACGTCATCTTGGTTTTTAAGATAAGTGGTCAAATGTCAATGGCTACAGGTCACTCGACTCTCCTTGTGAAAACAGAATGCAAGCGAGGAATCCAATGCACTGACACCTTTCACAGGGGCCAGATGTTCCTAAATAATATTTTATATAAACCTTAGAATAATCTTGATTTTTTTATCTTGACTTGATCTTTATTCAAGCTAGCTCTTGAATTGTTATGTGGGGATCTTCCGATACTGCGGTATTGGAAGATTTCTGTGACAGTGTCCCCATCAGTGACTGAATGAAGTCAACCGGGAATCGGTGCCATTTTAACCAAGTTTCGTCCAGATCGGAACTGCTAATGCCAGTACTTAATGACTTCATAAGATGATGAATTTGTCCCATATAACATCATCATATGTTGAAAAAAAATTTGTTAAGGTGCGTTGCATTTGAGAAAGAGAAACTTGATAACTACCCTTTACGCCATTGGCTCTATTCTGCCATCCTATTCAGTCTTCAGACTTGTAAAACTAAAATATATACAGTAAAACCTCATTAATAAGTAGTTAACAGGGAACGTGAATCGGGTACTCTCTAAGTAATGTACTAATTAACCGACGATGGCAGATGAGCGGCTATAGACTTTGCGGCAAAAAGAAGTGTTAAATCTCACTCACACACACAGACAAGTTTTATTTGCAAGCAGCCAGCAAAAAATCTATGATTATCATTTGCGGTGATGACGGCATCCACAAACTCGGCAAGGCTGCGAGCCAGTTTCTCCATCAGGCCCCGCTTCTCTGTGAAACGCCCTCGTGACGGTCAACGCACGCACCGCGTCGGATACAAAAGGGCCACCATCTACATCGTTATCCATGACAACGAGGATGCACTAGAAACTACGGGAGCAGGAAACACATCCATGTTTTGACATCGCTATCGGTGACGACTGCAGTCCGGGAAAGGCTCATGTGCCCCACTTTCGCTATCTATGGTCTGCGTGCACGGCATTTCGACCATTTCATGCTTGTAAGCGCTGAAAAATGAAGTAAATACTACGCACTAACTGTTGGGCATGTGTTAAGCGACTATGGCTTAAGCTATTAGGTTCAATGGCGACAGGGTAGGGGATTTATTGCGACTATATGTAAAGCAGAATTAAGTGTCTTAGCACGGTTTTACTATTAGGAAAGAGCTTAATGTTTCTTTCTGACCGATAGAGATGCATATCTAGCGCTGTGTGAAATTTCTTTTATGCATGCCCAAGTGAAGTGGTTCAGGGGAAATCTTTATTGAACGACCCTCGTATTACTCCTGTACATGCAATCTCGGAGCTCATAGCATCGCTCAGAAGGCTACCTGCCCTTGAACCTGTCAAAACTGTGGCACTTTCTCGTCATACTCTAGTGCAAGAATGAACACAGTGGGTATTGGTAGGATTTTTTTTAAATGTCACGATGGAGCAGTGCCTTAGGCAAAAGCAGAGGTAGGGAATTATCATTGATAGGCTGGTGGTACCATCTGGCCTCCAAAATAGGCGGTCAGTTGCACCACACATCTCGAGGTCATGCCTACACAATAGCCTTGTGCAACGATGGGTGCAGCATGGTAGGTATGGTGCCGCAAAGCTATGAGTGCTGTAGGAATGACGAAAAGAAGGATGCGAGGGCATGACAGATGAAGCATTTTGTGTTGTCAATCTTTCATAATAGACGGCGCATTCAAAAGAAAAAGGAAACGCCCTTCAATACCAGACACATTAACAGGGTGTTGTGGCTCAGTTAGGCAAAATATTGCCCTTAGCCGCATCCCCCGAGACTGCTGTATATATCCATACCGTGCACCTCCAAAATGCTAAATAAAAAAAAAGAAATAAAAAGAAATAGAAATAATAAAAAGATGTTCCAAGGCCCCATTATTCTGGATAATATTTTGCCTGATATACTTTCGTTATGCGGACATTACAGCATCCTTTGCCAGCGAGTTATATGCTTAGGCCACTAGGAATAGGGTGCTGTTCCCGTGTGTCCTGGACATTTTTCCGGGGCGAGCTTGGAATACAAATAAAACACAAATGCTATGGCACTAAGAGCTTTGTGCTGCATAATAATGAAATCAAACCACAGTATTATGTCTGCCTAGACCAACATAAAATATTAGAAGAGTTTTTAGAATAGGGTACCCAAACATTGGAAGGGGGGGACGCAGACTGTTTTAATCAGCTACTTGAACTTAAATTGCACCATTCGCATTTTATTTTGACAATAAGGTCTATTGTTTGATCATGTAACTGCAGCCAGCATGAACGCACCAATGCACACACGAAAGTATAAACAAACACTGAAAGTTGTAAAAGTCATGAAAAAGATTATATAATGCAATAACACAGCTACAGAACAGATACAGCAGAAAAGCATATAAAAGGTGACCTTTGGTTGATCTATTGGCACGCTGACAAATAATGAACACTGTCATCCTGAAGCAGGTACAGCCACAAGCACTCATGCCCATTGCTTCCCAGCAATGGGCATGAGTGCTAAAATAAAATGAATTACAATGTTGGCTTGTTTTTCCTTGCTTATATCCCCCTGACTTTTTTTTCTTTTTTAGCGTATAAATGACATGACATAGTAGAATAGTGCAGATCAATAATATCTAGCATTTTATTTACTGAAAACTACAATACTTTTTGGTGTAAATTTTTTGTAGCATGAAGCTGATTACCATATTAACACAATTTACATTTTCTTTTTGTTACAGCTGCTGTCTTAAGGTTTTCCAAACATTGCGCGAATAACTGCAATATTATAAATAGGTGTGCCCGAACCATGTGTAATGACAATGTAACACTATGTATGGTTTACTAGGCCTCTACAAATGTTCCAAGATTTGGATTAAATGAGTAAACATACTGACCAAATCAATTCCACTAGTGCACAAGCATTCCACTAGTGCAACTGCATATCAGTGAGTCCTATCATATGATAAAGAAATGTCGCCCTTTACCCATGTGTACCAATGTGTACTAGTAATGGTACGAGTGCAGAGCTAAGATATCTGAGTTCACTGTCAAGTTGAAATTCCTTTACACACCATGACAATATATATGAAAAATGTACATGTGAAGGCTTCCTGGTTGTTATGTCAAAATGTTTGCAGACATGAAAGCTTTAAAGAAATTGTCTCCTCCGAGACCTTCAACTTTTTTAAGGTCCTCAAAGGTCTCGAACTGGCCACGCAGGGTTCTGTGCAAGTACAGCATCTGTAACAAAAGATAGGGAAATCATGCCATTTCTTTAAACACGAGATACGGCACATGACGAAAAAATTACAGGAAATGAACAATTTTAAGCAGTTGAAAGTTCACTCAAGCTTGGCAAAAGCGGTTCATTGACTGAAAAGCTAATAGCCAGTTAGAGCTATTTTCGGCACTGACCGTGTAATGAATGTATGTGTAGACATCATGTGCTGCCTGCAGGATTGCCCCACTGATGCCTGCTAAATACGCTAATATGCAAAAAAAGCTGTTTTTCAAACCGTAGTGTTAAGACTGCCAGAAATATCTTCTGTGGCAATCGCTGTAGGTCTCCTGTTGGCCCATATCAAATTGATAACAAAAAGCAAATTTAATGTTGAACAAAAGTCAAGCATTTAACGGAATAGCATGAAAAGGCACAATGTTGAGCCATAGCTAGGATGTCAACTGTGTACAGTGAAACCTAAAGTCAACACCATGGTATGCCAATCCACAGAGCGTTATTGCACAAAGTGACAGGAGAAATGCAATATCCATGTGAAACTGGAACACTGAAAATTGAGGGGTAAATGCAATGGAATTGGTCAGCCCAAATATGAAGGGTACCACACAGCCTGCAAAGGACTGTCAAAAATGAGATGCAGGGTCTGCTTACTCGTGCCTTCTTGGGACCAACTTTTGCCAGTAACTGGAGATTCCTCTCGGAAGCTGAGTTGAGCAGCTTCAGCACAGTCTTGTTGTGTGTAAGTTGTGCACTTTTGGGAGTCGCCATGGGTCCTAGTGCCGAGGGCTTCTTACCTGCAGCACACAAGTGAAATTCATCTGCTTAAAGGATTGGACTGGAGGTGAATGCAGCAGGAAATAACATGCCACAGTCATCATGGTTAAGTACTAACGTATTTGCACAAATGCAAGGGGTGGACCTTTGACAACCCACCCACACATACAAGCACACAAGTTATCGCGATTATAATGTGACCCATAAATGAGGGTTTAAAATCGAACATTTCAGCAGAACATCACATGCACTCTCGTCGGACTGCCCAAGCATGCACAGAGCCCGTGCGGGCGTGCATCGTGAAAGGTATTTTAACAAGACAGTAGCATGAGGGGCCAGGTGTGTGCAACCAGGTCATTTGCGAAACCGAACAATAATAAGAAACATGAGCCAAGTAAGCTTTCAGAAATTTCTGAAGACTACTATTGTGTAGTACAGCACTTAAGTTGTGTGATATGCATTGGCATTCATTTTGCTCTCGCTTCTTAGCAGACACATGCCCCTCTAACAAACACGTTTGCATCTTTACAAAGACATTGAAAGGCTGGCTTTCCTGCACACTACAGTCATCTGTTGGTAGAACTCCCTGCATAATGAAGAGTGAAAGGGAGAAAAATTCTTGAATTTCTACTGGTAAGGGCAAGCTATACTCCAGCACAATGAATGTGCATGCGCCAGACTTTCTATACTCCAGAAACACAATGTAGCCGGAGTAACAGACGTGCACCAATGTTGCCGATGCATGGATAGCTTCTTTTCTACTTTTCGCCGACTACACCGGGCCGTTTCAGCCAAGTGTCTTGGCATTCCTTACGTGGAGCATGAGGAATGCCAGAGTGCTACACTAGCAGCACCGCAGTGCACGCTGTCTGTGCAGTTGCAGATGGTCGTAGTGTAGAGCGTCCAATTTTCATCAAGCTCGCCATTGCTGACGCAACGTAGCTAACTTTGGTTGGCAAAGTTCGGTGAGCTGAAAACTCCGGAGTATAACTGAGCTATTGAATGACTAAGTGGATAAGTATAATCTGTTAGTTCACAGCTTGCATGAATCATTACATTGTTCATGGGGATTTTTAAAAAGTCCTGCTCCCAAATTAGTGGCAGTATTAAGAGCAGCTTATACTACAGTATAGACCACTTATAACGTAACCGCTTATAGTGCAGGACCGGATATAATATGGTCTTTTCAGACTCCCGTTAATTTTCCCATAGCACTCTATGTAATATGCATATCACTTATAGTGCAGTTACGGGATACGAAATACCGGTTACAGTGCGGCTGCCTGGAAGTTCGGCAGTCAACCTAGACAGCAAACGCTCCCCTCAAGCCACAAATACAGTATTTACTGGAATCTAATGCGCACTTTTTTTCTGATAAAACAGGTCCAAAAATTGCGTGCGCGTTAGGATCGAGTACTACCCTAAATCTGCGTTACCATATAGCCGTCTGCATTTCAAACTGGCCGCCTCGCACGCGCGTCGAACCTAGCTACTCTCGAGCCTAGATACCGTATCTTCCTCCATGTGCTGCAGTACACGTGCTTAGGCAATAGTCTACCGTCTGTCTTCACGCCTGTGTCCCAATGCACGGGACACAGGCGTATTTGCATTTCGCCCCCATCAAAATGCAGCTGCCGTGGCTGGGATTTCATCCTGCGACCTCATGCTTAACAGCACAACACCATAGCCGTCGAGCCACTGTGGCAGGTGGTTGCTGCTGCACCCCTTCTGAATGGCACACAATGTCTTAACCCTTTGAAGGTTTTTGCCGTATGTGTACGGCGGCGGTTTTCTGTCCCGCAAGGTCTTTGCCGTACGGGTACGATTTCGATCCTCCGTTTGAAATTTCGCGCCATAATGACGATGCATGCTCACCGGGAGGTGCTGCCACCTTTTAGGACTTACAAGAAGCGTTTGACATTTGTGCTACCTTCTTGCGCAGATAAACAGAACTGATTTCTAGTTTCAGCGCGTGCGTCGCGCAGGCTGCGGCAACACCCCTTTCGCGGTTTCGGTTTTGCCGCGTGATCGCAACGGAGGCGCGCGAAACGTGATTTTTCTTTTTGTCGGCACTCCCTTGAAGGGGCGGCGGAAGTTGATTTCTACCTTTATTTGCGCTGCTCTTAGCTTGTTTATCACCGTCGCTCACGAGGTATTCTCGCTCTCTGCGGCAACGCGCTTTCGGTTCCGCCGCGTGATCGCAACGGAGGCGCGCGAAACGTGAGTTTTCTCTGTCGGCACTCTCTTGCAGATGCGGTGGAAGCTTTCTACCTTGATTGGCGCTGCTCTTTGATTGGCGCTACCTTGATTGGCGCGATAAGGCGCTGTGCGTAGAACCGTGTTTCAAGGAATACCACGCTCTGAAATATTATTGAACATTTGGAGTTCTGAGTGATGCCGACATCAAAATACTGTTTCTAATTTTTTTTTTTTCACTATTTATTCCCAACTTAACACATTTTTTACATTCAATATCCGCAATAAAGTAATTTGACCATCTGGGAAAGTTTTTTTTCAAAATAATTCAACCTTCAAAGGGTTAATTGAGGTACATATTTTGAAAGAAGGAGGGAGCTCACGACATGTGGTGCAGGTACCCTTGCTTGCCGCTTTCTGACCAGGTGTTATGTTGTCTGCAGGTCTCTGGTTGAATATGGTTGTCCTGCGCCGTGTCCGAGAGGCAATGGAAGACTGCGGTGTCTTTGGTGCCACAAAGACAGACTTTCTACTCAATGGCTTCATGGAATCAGTGACCACCGGAGACACCTGGTTGTGAACATCTGACAGAAAGACGTAAAAAAAATAAAGCCAACATTGCCAGAGCAGCTTATTTAAGTGTGAACTGAAGAAATTTTGCCTACAAGCATTCTAAGGGGGAAATATGTCAATTGGTATCCCCAACAAGACAGAATGAGTGCAATGCAAGCGGTACATAGTTACAAATCCACCGGATATATCACAAGGTGCATGATGCATAGCACCATGAAGGTGAGGCAATAAATACTGGAGAGGTATTCTAGTGGACTGTCCTAGTGGACTGTCCATTTCGGCCGCAGCTGATTGGCTGCAGCTGCATGAGTGAGGAGGAGGCAGGTGCCCCCAGCCAGTCTCCTTCTTGCTCGTGCAGCTTCAGCCAATCAGCAACAGCCGAAATGGACAGTCCACTAGGTGGACTCTCACAGAATACACCCCCTGATGCCATAACAGTGCAGGCAAAAGAGATGTCATATGACATGAGTGAATAAGCTTCTGGTAGTGCTTCTGAAATAATGCTATCCTGCAAACCACCAGACATAAAAGATCATCTGATGGCATCTGTCACTGCCAAATAATAAAGCACATTACCCTAGGGCCTAAGCAGTAACTAGAAGCCACGGGGGGAGGGGGGGGGGGGGGCAAGAAAAAGAAAAAATAAGATTGATGCCAACACTGACTGCATCTCATAATAATCTTATAATATTAGAGAGCAGCATCTCAAGATGCAGTTGAAGATTCCACACATATATCATCAGTTCCATCTTGATGTTGTGCGGGAGCCTTGACTGTTTTCAATTACAGTCGAACCAACTTATAACAATATTCAAGTGTCACAAAAATTCTGTTGTTATAACAGAGTTGCATGAAAAAAAAAAAGCAAAATGGGAGGATGGCAGAACTGTTGTGAGAAAGCTATAATGGCGAGGAGGCCAGTGCCCTTCCCCACCACCTTCCTTCATCCCGCCACCTCTGGTTCCTGCACGCTACGATCGCATGTAACAAGCCGCGGCTGTTGGCGTTCAAAAATGGCACTGCTATAATAACTGCAAAGAGGGGTCACAGGCGGCAAGTGACGTGCGAGCACCGCCGAGGCATCGCTTTGGTGGCCTCAAAAGGGGCCTTTTAAACATGCGAGAAAGTTACCGCAGGCAGCCCCCCAGCTTGAGAAGTCTAGAAGAAACGCTGGGGCGAGATCGCCACAAGCATCTCGCCACATATTACTTCTCACTGGCTTGCACAAGAAAACCCTATGTTCGTCAGCTTTGCTTGCTCTATGCGAAGCTTGCCAACATCCTTCTCCAAGGCATCCAGGTGCTCCATGTAGTGCAGCGGAAGGTCCCTTGCGAGAACAAAGCCCCAGAGGGACTGAATCATCTGCAGGGCCTCCTGCGAGGACAACGTTGACGCAGCCTGCCCTACTGCATCATCGCTGCTGTCGTCGCCATCCCTGTCACCGTCGCTATCTGACACAAGTACGTTCATGACGATCGCCTCATCGGTTAGAAGTTCTGACGTTTCTAATGCGTTGTCCGCATGTAGAAACTCTTATAGTCCTGAAGCATCCTCGTCGACTGCGGACCAAAATTCTGACATCACTTCGTCAGTGGGAGCTTCGCAGGCTGCATACAAGTCACGGCTGGCTTGGACAAATTACGCTTTCCTAAAGCAGTTCTACACCGTAGAAGTGCTTACTTCGGACAATGCACTAAAGATAAACTGCATGGCCATCAATAGATTGATCTTCAAGCCGGGTTGCTCCCTGCTTGCCCGCGTGGCCATGTCCGTCAACAAGATGAACTTTTTCAGGATGTGGGGACGATACATGACCTTAAGATTGGCGATCACGCCGGCGTCCATGGGCTGCAAGCATGCCAACGTGTTCGGCGGCATGAAAAAATCTTCCACGCTTGAGAGCTTAGGCATGGAGTGGTGGGCACTACAATTATCTAGGATGAGCGCCACCTTCCTCTTAGATTGCTCGATACGTTGACCGTACTCAAAGAGACACTCACGAAAAAGTTCTCGTGTCATCCATGCCTTGCGGTTGTGACAGTAGCGTACCGATATCCTGGCAGCTCTGCGGAAGCAGTGGGGTTTTTTTTATTTCCCAAAGACAAGTGAGGGGGCACTTGTCGCTCCCGTCCATGTTGGCACAAAAACACAGTGAGGTGCAGCCCGCTGTTTTTGCTTACCTTACTTGCGTCTCCTTTGAGTGCATGCGTCTTGGACAGCAACATCTGCAAGAACAGTCCTGTTTCGTCGCCATTATATACGTCAGTGTCAATGTAGTTGTCGAGGATGCGGAGCAGCGCTTCCTCCACACACTTCTGCTTCGCCTCCACGTCAAGCGAAGCTCCCTCGTAGGTGACGGTTTTGCAAACAATGCCGTACCTCTCTTTGAAGCACTGTACCCGGCTGCCACCTGGCTGGAAGTTCACATTGTTGATGAGAAGGGCAAACTACTTCGCCTTTGTGACCAGAATTGGCCCGATGATGGGCAAGTTCATGGCACAGGCACCGAGAAACCATTTGTAGAGGGTTTTTTTCCACCTCCTTATAGGCACCTTGTCGAACACATTTGCGCCTGTTGTCTACAAAGCAGTCTTCTTTGTCGAACTTCTCCGCCGAGCGGATGACTGTCGACATTGTCGGTTGCAACAGTCCAAACTTCTTCACCAAGTCACACCCTTTTTTACCGTCTTTGTAGTCCTTCATGATACTGCACTTCGTTTCCAAATTTATAGCAGTGCGCTTTCTTTTCCCCAGCAACTTCGTGCATTAATGATGATCAGCGGGCGGATCAGCCATCTTCCGTTTCGACGGTGAGTCAGATGAGGCGAAGAAACCACATGGCCAAGAACAACTTCGACGCAACCAATAAAGAGGTGCACAAGCGGCTTAATCCATTGTCAGAACTGCACAGAATGAGAGGTCAGAAAGCAATCTCGGAGCAGCGCTTTCAGCACAGTTGGCGCAGTATATTCGTGTTTTGGAGGGTGGCGTGGCATAGAGCTATGGGCGTAGCCCATTCGTGTTCGGAGAGGTGGAAGAGCAACAGGAGAGAGGCGCGCGAGGCTGGTGATGCGGAGAAGGCTGGAAAACAGGTTCTCTTGTATGAGCGCGTGGCAGCCGTTGGGGCGGTGGGCGAGGGTGCAACAGCTCGAATTTCTTTTTTTCTTTTCAAGGATTTCGTATTCCACTATTTTTCGGCACCCAGCACAGACAACCAGCACCCAGACTTCATCGTTATAACCGATAATGCAGTATGGGGGCCTTGTAGAGCAGGTTATTTCACCAAAGAAAACACTCAAAAGTGGACGGTGCAACTTCTAATTGTTATACCGATATATTTTTAAAACGGGTACCGTTATAAGTGTGTTCACGGCTGTACTTCCCATAGAAAGGCCAAGCTCGTACAGCTAAACCTCAATATAACGAAATTCTCGATATAACAAAGTATTTACCTTTTGATAACTTCTTGTCTATACTAGAACACCATGTATTTAGAACCTCAATATAACAAAGTGTGTTTATACATGATTGGTGCCGCGAAGGATACTGAGGCAATAAATGGAAACTATCGCGGACGGAGATGGTCAAATGGTTGAATTACAAGCCGCTGCATGCGAACGCGCCTCTCAAATCGCATGCCACGCAACCAAGAGCGACTGTTGAAGTGGGGCAGCGTCACGTTCCATATAAAGAACAAGTGCGACATCCTATCGCACCCCGAGCGCGCACTGTATGCTTTGGGTGCGAGGGAAAGTGTACTAGAGTGAGCCAAGAAGGATGGTGGCTTGATGCCACAGTCCTTACGCGCGACCAAGGGAAAAGTGGGAGGGGAGCGACCTCACGGTGTGCACGAGGGGAGGATGGGGTAGGTTGTAGCGAGCGTGGCTGAGCGCATATGCAGCCTGCGCATTATGTTTTAGAGGTCATCTGCCGCGTGTGCAAAGAGTGGGCATGCCAAGATGGCATATGGCATCATGTGCACTTCTTCCTGCAAATTTAGTACTGGAGGTTGCGTAATGTTGAGTTTCAGAGACGTGACGAAGCATTCACTCCAGGTGCTTTTCATGATAGTGTCCTCCCACTAAGGGCAACACCATCAGCTGCGGAGGTGGAGTGGATGCTAAAGCGTGGCTGGCTTCACTTTGTACAGCCGGTGCGAAGCTGTAGTCGATATGGCATAAAACTTTATCTGTCCATCGCCGACTCTCAAATTCAACAAAATTCATTTTTTTATCATTCATAATTGCTTTTTCCGATTGCCCAATGATCTAGAAAATTTTGTGGCCTTTTCCGGGTAAGAAAAGGTTATCAGTGACTGTACTTATTAGCATAAATGATAGAATTGCAATATAACGAAATTTCGATATAACAAAGCAAATTGCCGATTTTAGTAACTTCACTGTATCGAGGTTTAACTGTATATCATCATCATCAGCCTATATTTATGCCCACTGCAGGACGAAGGCATCTCCCTGTGATCTACAATTACACCTGTCTTGCGCTAGCTGATTCCAACTTGCGCCTACAAATTTCTTGACTTCTTCACCCCACCTAGTTTTCTCCTGTCCTCGACTGCGCTTCCCAGCTCTTGGTATCGACTCTGTAACTCTACTCTAATGGTCCACCGGTTATCCATCCTAAGCATTACATGGCCTGCTCAGCTCCATTTTTTCCTCTTAATGTAAGCTAGAATATCAGCTATCCCCGTTTGCTCTCTGATCCACGGCACTATCTTTCTGTCTCTTAACGTTAGGCCTCACATTTTTCGTTCCATCGCTCTTTATGCGGTCCTGAATTTGTTCTCGAACTCCTTTGTTAGCCTCCAAGTTTCTGCCACATACGTTAGCACCAGTAGAATGCAATGATTGCACACTTTCCTTTTCAACGACAGTGGTAAGCTCCCAGTCAGGATTTGGCAATGCCTGCCGTATGCATTCCAACCCAATTTTATTCTTCTGTACATTTCTTTTTCATGATCAGGGTCCCCTGTGAGTAATTGACCTAGATAAACTTACTCCTTTACAGACTCTAGAGGCTGACTGTATATATGCATAACTATAGTGTAACTCTTACATTGAGAACAGAAACTTGGCTATAAGACCGCATTCCATGCTGGTTGGTTCCTTATGAAAAAATACCTACGGATACCATGCGCTGTGAGAATCGGTTTAAGCGAAGTTTTCATTGATGTTTGTGTATAACGCTGGTCCTTCTTGGTTTCCATTTGCAAGTACAGACTACTTGGCCCAGTTGGACACATTTTCACTGGGAACCACCTTGCAGGCTCCCAGTGAAAGTCTTGAACATAAACTTTGTGAGCTTGATTACACATATGCCATGCATTATGACAATGGTGGAAGGACCACGATGGCATAAAAATCACTATATGACTGACAACGAAACGACGACAATGGAATGAAGACAATGGCATGACCATGACAGAATGATGACCATGGGATGACGATGCTGGAGTGATGGATGATGGTATGATGACAACATGATACCATCACGATGTCGTCAGTGACGATGACGGTGTAACGAAGGAAATGACAAAGCTGGAATGACGACAATGACATGACAGTGGTATGACAATGCTTGAATGATGATGACTGTAAACGATGACAGCATGATGGAAATGATATGATGAAGGTGGAATCACGATGACGTACTGACGACGATGAAATGATGACAACTGCGTGACGACAAGGCATAATGACAATGGGATGACGACAGTGGAATCATTCCAACAAAATGTCGATATTAGAATTACCACAACGGCATGACGGCAACTCGTTGACGATGATGAAATGACGATGGACTGACGACAACAGCTCAAAGATGGTGACGTGATGAAGACAAAATGACAATGCAATGAGAGCACCCGAGTGAAGGCCGCAAAAAGGCGACGATAAAATGACAACGATGGAATGATGACAATGGCATGAATGCAATAAAATGATGACGACAGCATGGCAGTGATGGCATGTTGGTGTTGCTCATGCCCACGTCTCACGTGCTGATGTCCACACTTGCATCCATTACCTGCCGCTATCTCGACATGCCGGCCAATCATCTAAGACTGTAGCCAGCAGACAGTAGGATGACAATTGTGTGACAACGATGGCGTAATGACATCATATTTCGTATGACCCATGCATTCAGCAAGAGCTATTCGGCAAGACAGCAACCAGCAACAGCAGCAGCAGTGGGAAAGTTGCAGGAAGAGACAAAGAAAGTTTCGCTTTAAGTAAGTCAACAGCAGGACAAAGTTAATGAGAATGCTCAAAGAAGTAACACATGCAATGAGCACTGTCCTATACCCTACTAAGCTCCACACTACTCCTTATTGTTAGGTGCTTCTTGTAGGATCCTGATTTGCTTCATGCACTTTGCTTCTTTTCTGTAAAGAATGTCTCTTGCCAAAAGTGTGAAGCAGTGACAGTGATAGCCAGCACACTACTACACAGAGTAATACTGTTTCAAGCAGGACAATTGCAGGGCAGCAGCTCACGAAAGACTTTTATGCAGCTTTGGATAACATATATATTTCTTTTTCCTATTTCTGTCGTGCATTCCACATCGTTGTCTTGCACATCGTAGTGTATTCCATAATCACTGCCTCAAAGGCCCACAACCACACGCTCTACAGTGTGCAGAAAGTGTGCACACTGTAAAGCATCTGGTTTTAGGCCGTTCTTCGATAGAACTAAGATACGTAATTGTCAAGCACAAAGACAAACAATAAGCTCGTGAACTTGCCTTTCACATACAAAATACATACATACAAATAAACTTCAGTTGTTAGACAGCACTCATTCTGTGTAGTACTTCCTTTTTATGTTGCCTTAGTTTTCCGCACTGATCCAAAGAATGCAATGAAACGGAGCCTTATAAAGTATGGCTGCTGGATGGGATGCGACAAAGTCCACAGTGAAAGGCTATTTAACCCCTTCCATGCCACCTTATTATCCAAAATTCTGACCAAAAACGGCCAAACTATTTTAAAGACCTCCAGTTGCCAACGTGTTTTCCTTCCTCCGCCAGAATAAACCCGTTCCTGCTTGTGCTGCCCCATGGATTGTGTGCTGCCATCTACCAGAAGCACAACAAAGCACTGAGGCAAAACCAACTTGTCCATGGCATTGCTAGAAAATCAAAAGTACCACAAACGAGCTGACCTTGCCCTTAGCTACTTTTGCCAGAGACACTTGCATGAACCCAGCTTATCCATGGCATGGAAGGGGCTAAGCACAGTTCAGTTCACAGCATTTTTGTTTTGTCAGGGTCTTGTGTCAGCTTGGTTTTCAGATTTCTATCTCCTCTCTAACACTGGTGTCCATGACTTTGCCAGAAAGGTGAAGCCAGACCTGTCACAAGGATGACAACACCATTATTGCTGCATTTGCAGGCAAGCAAATTGAAGGGGAAGAGGTTGATGCTTTAGTCATGATTTCATTCAGTGGCTTCAAGCCATCATTTGCATAGAATACTAAATACTGGGCACATTCAAAACAGGTCATCTACCAGGCCTTCCTCACTTGATGCTTGCCTTTACCATGTTTTTACAGCTGTGCCAGCTTTGTTGTGGTGTTCACGAAACCTGGCACTCACCAGGTATGTCTACCATCACAGGGTAAAGAGGGGAACTTTGGAGCATGGAGCCATTTTCATTCTGAGCTTGAGAACTTTTCAGATGATTTGGCTGTTGGAGTTCAGGTGATGATTTCCAAGAGCTTCTTCGGACTTTGGAGCCAGACCCAGAAAGTTTCCTTTTTTTCACAGTCAAAGGTGTGTTTGTTGCATCTGGTCAGGAAAGGAAATGACAGAAACAATGAAGTTGGATAAACAAGTGGGTTGCTTTAAGTTTATAAATCACTAATTGTGAGCCATGCAAGGACACATGAAACACACAATGAAATGATGACACACATGAAATGTGCTGAAACAAGGCAAACATAGTGCCTGGTGCTGCATGTGTCCCGTTGTACATGTACAGAGGGGTCCACTGTTAAAGGGAACTCGGGAGCGCGTGGCGTCTGCTCGGCGCCACCATCGGCCAGTGGCTGCAACAAGTTTCGCACAGGCACAGTGAACGCTGTGGGTGGTGCACTTTTGTTGTCTGCTACCGTCTGCTGCCGCACTTCGGATAGTAGAGAAGCACGCCGATCACATCTTTTTAATGGTGGCCAGTGAGTGCATGGCCCCACACTGATAGGTATCCATTGCAAAGCTGAAGGAAAATTAGACGAGGTAAAATATTAACACACAGGTATTTTTGCCGTTTCAGCTTACAAGACAAACATGATCATTTTTTACGGATGTCTCTTTGTGGCACAGCTATATATTAGAGAATACTTCTCCGTGTGTAGTGCCCGTATCGTTTGTACTACTGCACATTCCAGTCGCTGCATGTGCGTAGGCTGAACAAAGAATCCACAAGCGCCTTTAACGAGCATATTAATTTATAAAGAGCTATCACACGAGTTATGGTTGAATCATAGAAATCGACATGCACAGTAAACATTTTTTGAGGCGGGTAAACCTTTATGAAACGAGAAGGCAAACAAAAGACATGCCATGGTCATTGCTGCTGATGTTAAGGGCATTTATCTGATTATACATCAATCCATTCACTTTCCTTCCAACTGGAAAGAAAGTGGCTGCGTTCAAACACGAATTACGCGAGCTGCTTGCTTCGCGACGATCCGAAGCACGGGAGCTGACCGTAGCAAGAGTACCGCCCACAGCGCTCACTGGGCCTGCGCGACACTCGTTGCGGCCGCCTACCGGCAATGGCGCCGAGCAGACGCCACGCGCTCCTGTGTCCCCTTTAACAGTACATCACAATGTGCTCTATAAACCATTTGTGTAAGCTCCATTTTGGCATTATTTGATACCTTTGTGTAATAATCGTGCTATTTCTTTTAACGCTACTAGTGCCTCCGTTCACGAATTCATGGCACAGCGTGACAACACAATCAACACTGGCAATCATTCACCCCATTCGACACGTGTATCATCATAGGAAAACACGAGGGGTAGTGGCTGTCTACCGTCATCACATCCTCCAACATCAGTCTTGTTTACCAACGTTCGCAGCATTCTTAATAAGTACAGCCCCTTATCATCCGCAATAGACTCGTGCGACGCCCAAATCGTTGCCTTAACCAAAACATGGTTGCCACCTCATGTGAGTGACAAACTTTTTCACTGTGCGCAGAACTACACTGTATATCGTTGCGATCGTGCTGCACACAGAGGAGGCGGTGTTCTCCTGGCAATACCAAATGACATACCTTCATCTGCCATCAGCGTCATTGGGGTCCTAGAAACAGTCTGGGCTTCCATTACCCTTGGTCATCAAGCCATAATAATAGGTGTGTTCTACCACCCACCTTCTACATCATCTTTATTTGCAAATGAATTCCATGACACTATTTGTCATGTACGCAATCGATTTCCTTCATCGCCCATAGTAGTCCCTGGCGACTTCAACTTTCCGAACATTATGTGGAACACTGACCAACCCTCGCTATCGCCTTTTTTCCCAACAAGCTAAGGAATATTTAGATGCATGCGCTATTTTCTCGCTTTCGCAACTCGTTACCGATCCTACGCGATCCTCTGCCAGTGTAGCAAATACCCTTGACTTAATTCTAACGTCCCATCCCGACCACATATTTTCAATCACAGATTTACCTGGCATAAGTGATCACTGTCTTCTTCATTTCACTTTCAACTCATCAATTCCCAAAACCACTAAACAACGGAAGATTATACACGATTACAAAAATGCTGACTTTGACGCAATTAACAGAGAATTAACCTCATTTCTAGACGAATTCCTCCCTGACTTTGACAACCGTTCAGCTAAAACTAACTGGGACCTTTCCGTGTCTAAAGTAAACGAACTAACCAACAAACACATACCGACTCGCAAAATTGTTGTAAATCCACAAGCCCCCTGGTATGGTGCACATATCAGGCGGCTTGCCAATCGAAAGAAACACTTTTTTCGCTTGGCTAAAAGCGCACCCAGCGAATCGAGGTGGGCTACTTATAAATTAGCATTTGATGCTTACATAACTGCATTGAAGGTTGCTAAGCATAAATTTTTGTCTACCACTCTTCCATCAATGCTAACAAATAATGTTAAAAAATTTTGGAGAACTATCAGTCCACCATCTAGTGACCACATCGCCTTGGATGACTCTTCAGGTTCCCGTCTTCCACGTGACCAGTGTGCTGGTCTCTTAAATGAAACCTTTGTGAAAAACTTTCCACCAAGTGTAAAAGTGTTCTGCCTGCCACATGTGAATATGACTATATACAAATGCCTCCAATTATTGTTGAAACGTCTAATGTCCTAAAGCTGATAAATTCTCTCGTTATTAATTCTTCTCCCAGCTATGATTCAATTAACACAAAATTCTTAAAAAGTACTAATGTTGTTAGTTCACTTATTCTTACAAAGCTTTTGCAGCAGTCCCTAGATACATCAACACTACCTAAAGAATGGACGGTCGGGAAAGTGGTTCCTCTACATAAGTCAGGTAACAAACATTCACCCAAATAATTACCGTCCCATTTCGTTGACTAGTACGTGTTGTAAACTACTTGAATATATCATTTTTTCTAACCTTGTTAATTTCCTCGAGTATAATTCATTCTTCACCCCAGCTCAGCACGGCTTTCGCAAAACATTTTCATGTGAAACAAAACTTGTTTCATTCAGTCACGAGCTACATCAAATTTTGGATCGTTCTTCTTTGCCGATTGTATTTAGATTTCTCTAAAGCGTTTAACAAGGTTTGCCACAGACTTCTCTTGTACAATTTAAATGAACTAAATCTACATCCTAACCTGCTCAAGTGGATTAAGTTTTTCTAACAAATCGCACTCAGTTTGTTACAGCTAATGGTTTTAATTCTTCTTTCAGTGATGTACATTCTGGGGTTCCCCAAGGTTCAGTTCTGGGCCCTCTCCTTTTTCTCATCTATATTAACGACCTTCCTGCTACACTATCCTCTAACGTAAACTTGTTCGCTGACGAATGTGTCATTTTTCACGAAATAACCAATGAAAACGACGTTAACAAGTTGCAACTCGATCTTAATGCAATATCCAAATGTAGTGACTCGTGGTTAATGGAACTAAATACTAACAAATGTAAAGAGCTACGTGTTTCCTGTGTTTTTCGCCTACAAGCCACTTACCAATTAAACAACGTTCCTTTAGAAACCATCAACTCTTACAAGTACTTAGGTGTCCATATAACTACAAATCTGTCATGGGCAATTCGCACCGAATACGTTATTAACAACGCTAACCGCATGTTAGGCTACTTGCGCCGTAACTTCTCTAGCTCACCATCTAACCTAAAACATTTACTCTATAAAACTTTAATACGTCCTAAATTAGAATATGCTACTTCTGTATGGGATCCCTGCCAGGATAAGCTGAAAACGCGCTTAGAACTTGTCTAAAATTATTCAGTTAGATTTATCTTTTGTAATTATAATAGAACTGCGAGCATTTCTTCCATGAAATCTAATCTTAGTCTTCCCTTGTTGTTTGTTCGACGTAGAATGGCACGTCTAGCACTCTTTCATAGGCTTTATCATCGTCGTACACTGCACACGTAATTCTTTACAAGACCTCATTATGTATCACACCGTATTGATCATTGTCATAAAGTTGGGACCCATCTATGTAACACAAAGCATTTTTCCCAAACTGATTTCCCTCGAACATGTATAGATTGGAACCACCTTCCCGCTGATATTGTAATTATTACTGATAACAGCCTTTTTCGTGAAACTTTAGCTAACATTGTATAACCAGGAATTTATTTTTGTGACACTGCAGCATTGTGTTTTGTTCATATTAATCACCATGTTTTGTTTACTTCCGATGTACCACATTTGCTTTTGTACCCCCTCTATAATGCCTCTGGCCCTGAGGGTGTTATAAATAAATAAATAATTGCAACACTAATGGTGCTTTTAAACTGCACAGAAATGCAGTGAACAACAAGACTTTCAGATTCACCTGCATTGGACTATTATACATTATTTCTAAGGTTTAAATTATTATGAGTCAGTTGGAAGTATTAAAAGGGCCCTTAACCTCTTTTTGTCAATGTGGAGAAAGGCACTTGAAGTTATAATAGGCTATTTCAGAAATACTTTGCCACAAAAAGTACTTCAATGCGTTCAGCAGAAGCAGAATCATTGGCAATCAAACATGCCCTTTGCCGTGCTTCCGCTCTTTTTTCAATGCCATGCATTACGAAGGCTATGGGGGAGCGGGGCATGCCCACAACGCTCCGCCTACTGAACTTCACCGTGGCGTGCAGTTCAAATTTGATTTTGGATATTAACATACATGCCACTACTTCCAATTTTGGTGCCTACAACATGCCAACCGTAAGCCAAATGCGGTTGTCCTCAGTGAGCCGCAGTGCGCGTTGCCAGTGGACTCGATGCGGCACCCAGCAGCGGCCGTGGTATCTAACGCTACGTAGCAGAGCACAGCTACATGCAACTGTAGTACATATGTGCAGCGTTCGCTTTGTGCATGGCAGGGCTTGAGTGCGTGCTCGCGCTCATATGCTCCAGTCTGACCATGCTACGTGGTGCAGATCGGCTTTGTCCTTCACTAGCTAGACCGACGAATAGTAGCCACATCCAACTTGCCCATTTTTGAAGCACTATTAATAAGTCTGTCAAGGTGTGTAACCAGGAGCAGCCAGGAGTGAGCGTGCACTGCCAAGCATGCAGGTAATCTGACTTTAGGTTTCGCGTGGTTTGAGGCTAGTCGATCGTCTAAACTAGCCGAAATCAGTGAAACCTAATGGCTACGACACCGATAAGCAGGGTGGCTAAAGTTTAATTTCTACATGGGTGGCTGCAGCCTAGCGTGAGCAGATGATATTCGGCTTCCTCTGGAAGTATGATATTATCGAAATTCGAAAGCATATATTCGCTTACTTCTGCCTGTTTCTTAAACTTCATCAATAAATATACACAGTAATGGTAGGAAGAAGCACACTGATCCAAGCACCCTTCTTGATCGATGTCAGCTATCGGGCAATAGGAGCTGCATACGGGAATCTGCTATATTATGAAATAAAGCGTCCAGAGAATGAGGAGCAGGCTTTTATTGAAAAGAGAGCGTTTGAGAGAAAGGTGACTTCATGCTCCGCTTGCGAGCTCCATGTGCCGCGCACAAGTGCAAAACTTGACTGCGTATGCTATCCGTGGAGTATGTTTTTTCACCAAGCCTGAGGGGTGGTTCAGGACCTCTTTAAGGCAACCATGTAGTTGAACTAATTGGCATCCTACTACCAGAAATGAAGGGTCCAAATATCTTGTAATGGCTATCAGGACAAAAGCGCAGCAGAACACACACGCTGGTTGTACGTCCTATTTTGCACATGCTGAGAGGCTGTTGCTATAGATCCGGTAATTTTTGCCACAAACATTACACAATATAACTACAATCAGATATCCCGGTAAAAAAGAAGCACCAAGTCCAATTGTGGGACACAAGTGAACTTTATTATGTTTCCATAAACTTGTTTTGCCCAACTGGTTCCAAATGGACATCATCGTATATTCAACTGGTGTTAAAGCAGCTCCAACTGCACCTCTCTGTGACTCCTATTGGCTCATGCTTAGAGCTTAAAAATCAGTGCCTAGGTGAATACTGATCAACTCACTATTCAGGGGTTTCCAGAGGCACCTAATTGGAATCTATGAATACCAAATGAGCATAAGGTCGTTATACATCACTAATGTGGCCAATTTGAAAGGTTTGGTTAAGCCCCACTGTGACTTAAAATTTACCACACGGGTTGCTTAGCGAGGAAGGAATTGTACCAATGTGTTAAGGTGGTGCTCACATACAGCTAGCACTCTGGAAATGAAGGTTTCAAATACATATGGTTCCAACACACGAGCTCACAAAGTTTTACTAAGCTTTTGCCTTTAGAAAGCTATTCTAGTGCTGACACAAGTTAATTCGAAACTTCAAAGCCATACACAGAGACACACACTAGCAAGAAATCTGATTTCTTTCTATGAATGGAGAGATGCGCTGCTGTAATTCATGATGGTAATTGCAGGATGCATTTGTTCAATTGCGGGCTGCCTGTTTAGGCTACAAAAAACACAAATTTCTTGTGGTTAATACTTTTCCCAGATAATAATCTGCTGCAGAAGCAATACCATAATGAACTGCTACTGTTGTTTTCTCTGCATTTCAGGTACAAAGATCATCACATGCTCTGCATTTTTGGTGTATCAGTACAGCACATGATGCAGAATTGCTGCATGCAATTGCTACAGTGGCACAGCACATTGTATCCATGGGCAGACCGAAAGCACCCAAACATATCAGGGCCCTGCAACACATTCTATACAATGTGTGTAAATCTTTCTGAACAAGAAGTTTCGGAATTCGCCTCACATTATTAGAGTTATATATGTATTCAAATGTTGCCGCTGCCATGACCTCACAGCTTCCCTGTTATTTTTGTGGTTTCTACTGCCCCACTTGAAGCTGTGCACCCCTCCCACACAACAAAATGCCCACCACGCTTCTTGCATTTTCTGCCAAGGATTTGCATTGGCATGACTTCAAACCACACAGATTTCATAGTATCAGAGCATTCATATTGTGGTGCCACTGCCTTATCAGTAATGAGATTTCTCGGCTTTTCTTCTTGCCGAAGGCACTATTTAGTTGGAAAATTTAAAGAAATCGGCCCAGTAGCCTATGTTTCCTCTTGCAGAAGAGCATGGATGAGTATGGTAGGAGTATTAAACACAGGGGACCCTGATCATGAGAAAGAAATTTACAGAAAAATAAAATTGGTTTGGAGTGCATACGGCAAGCATTACCAAAGACTGACTGGAAGCTTACCACTGTCGTTGAAAAGAAAAGTGTACAATCATTGCATGCTACTGATGCTAACATATGGGGCAAAAACTTGGAGGTTAACAAAGAAGCTTGAGAACAAGTTGAGGCCTGCACAAAGAGCGATGGAACAAAAAATGTTAGGCCTAACGTTAAGAGACAGGAAGGGAGCGGTGTGGATCAGAGAGCAAACGAGGATAGCCGATATTCTAGTTGACATTAAGAGGAAAAAATGGAGCTGGGCAGGCCATGTAATGCATAGGATGGATAACCAGTGGACCATTAAGTTACAGAATGGATACCAAGAGAAGGGAAGCACAGCCGAGGACGGCAGAAAACTAGGTGGGGTGATAAAGTTAGGAAATTTACAGGCGCAATTGGCATCAGCTAGCGCAAGACAGGGGTAATTGGAGATCGAATGCATGCCTTCGTCCTGCAGTGGACATAAATATAGGCTGATGATGATGATGATTAAACAATTGAAGAACAGGGTAAGCAATCTTGAAAGTGAAATAGCAAGCTCCTAGCTTCATGCATAGGAATAATATTTGGCCCAGAATCTCACGACACAGTCTACAGGCTAGACAAGCTTTTTATCACATTCAAGACATGCTGCAGTGGCCCTTTAAGAAGCCTTGATCCGGCACGAAAGAGAGTCTACCAACTCCTCCAACTCCTGTCAGGAAATGGCAGAGCTGGTGACATGCTCAAGGCGGCTGTCACTGGTGGGCAAATGCCCTCAGAATGGCTGCCTCTGCAGACAGCCTGCATAGACAGCGTGTTCAAGCAGGGCCGCCACACATGCCAGGCACTTCTGACACCCCAAATGTTGCCCCCCACAGTTTGCATGCAGAATGATTGGCTGAGACAGGTGCTGGTTGACCATATTCGCAAACAACACAATAATTTCACTATATTATAAAAGTACTTTAAAAGCCACATATCTGGACACTTGCCCTTTAAAAGAAAAAAAGTGAGATAGCAGCTAAAGTTTTCAACTGAATTTACAAGTCAGCTGTTTCCTAAGCATGCTGTCTCAATTGATTAAAGATGTCATAATTTTGTACCTTGCAGAGGTGTGTGGCCCATTGTCCTTCGCTTCCGCTCCTGCAGAGTGGTGTCCAGTGTGTTCAAAAGTGTCTGCTGCTCCTCAGTCAGTGTGCACTCCACAGCAGTGGTTGATGTGTGGTCCAAGAACGACTGAGCCATGAAGCTTTCCATCCTTTTTCCAATGTCCTTGCGCAATGACGGCTCAAGCCGTTCACACAGTCTCTCCACGAGTGGCCTGAGGCATGTAAAAGGATGCAGCAGTTGCAGCACTTAGTATTCTCCAAGACATTTGCAGGTACCTAGCAGACAAAACTGGATTAGTTTCGTCTGCAAGGTGCAATATGAACCTAGCATGTAATAAAATAAGTAAACGAAAAACGAGAGCTGCTACACCCGCCTGTGTGCAGCAAGAGAAAAAGATGCAACGAGAAAGAGATGCACAAAGCCACATCGACAGCCACCATGGATGAGGCGAATGTGCACGGCCCGCAAGCAGGTGCAGCAGCTCCAAACATGATTTCTTATCCAGAATTTCAGATTCTTTTTCTTTTGGCACAGACAAATATAGCCAGATTTATTTGTTATAACCAATAATGCCACATAGGAACATTGTAGTAAGTGGTTCATGTTTAATAAGAAAACACACACAAAAGTTCACAGTGCTGTAGCTGCTCATTGTTTTATCCGTTATAATGGTTAAGACAGATGTTTTTATAGGTTGGTTCGACTGTACTTACTGACATCCTGGCATACATACATCCTTGCTGCCTATCTGCTATCCTCCATATACTACAGTTATCTGAATACAATGGGCTTTTGTTAATTCAATCCTGGCAGGACTGACGAAATTGGTCGAATTATTCGGCGGGTCTAATTAAAAAAGAGGCAGAAAAATTGCCAACACACTACCAACACATTTTGGCAGTATTTGTACTTAATCAAACACACCCCCGAATCGAACACACACCTACTCTTTAGCGGTCCAATATAGAACACCACAGTAAAAATGACAGAGCTTATAAATACTAAAGTAGAAATCGAACATGCACCCTATTTTTTTAGCAAGAAAGACAAAGCATGCCTCCGATTCTAGCATTAAGAAAATTATGGAACCTGTGAAATTTTTTTTTCACAGAATAGAAATTTATTTACTTAATGCCCATCGTCATCACTCTCAAACAGCACTTAACTGCTGCCTAAGAAGAGCCACAACATGTCCTCCGTACGATTCACAGCACGTTTGATATTCAGCAAAAAATCAGTATTGATCAAATAACTCTTCAACAATTGCAAACGAGATGGTAGCTCACACCTAGACTAACCACTTTGCAAGTTCGTCTTGCGATGCATACACAATGCTCTGGAACACCAAGAACACGTGACGTGACTTCTTGCCGTTAGCTTATAGGGACACTAAAGGTAAATATTAAGTCAAGCTAAAGCTATAAATTAGTGCTCAAAAATCTCTATGGCGTCAACATTATCGCGAACAGAGCCTTAGTAATCAAGAAATTAAGATAAATGCAGGACACGATTAGAGACTCCCCCAGCACAATCAAGTACTTGTCCGATTACAAAGGCACTCCTCAATTATATTCTGTCACTAGTACTCATTATATAACGAGTGCCACTTGTAATAAAAACATCGTTGTATTGCATTATAAGACGAAAGAAAATGCTACTTGTCCAGTTCTATTTCATCTTCAGAAAAAAGAACTCATTGACAACGACGCGGGCGGTCGAAAGGTTTCGCTTTCGCTCTACTCTGCGCCGCCCACGCTTTTGCGTTCCAGTAGTGTCGTTATCGCGTAGTGCTGCACTGGTTTTGCTGGCTCGCATAACCCGCACAAACTGAAAGCACAAACTGCAAGTAGCAGAGAATTCCACTTCCATGTGAAGTTACGGGATGCCCAAACGGTCCACGCCGCTTGACCAAAAGCAGCTGTAGCGACGAATTCCCCGCTCTGTCTTGGCTTGGTATCTCCGTGACCACGTGTTTGCATTTTGTGTGAAAAACCACACCGCTGTCTGTCAGGCGCTGTTTTATTCACCGACGGTAGCAAAGGGCGGAGATGGTGTATGCAACATTACCACTCCCCGGTTGGGTAGCGGGAGATTTGAATTATGATTAAGATACTCGGACCTTTCAGATGTAATTTTCTCGTAAACTAAGTCGTTTCTTGGCACAAAACAAGCGTTTTGAGGTTTCTGGAATGGTATTTAAACAGTCACCGTCAACTTTGTATTTGCCTTTAGTGTCCCTTTAACATGTAAAATAACTTATCGTTTGAATGTGCTTTTGTAATCAGACTATAAGCAACGTGCAGTCGTTGATAGTCATGCTATGCAATAACTCGCACACAGTCGCCATCCATGGTCACCATCTAGTGATCGCAATGGTGATGACACTGGCTAGGCTGACTCTGACGGTAGGCTGTTGTGAATACAGTTCTGCTTTCCAATAATATTGCACCACCCAAGGAATTTGCAAGTGAATTTTCTTGGAAAAAAAAAAGGCACACAATAGAATAGAGTAAATACTGTAATAATTCATTAATAGCTATTGTTTTTGATTTAAAATGTTGCTGGGGCAGGCTGGAAATGGCCGTTTTCAATGGGAGATGTGTACTTGATGCATTCACTGTACCCTAAGCACTTCCAAGATGGACGTGGCCACTATTGGAGTCGCCACTGTGGTGACCAGTGGGGTCGGATGTGTGCATTACGACCAGTGAAGTTCAAATTATTCAACAGAAGCTAATTTCAAGAATGAAATAACGAAACCTTGGTCTCATAAATGTATGGGCGTCAGCCGGGACCTTGTGTCGGGATCAAATTAACCGAAAAAAGGAATTAGCCAGCAGTGAATCACCAGAAGTCTACTGTAATACTTTGTGATTCCCTCATCTTAAAATATGCCCATCCCAGGCTTCCCTGTGTTGGTTCACTTGTAGTGTATCCCCGAGCTCCTAATGCTAATCGATGTAAAGCTGTTTGGTGCGCTTCCAGCCTTGACTGTACTTCTGACTTTAAGCATAGCACTGCATTTTCAGTGCAGAGATACAATGCAGCAGCGTCACTCTAATGCTGCTCACTGCAGGTACCTTAGGTGGAGGCCCCCCACCTCATCACCACTCTGCCAATAACCTTAGAGCACTCTCTTCCATGCTCAGCAGTTGCTCTGGTCCTAATACTTCTGCTCACGAGTGTGCATGCAAACTGCTTCGCAAGTGAACCCGTGCCACATGGCTTGTCAGTGGGAAGTGTGGTGACAAGAATTAAAATTAATTAAATTAGATTATGGGGTTTTACGTGCCAAAACCACGATCTGATTATGAGGCACGCCGTAGTGAGGGACTCCGGTAATTTGGACCACCTGGGGTTCTTTAATGTGCACCTAAATCTAAGTACACGGGTGTTTTCGCATTTCGCCCCCATCGAAATGCGGCTGCCATGGCCGAGATTCAATCCCGCGACCTCGTGCTCAGCAGCCCCACACCATAGCCACTGAGCAACCACAGCGGGTGTGGTGACAAGAAGACCACTTACGTCAAGGGCAGTGTTGGACATTGGCGCACAGGTGACAAGCTCTCTGCTGTTGTGAAGGAGGCGTTGGCAGAGGAAGAAATGTGGGTGTCCTCCTCAGTGGGCGCAGCTAGCAGTGTGCTTTCTAGCTGGACAGCTGAGACTTTAGGTCGTCGTTTCACAGAACTGCCAACTGCCTTGGGGCACAGAGGAGTACGTAGAGGTGTCTGGTGTGTTGCCTGCCAATGGGATGGTGTGTAGGGGGGCGGGAAGTCCAAGTGCCGGCGGTGCAGGATGTTCTCTGCGTACACAGAAGAATGAAATGAGAGCTTGAGGCAAAAGCTAATAAAAGTGTCACTACCTGTCAAAAGTGGGGCTACATCCAAGCCACTAACTGGAATACCATTAGTTTCTTATGGGCAGCCTCACAGGTACCAGGTGAACTTACAGCTGAGCTGGCTATACAGGGTGTTTCAAGCTCGCTATACAGGGTGTTTCAGCGAACACTTTCAAAATTTATTTAAGGTTGTCTGTGGCAGATAGCCCAATTCTAGTTAATGAGCTGGTCTACTCGAAGAGGCAGACATTACTTGCACAAAAAATTGAAATGCAAAATCGACTAATTGACAAAAATACACTAATTAAGTTTTTAACTAATTACCTGATGGCCCATATTGCAATTTACAAATTGTAGCCGTGGAGTTCGCAAGGCAGATCCACTTGGAACGAATTCTCGGGATGACACCAGTTTCGAGATATTAATTGCCGAACTTTGCGGAGAAATGCATTGGTGTTCCAGTTAATTTTGTGCTTCAATGCATAAAGCGATATTTTGTTAAGAACCTAACTGAAACGCCACTGCATTTCTCCGCAAAGTTCGGGAATTATTATCTCGAAACTGGTGTCATCCCGAGAATTCGTTCCAAGTGCCTTGCGAACTCCACGGCTACAATTTGTAAATTGCAATATGGGCCATCAGGTAATTAGTTAAAAACTTAATTAGTGAATTTTTGTCAATTAGTCAAGTTTGCATTTCAATTTTTTGTGCAAGTAATGTCCGTCTCTTCGAGTAGACCAGCTCATGAACTAGAATTGTGCTATCTGCCCCAGGCAACCTTTAAGAATTATTGAAAGTGTTCGCTGAAACACACTGTATATGTACATATTAGATCTATCAGCTGTTTTACACTGTAGGATGAACTATTGATAAACTATCGAACACTTTGAAAATGCCATTACATATGGAAGGTTTGGCTTGTCTTGAGCATGGCTTCGCCTCAAATATGGCTGTGCAAATGAACCCTTTTTAGAATTAAGCGTTCAAACAATTCTTGGATCTTGTATTAGAGTTTGCTTACAATAACACCACCACTAAACATTAAAACACAAAACTGTCACTGAAACAATCACATGAGCGCAGACCTTGCTTTCCTCAAAACATTATCAATCTCCTGGTGCTGTTGTTCATGTTCAATGTAACTGTTTCTAAATTGCAAGTGCTTATGGTTCACAAATTGTTATACAATTTACAAAAGAACACAAATATGTTATACAAAAGAAGCGTGCTTGCACCTTTACTCGTCATTATCAGCCTATATTTATGTCCACTGCAGGACGAAGGCCTCTCCCTGCAATCTCCAATTAACCCTGTCTTGCGCTAGCCGATTCCAACTTGCGCCTGCAAATTTCCCAACTTCATCACTCCAGCTAGTTTACTGTCGCGCGCGACTGTGCTTCCCTTCTCTTGGTATCCACTCTGTTAACTCTAATAGTCTACCAATTATCCATCCTACACATTACATGGCCTGCCCAGCTTCATTTTTTTTTCTCTTAATTTCAATTAGAATATCGGCTATCCCCATTTGCTCTCTGATCCACACCACTCTCTTCCTGTCTCTTAATGTTAGGCCTAAAATTTTTCGTTCCATTGCGCCTTGTATGGTCCTTAACTTGCTCTCGAACTTCTTTGTTAGCCTCCAAGTTATTGCCCCATATGTTAACACCGGTAGAAAGCAATGATTGTACACTTTTCTTTTCAACGACACTTGTAAGCTCCCAGTCAGGATTTGGCAATGCCTGCCTTATGCCCTTTACTAAGGAACCAAAAAAAAAAGCATGCATTTCCACAACAGTTATTGTTGTTCCTGCTTCCATATTGTAGTAGTGTAGCACGATTGGTAAAGGCAAGCAATAAATTTTGAACTACATTTCCAAGGATTAAAGAGAAGAGGTTTTATGGTAATGTCAAATATATGATTCATTCATTTTGAGGTTTAACAGATAATCATGATTTTCAAGGAAAATCAGCATAGCAAAATCAACAGAAAAAAGACATTGCACTTGAGCTGCATATGTACAGTATAGACCACTTATAACTTAACCGCTTATAGTGCAGGACCGGATATAGTACGGTCTTTTCAGACTCCCGTTAATTTTCCCATAGGACTCCATGTATACGCATACCGCTTACAGTGCAGCCGCGCGAGACGAAATACCGGTTATAATGCGGCTTCCGCGGGAAAATCTCGCCGAAAAGGGCGGCAGCGAGCACGCTTCTCAGCAAGATGCGTGCTGCCGGCCGGCGTATGCATTATTCAATACAATCAAATCCTCGTTAATTCGGACTTATTTGGCCGCACATCAGTTAATCCGGACTACTGTTGCAGCTCGGTGAGCGAGGAGCGCCGCAAATGTGTGACGCAAAAGAGCAAGAACAGCGCTACCGTCCAACCGAAACGAAGCGGCGGAGTCCGCATCGCCACAGCCATCAGTTGAAATCGTACGTGAAAATGACAGCAACGCCAGAACGCTTCGAGCCTATTTGTGTCTTTAAAGCCTGAATTATTGCGTTTACCGCCGTGTACAACACCGCGTTGGCCGCGGGCTTTCGTAACTGCGTAGTCGTCATCCACGATCGCGTCGATGGCGGCCGCGGTTTTCTCCTTTCTCCGCAGTGGTTGCGGCAAACAGTAGTTTCGTTTTTACTCGGTACGCGCGTCGGCCGCGTGCCTAGAAAACTGCGTAGTCGCCATCGATGATCGCACAGATAGCGACCGCAGTTTCGATTGCAGTTGTTGCCGCGAATGGTAGTTAATTCGTCCAGACTCGGTGCGTGCGTCGGGCGCGTGCCTTCAGCACCACAATGTGCTGTTCATAATCGTGTCGATAGCGGTCACGGTTTTTTCCGCAGCGGTTGCGGCAAACAGTTGTTTCGTTTTGACTCGGTGCAAAGCTGTCGAGCTTGAAGAGCACCAGCTACGTCGCGATTATGTTTTCGCCAGCTCACTAGCGAAAACGTAATCGCGATGTGCGCGCGATAGTACAAAGCGTGTCTACATGCTTGGTCTACATGTTTTGCATACGTGCAGTCCTTGAAAATCGTTGTTTTGGTTATATTGCGGTACCGCTTATAGTGCAGATATTCGCGACTCTGGCGACCTACATTATAAGCGGTCTACACTGTAGTAAGCTTTTGTCCAGATGACATTGGTTAACCCTTTGCGGTCATGCGTCGGGCCCACGCCACCATGCGAAAATATCGGCTCCGGTCACGTCGGGAAGCGCCCGAGGCGCGTTTGCTCGCATTCTCCATTTATTTGGGTAGGTTGCACCATCTCTCGACCATGTTTTCAATTACAAATTACAGTTTTTTGGTTATGTACAGTTGAGGGCAGCACTCTTTGCAAGGGACTTGAAGAGATTTTTGCGCGAAAATTGTAGCGCGTACTGCTGACCGGATGGCGACATTTTCTGCGCGGGCATTTTATGGACGGGACTCGTGCAGCCACACTTCATATATAAGAATGTGAATGGCAACAGCGAGGACTGTGCTGTGTGCAGTGATAAAAAGACGAAAGGAGGCAGGAAGGAGACTGTCTTCTACTGCAAGACATGCAGTGCAAATCCTGAACTCCACCCTGGCCAGTGCTTTGAGTGATACGATACTATGCTTAAGTACCACTGACAGCCAAGGGTATCGAGAAATGTTTATCAAATAAATCCCCTAACATGTGTTTGTGTACTAGAGCATTTTTTCTGCACAGCGCCCAAAACGCGCAGAATGGCTTCTGACCGGAATGACCGGAAACTGGGTATAGGCTTATGACCACAAATGGTTAATTTGACTACCTTTTAATTAGGCTATGTACAAAGTCCCTAAATGCCCCTATGTATGCCATTTCAACACATACTCTTGGTTTGAACTTCGAATAGTTTGAACCAACTTTCTGCAGTCTGCTAGGGTCAAACCAACAAAAGTTGTTTGTACAGTCGATCTCGGATACAGTCGAATCTCGATAAATTGAACTCGAAGGGGCCCGAAAATTTGTTCGAATTAAAAGAAGGACTTATTTTTGAAGTATTCGTGCTCCATAGCACGACGTACGAATGGTGCGAGTCGTGAAATATCATGGCGCGCAAGCACATAGCAAGCGAGGGCTGCGAAACCGCCCACATCGGCCAACGCTCGCATCCTGATAGCGGCAGAAAACGAAACTTCAGGGAGCGGGCGGCGCCGGCACAGCGACGGGCACGCACGGGGACCGTCGAAGGTGAGGGAGGAGGGCGAAAGGGCAGCGAATTTGGCCTCAGCAACCCCGTCGCTTTGGTGGCTCCCCTCGCGCTCCCTCGTAGCTCCCTCAGCTTCGACTGTCTCCGTGCGCGCTTTAGCCCGCTCCCTGAAGTTTTGTTTTCTGCCGTGGAAGCGAGCGTTGGCCGGCATGGGCAGTTTCATTGGCTGGACTGGGCCTCCGCCATTGCTTCTCTCTGCGCCGCAGCCACAACGTTGGCTGAGACGTCGGCACGTACACACGTGTTCCAGCGCGACGCAGAAACGGCGACCTTGCCATTTGAGAGAGTGAAATTTCCGCCGCGGTTCTTTTTTTTCTCTCTCTTTCTCCGTGCAGTGTTGAGGGGTCTAGCCTAAGCTTTTGCTCTATGGCGGTAACGGAGCAATGCCGGTCGGAGGTGCCGCCACGTGATTTGGCGTGCTGCTGAGAGCATTGTTGGTGTGCGGTATGTTCAAATCAACCATCGAAAATGCTTTCGCGTTCGAATTACCGGGCGTTTTCGCCCACAGGAATACACATAACTTTGACGGGAACACAGCATCAGTTCGAATAAACCGGAAGTTCGAATTAACGAGATTCGACAGTATATCGAATGCGAAGGGGATTGTGAAATATAGTTTAATATGTACATCAATAATTTGAAATATCAAATATGCCTACCTGAAGCTTATCTAAGACCTCCGCACGTCTGGGACAGTTTCCCGAGATCATGAAAAGTGGGAACTTACCCATTCCCTTCTGCAAGGACGTGTCGAACGGACAAAAGGCAACATTTCTTGCGCACGAATGTTGCAAGTCACTTGCATTGCAGAATTGTCTGATATACTGATCATAACGCTAACACTAAAAGCCTGCATTGCCTGGGTGTGAGACCACCGTGCGCCTCTTACATGTCAAAGTGCTTCTTGCAAGTTTTTATTCAACATGAGGTACAAATGGACACACTGCGCAAGCAAACTAGCCAGTATGGATACGCGACATGACACCGTCAGTGAGCTTGTTCTGCAAATCATCTGTGAAAGTGTGCAGCCGCGTGTCCATTACAATACCAACAATATGCAGTTTAACCGGCCAGTCGTCATACATGGGCAACAAGCCAGGTGGACTGTTGTCCAGTTTTGGAACAGACTTCCTGTTCGAACCAATCGTCATCGCTCCTCGACTGCCCTAAATAGTCTGAGTATCTCTTGCATGCTGCTCAGCGCTCCGATGCATCATGGCCGGTATGTCCCTTCGTTCTCGGCCCTTTCCCTCCGGCGCCTACATTGGTGACTGCCGATACTACACTTATGCTGTAAGTTTTGAAAGCGACTTTCAGCTTGCAGAACTTCCGAGTCCATTCCCACTCAAGTATAACCGTGCAAGCACAAATGAAAGGCGTTCAGCATGACTTCATGAATTGCACAGCAACGAGTCTTGCGCATGCTGCTGCAACAGTCTTTTCACAAAGTGTGGATGTGGCGTGCGGTGGTTTTGTTAAATCCAAACTGTAACGTAAATAACCATACAAGTGGAGATTGGGGTCTGATTCACTTTGGCTGCTCGCAGTATATGAAAATGCCATTTGCGGAAAGCCCTTGTCTGCAAGAAGACAAACCCGGCAGTGCAACATCTCCAGTTTGACATCCCAGGCCCTGTGCCACTCAGTGAAAAGACAGAGTGTCATCCACACTTTCTTGTGGGATGCGAATAGCGCCGGGAGGCCTTTTACGTTCTTGAAGCAGAGTGGCGATCTGCTCTTGCCGATAACGAATGGCCACAGCTTGCACGAGCCCATCCATTTGCACAGTAAACAAAACTGAGCACCCTACTTGTTCTTCCTCCATGGCATGTACTGCCCTTCAGATTCAGTCTCTTGTTTAATAGTATCTGCCAAAACAATCCTCTTTCAAATTTGTCGGCATTAAATATTTCTGGCGACGCAAGTGATCGCACCTCCGTTAGGATGAGCGCACTTGCAGGGGCATGGCACAGCGTTCGATACATCAAATGTGGCGGTGAACGGGAGTTAGATGGACATGCAGCACATCGCTACACTTTTGCATGTGAATTTTAAGGAGATTTTACAAATGTTTGACATAGATAATACCGACAGATTTCCCGGACGCCCGATTTTTTGGACATGCCCGATAATTCGGACACCTTCACGGCACGGCCACATACCCCATAGATTCAATGTATAAAAACGTCTGAAATTTCGAATGCAAAAGACCTTCGCTATCCAATTATCCGGACTTTTTGCCATGACCGCAGGTCCGAAACGACATTAATCGAAGCCACTAACATGTGAGCGGACCGCCATTTTGATTATCTCGCCTCCTCGAACCAGCACACTCGCACGCAGATCCGCTGGCAGCCGTAGCCACCACGGCGGCAACGCTAGGCCGAGCTACTTCGGCGTTTGCTACCAAGCTTCTTCCTGTTTGGTGCCGTGTTTCTCACTGAAATAATTTGCTGCTGTTAGCAATGGTGCCAACTCCGCCTTTGTAATCCTCGCCAATGTCTTGGAAACTCGGAAAGGGCGCATTGCATAATGCCGGTTCCCGAAAGTCAGATTCACCTCAATACAGCCATGTTACGCAGTGAAGAATAAGCGAAGTATTGCGGTGAAGCCCATCTGGAGAGGGTAGGGGCAAATGTCACGATACACGGTGTGTATTCCTTAATTATACACGCGCGCACCCGCCGCCTCATAGCACAGTATGAACCACGATATGCATAATAAGTGTACTGGCAGGCCTTCATTGTTATTTTGGACGCGCCTGTGGTAATTTGAACCCTTGGGGACAGAAAAAGGCATGCATTCATTTTTTCGAACGTTTTCACGGCCCCTAGGGAGTCCAAAAAATCGGACATTGACTGTATATGAATAAATAGGTCATGGATGTTCCGAAGTGCTGGATGTACCTTTGTTGGTCTTGTTGATTACAGGCTTCGTTTTTATCTGCCGAGCCCTGTCAGCATAGCGAAGGGTGTTGATCGTTTCCGGGATGTTGCAGATAGCTGGACTAATGCAGGCAATCATCACTGTGAAGCTACCACCATTCAGCGAATCTGCAATAAAGGTAGAGCAATGACGTTCAGGCTTAAAGGGTCCCTGAACAATTTTTGTCATACCTAATACTACTGCCTAGGTTTAGAGAGTGCCTCCTCTCATGGAAATACTTTCTCGCAAGAACTTTATGTCAGGGTGCTACACAAAGAAACTGCGAGTCTTAAACATTACTCTCCTCTCAAGCTGCAGCACTCCCTCTCAAATCGTAATCTGTGCAGCCATGACTACGTCCAACCACCTTGGGCACAAACTCGTTCGGTGACAGGAGTGTTACCTACTTCCACTCTATTTGAATTGCACGTGTTTCTCGTTCTGATGCAGTTTTTCTTGTTACTGTGATGATTAAGTTTACATGCATCACTTCTGTCTTCTACTGCGTGTAGCCATTGTACTAGTTTACTCCCTGCAGCAGGATAGCACGAGTGCTTGGCTGGCAATATTCATGTTTCTGCCGCCAGAAAAAAAAAAAGGCATAGCTGCACCAATGTTTGTGCAAGATGACCCTATGTGTTCCACTGGCAGCTGTCACCACTTTCACACCCCTGTCCTTACACTGCGCAGCCTCACAAGTCTGCCACAGTGCCCAGCTTTTTGAGGCATACACAAGAATGCATGTGCTGCATGTGAGTGCTGCAGCAGACAATACGCATGGTCAGGTAGCAGTGCTTCATTGGTTTAAAGAAAAGTCTGTGCTTATTACATTTGTGCTTCCATTTCTTACAGGCACGCAAGTGGCCGTATACTTATATTATTAAATGTAAGCTTGATCGAGCAGCATGCTTGAAGTATTCTCGATGTCACAGGGAAAGCCATCAGGGTCGGTATTTTGTAGCGATGCGTTATGCTTTATTCTATACTAGTCTTATCATCCACCGCTCACGGCTGACTGATCCCATTGATAATGTGAGCGGACCGTCGCTCTGATCACTGACCAAGCGCGAAAAGCTTGAAAAGCCATTAGCACTGGAAAGGCATCGCTACAAAATACCGGCCCTGACTGTTCATCCGAGTGACATCACTCACCCATTTTATGTAGAATGGGCAGAGGTGGGTGAAAACACAGGAAGCAGTGCCACTGCGATCTGTGATGGTGCAGATATTTAATAATACCTAATAATAAATTGCAAGGTTCACGCAGAGCACTTAAATTTGGTCCTTGGTGACTACTAGGACCAACCCTGCTGACTTGATGTCATTTGTAAAGAACCACCAAAATCGTTTCAGGGTCCCTTCAAGGCAGGGCCAACTAAAAGTGACAATATAAAATAGTACTTTAAGAAGATTTGGACAGCACAAAAGAATGTAGGAGCACAACACTAAGACTACAGTGTAGTATAGTGCTCAACATGCTCACTCCTTGATTACAAACAAGATGTTACGAGTTAACTGGGTGTGTGCTAACAGTGCTCCACTGTACCTGTGTCATGTGGAACAACAAATAACATGCCACTTGTTTGAGACCAGAGGGAAAGTGAATGAGATAATAAGTTACACGCAGCTCACAATGCCACTGTTTACAATTTAAAACAAACAGCCTGTGATATAATAGCTGGCATCAACATTGTAGTCGTTAGATGAAAGAGTGTTCGGTACAGCTAATACTAATCCAACTTTGTTTTTGTCTTCAGTGTTCTTGCTTCTCACACCAATGACTTAAGCCTGGTGCTTGGTGATACACTCAGAGAGACACAATTTGATATGTCCTAGCAATGATGCCATTGACACTGAAGTTTAAAGATAAATGGGTGTTTAAAATCAATGAGTGGCGTTCAGTTGCACCTTCTTCCACAAATAAGAAGCCATTTTTCACTAAATAAACCAGAATGGCTGTGTACAAGTTAGTGGCTGCCTGTGCATTTACTGTGGGTTGTAGGAGGCCATTTCCCAGGGTAACTGTCCCACTCAAGGCAAACTAACTATTTCATGACAGAGGGGAAGCCACCAACATTCAGAATTCTCAAGTTGTTTTCCTCCAAAGGACTGACCAAGACATATACTGCCTACCCTTGTGATCTGACAATAGCCAATGTATTCAGAATGGTAGGGCTGAGAGCCAATTCACATGCAGATTTCTTCTCAGATGTGACATTTGCAGGGGTCAAGTACAGCAAGAACGCTAGCATTGCCTTCACAATTCAGTGGTGCAAATTTATTTCATTTTTCCATCGCTGTTTTGCCCGGGCTAAAATTAATTTGTGGCAAAACTGAGAAAGCATTATGCAATTCAATGCACTTCCATAAGCTGGAAAAAAAAAAAAAAAGTGGTGGTCTTGACACTTAATGAGAAGATTATTTGTGATGATACACTTGCTTATAACCCAAAAGATAAATTATCACTTCAAACAAGTTGGTTCGTTGTTTTTCAGTGGTGTGCTAACATTTTATGCAGATCTTTACGTGGTATTCTGAAAATGCTGTCAACAGCTGATGCTCACCTCTCAGGAGTCGCGTCAGCGAAGAGTCCCTGTAAGAAATAAATTGCGACTTCCCATTGTGCGAGCAAAGAGAGTTGATCACATTGCCAAGAGCCAGAAGGCCAAGGTTGATGGAGACACCTGGAAAGAGAGACAGTCATCTTGTGAAAAATTTTAACCGTTATGCAAGCCGACTAATAAACTGACCAGTTTGTTTGGTTACTACTGTCAGACCAAGCAACTATCGTTAAGGTGCAATAGAATGTGAATCATTTAAAAATGTGTTGAGACATAGTCCTGCCACTGCAATGAAAATGTAGCTGCATCTGAGCTCTAGATTGAAAAGCACATGCACCATTCCCCACCAATATGCTATGCACCAAGTCCACACTGTACTGGCAGTGCCTAAACTCTTTCAGTAATATTAACCATATGCATACATGCCAACCTAACATAAGAAGAGAGAGAGAAAGAAAATCGTGTCATGAAAATTTTGTAGGCACTACACCAGTAGGGGAAAAAGAAGCACACTTCCTCTTGAGTTTACCCTGAATGCACATCTTATGTGGTATACATATGCACTTTAGATACAGTGCTGAAGCAGGAGCAAAGTTTGAACAGCTCAAACTGGCAAGCAACAAGTTTTTTAAATCAGAGCGACTTTTTTTAGTGACTTTGCTGACGCTGATTTTGCCTGTTTCAGGAACTTGACTGAATAAACTTGACCCAAGTAGGCATCCCTCTGGTGTCTTTTCACAATCAGAAGACTTATGGTCGGAAAACAACAAGTGAAGTTTTTCACAAATACAGTGTAGAACCAGTAGCGCACCCAGGATCTCTGCCAGGGGGGGGTTGACAGTTGGCCAATACCATCTAAACAGCGCTAATTTCACTTTCTTCGGGGGAAATTGTCAAAAAATGCGCTTTTTGCGAGTGTGCAGACGATTGCGCGTCTTACATCTTAGTTGCAGTACTCCAATGCGTAAGGAAAGAAAAGGGGTTAAACAAAAGAGGGGGTTAAGTCGGCCTCAGGGGGGGGTTACAACCCCCGAATCACCCCCCGTCGGTGCGCCACTGTGTAGAACGTAAGTCGCCGGAGTAGCGAATATCTGCACTATCAGCGGTATCGCACTATTACCAAAACAACTATTTTATTGCGATAATGGACACTCCAGGCGCATTTCTGCCGTCGCTGTCACCGTGCTTCTAGGTTCTCAACAGCCCCGCAGGCCAATTTGGCGCCGTATTCTGAAACATTCCCCTTCGGCAATAGTTCACCTTGGCGATAGTCGCGTTCAATATGTATTCGCTTACTAAATAAATTAACAAGCACGGTGTCACGCACGCACAAGCAAACATGAACACATCTCGCTCGTTGACCGCGGAAACGAACCGTCAAAACGCTCGAGTGACGAAGCACGGCGAGCGAACTGACCTTCGTGCTATCATGCCTCTCGCTTCAATGCGACCTATAAGCGGCGAAAACACGGCGCGCGCCGGACTTTCCCCGTCGCAGATTGCTTTCAAGATAGGGCCAAGGCGATCGTATCGCCGAAGTGGATCATCGCAGATCACGTCCTGCTTCGGTCCACTGAAACCGTTCCGCATTGCTTTGCTGTCGAAAATCCTCTCCTTCTGTTTGCGCCAGTCCCGAACGCAAGTTTCGGATTCTCCGAACGCCTGTGATGCAGCCCGATTTCCGTCCGTCTCCGCACACATGATCACTTTCCTTTTAAATGCGGCGTCATGATGGAACTCGGTACTTCATGCTGATAGAGCAGACGCAGACAATGTGAAGACACACGGTAGACTATTGCCTAAGCACGTGTACTGCAGCACATGAAGGAAGCTACGGTAGCTAGGCTCGACGCGCGTTCGAGGCGGCCATTTTGAAATGCCGACGGCTATATGGTAACGCAGATTTAGGGTCGTACTTGATTCTAACGGGCACGCAATTTTTGGAACTGTTTTATCAGAAAAAAGTGCGCGTTAGATTTGAGTAAATACGGTATTTCTGGCTTGAGAGGAGCATTTGCCGTCTAGGTTGACTGCCGAACTTCCAGGCAACCGCACTGTAACGGTATTTCGTGTCCCGCAACTGCACTATAAGCGATATGCATATACATAGAGTGCTGTGAGAAAATTAACGGGAGTCTGAGAAGACCGTATTATATCCGATCCTGCACTATAATCGGTTACGTTATAAGTGGTCTATACTGTAGAATTTATTTGTTCTAAAATTTGAAAGATTCATAAAATCTTGGAACAAGCCCCAATTCGTAAACATTATATAAATAATTTGAGAGAGTTAGCAGGTATGCTTATATGTGTCAAATAGACTTAATAAAGAGAGAAAAGAAATACACACAAGTAGGTGAATGACAACACTACTTGTCGCAGGCAGGAGATGAGCCAGCAGTTTCTATATCAAGTAAGCAGACAGTCCCTCCCTTACTAGCAAAAAAGTAAAGACTAGCAAAAACAATACCTGGTGGCCTTTGCTTTTTTGCAACAGGATGTACATGTAACATAGCCTTGGCAGTTTTACGCTTCCTTTGGCTTCAGTGTCCGTTAGCTCGTATGGTAGTTACGTCTCCGCTTGTATACAATTTAGAGGCCAAGCTCTCTCATCATTCAAATGTCACAATTCGCATGGAAGCTTCTTGTCAACAACAGCATTCTGTGGTGCTATTTCTAGTGTGCTGCATCAGAAGCCTGTCATACTGATTGCATTCCACCTTGGCATGTTGATCAGAAATGTGGGAGGAGAGCACAACAAATTGCTTACAGTACCATGAGATGAGCCCCTCCTCTGAAGGGTCTCATCTCATGGGACCCTTCAGGACCCTTCATGGGACATCTGCTAATCACTTTATAGTACATGGCTCACTGAGGACACATACAGTCTTGTCTTAAAGTTTCACAGCTACTGTGAGCGAGACTGAAGCTGCTACGGGGATGCATGCCGGCGCTCCAGTAAAACTCTTGTTGCTCAGTAGGTTTAGAGGTTGTACCTCCATCGCCCTCTGGAGCCTCAGGATTCCTAAAGAAACCCCAGCACAAGACTCGAATGGTGGCCTTGAAAGTTTTAAAAAAGACTGTCATATGCATACTTTCAACAACAAAGAGAAAGTCACATGCTTAAGTTCTGCTCTCCTGTTGGCACCTTCTTTCCTCCGGTCTCCAATGCTGTGCGTCCTCTTGACAGCCTCAGAGCCAGCCAAATCAACAAGCTGCAGCTTTGATGTGTACATTGCCCTGCACAAAAGAAGAACAATGCAGATAAGTCTTACCCTCCTAAGAGCAACGAAATTCATAGGCTACATAAGTAGCCTGAGAATGTTTAAAGTGGAGCTCATTGGTTATAAGTGTATAACATTGGGGAGCAGGATTTAAACTTCTGAATGTTTCTTGCTTACAATGTCACAATTGCCATTTTGACCTAAAGAATGGCATAACAAGTGCAGCCATTTCCTTACAAGGCCTCTAACAGACACTTCTTGAAAACAGTGAGCGTAGTTTCATAGAATTCAGCTGATCCCTGCATAAGGACCAACAGGTTATATGAGGCAGGTATGAGGTGAGCATGCGCACTGTGAACTAAGCACCTACTGCAACGCTGGGCACGTGTTGCAACTCTGCGACACACGGCAAGCAACAGCTGATGTGGGAAATTTGATCAGTCTTAGTCACCTATCAGGTAGTTGGCCTATTAAAATCATTTCACTTCTTTATTTCCTAACAGTTTGTTTCAGAGAACACATAATTAAGCCTAAGTTAACAGTGTCATGAGTACACTGTTAGTAACCCCTCGAAACGTGTTGCTATCCAGTAAGTGAGCCTTATAAGGTCATTCAAAAGTATACCTTTTCATAGGAGCCTGTCATAAGCACAGGGCTCAAATCGACGCTGAAAGGAAAGAAGTTGAAGCAAATCAGATTGCCACAACCACAACAAATAAATAGAAAAAGAAAAAAAAAGAAGATAAACAAATCAGGAGTTTTGCTGTGAACTTCAGTAAGGCACAAGCTATCTCCTTGGGGTGGTGCGGTGTCAGAGACAAGCTGGGGAGAGGACCCAGTGGCATCAACTCGTTCTGGACATTCTCTCCATGTTTCATGGTGCAGTCCACTGCAGGCTCCTTGCTGAGGCTCCCTCTGACAAAAGCTTCTTGTGCTTTGAGGGCAAGCTCATTCTCAATGTGCCTGAACTTAAGTGAATCGATCCCACACCACGGCAGCTTAAGTAGGGCATTTGGTTTCTACTTACAATGAAGATGTTTTGGGCATTGCTAAATATTAGTGCTCTCCCCAGTGTAACGCTTGCATAATAAGAGGTTAGGTTAGTCATCAGATGCCTTGTGTTGTGTGTGTCCTTGCTCAGTGCTTCCCAAGGATCACTAGATCTAGGAAGCATACCAGGCTCTATGCCTGCTCCTTCGAGGCAGTGTCAAGCTTTAAATGTTCTTTTTTCATTCCTTCAAAACATTGGCTTAAATGAAAAACTCTAGCCTATTTACATCAATACCATCACCTTTGTCGCACATGTACATACCATGATGATATACAGTCAAACCTCAATATAACGAACCCCGATTTAACGAAATTTGCAATGTAATAAACTATTTGCATTTTCTGATCTTAGTTCCACTGAAAACAGTGCTTTTTTTATTGTTTTTTTTTTTCATTTTACCAAAGTATTTTCGTGACACAGTTTCGATTTAACGGTTTAAGGCTTTGGCCATTTCAAGCCTGTATGGCTGGTAAAGCTAGCAAAAAACTAAATATGTCGGCCGAGGCAATAGCTATTTGCAAGTGTCCATCCGCATGAATAGTTTGAGTGGCAAAAATGCTATCAAAATGTAGGGATGCAGTATGCAGGAAACACCGCTGCGCCATTTGTCAAGTTGGTAAACAACTTGCTGAGGCTGCAGGGTGTGCGGCAGCTCAGAGAAGTTGGAGAAACACAAGAGCTGTCGATTCCTTCAGCACAGGAGGGGAGAACGCGCTTACGGTAATGTGATCAAGCACTCGCTAGGGGGGGAGGGGGGGGGGGGTCCTATCTGCCTTCTCCCCCTAGTGCATGCGTCTCCTCCTCTATCCTAATCTTGGCTGTCCATATGTGCGCTGTATCTTCTAGGTAATCTTCAGCAAGTGCAAAGGTAGAGCGAAGATGGTTGGTGCCTTGATGCGCGTCTAGTGTTGGTGGTCGCCTACTAATCTCAAGTTTCCGAGACACGATACGAAGCGTTTGCTCACGTTGCGACAGCGAGTGCTCATGGTCAGCGAATGAGATCTGTTCATGTTTGCCTGAGCATGCGTGCCACCGATAAACCACAGGATCGAATACAAACCTTACTTTACGTAATTGACTTTTTGCTATCACGTGAAATGCGGAGCATTTATGGCGAAAGTGTGACACTTTTGAATATCTCAGGACAAATATCCGCACCTTCTTACACATATGATTTCAATTTTTGGGGGCCATCATGACTGTGGGCACAATCGTGGTCAACTATGGCAGTTTGCGCTGTACGCCATAAAAGTATACAGTCGAACGCCTTTACAATAAAATGACCTGTACAACGAAGGAATGATTTATGTCCCGGACGAATTTTTATCTTTTACGTGCGAACGCCTCTACAACGAAGACCACTACAACGAATATGCCATTACAACATTCAGGCATCTCTGACAGTCAAACTGCTGCTTTACAATGAACGCCACATGGCGATGCTGCCACTGCCCTCTGCAGATGCCACTGAGCTGCGACCTGCATCAGCACTAACGGCAGCTACAGCGACGCACTTGGAGAACGTGCCGATGTCAGCGAGTGTAAAGTCCTGCTACACTGCTCCAGGAACCGCTCAACTCGTATGGCGCTTGTAACACAGCAGTGGACGCAATGGGAAAATTCAGCAATGGCTGACGAATACGTCACCGTTGATGATGTGATCATGTAATTGAAACTAACGACCGACGACGTGTTCAATGTCATCTAGGGTGGATAACACGCGAATGTAAATGAAGGCAACAGTGATGAAGCACCCATAAAGAAATTAAATAATTTTGACGGCAAAGGAGGCAACAGTAGCATACGACGATCCGCTAGCTTTACCTTGCGCAAGTGCCACGTTTTGCCCTGAAGTATTCCCTGAACCTTGGTGCAATAAGGTCGTTTGCAGTCACACATTCCACCAGACGAAGCGTGCACAAAAAAACTAAAAAAAAAAATAGTGGCTTATTTTGCCAAGTCTCTCTTTAACTAATGTTAATTAAAGCTTTTCTCTTGTTGAACGTGCTTACAATGCTCTATTGTGAGCGATGCCGTTCACAAACTTTACAACAAAGTGACCTGTATAACAAAGGATTTTGGAGGTCCCAAGGACTTTTTTATAAAAGCATTTGACTGTAATGCCTTTGTCATGTTACCTCTGTCTTTTTCTATGTCCTGTGTGTTAAGAACTGTGAGAGCCATAGGGACAGAAGAAATAAAGTAGATACACTTTTGACGCATCCTTCAAAAGATACTTTTCACTTGTTGGTTCGTACCCACAGCTTGTTGCAAGCATTCATTCCATTGCTCTCCTTTTTCTTTTCAACTTTTTTTGGGAAAGGGGCAAGAAAATGCAATTCCCTTTCCTAAAGCAAGACTTTGATCTATGTGCAATGAACCACTTTTCTGGCAGTTTTTACGCTTTGTGTACATAATGCATACACTTTTGAAGTTCTTTTTTTCCTTTGACAATGCCATATGATAACTGTGGGAGTTCTAGTTCTCATTCTACAGTTATATATTTACATCTGTGTAAAGTAGTGTGCCGATAAATACACCTTCTTTAAATACACTGCCCGTGTCTTGCTTGCATTGTTTAACTAGCCGATGGCTTCTTCCTCGTCAACTCAAGTGCACGCCTCCTCCCACTGGTGCTTCAGTGTTGAACCAGGTAGTTAAAGAAACGAAGGCTGCTGTTGCTGACTCACCCCTCAACCTGTCCCTGCAGGTGGATGCTGAAGATGGCATGCGAGCGGCTCGAGCAGCTGTTGAGCAGAGTGGCACCTGTGCTTCTGTTGCGGCAGCCTTGTGCCAAGCATCGCAGGGCCTCCTCAGGGCTCTCCACGACCTGGTGAACCAGACCTTTCAGCTGCATTCATTCAAAAGAACATCATTTTATGTCCACAGTGGGACAAAGGCCTCTCCCAGCCCAATCACCCCTGTCTTGAGTCAGCCTGCATTTTGCCTCCATCGAAATGCGGCCGCCATAAACGAGATTTTGATCCCGTGCCAATGGGCGTAGCAGCGCAACCCCAAAGCCACTACACAACAGTGTAGAACCTCAAGAATCATTTTGCTCTGCGAGACTCTGAACATGTTAATAAATTGAATTTTCTGACACAAATGCAACCATTACAATATCACAACTTTTCCTTTCAGTCTTTGCCAATGCACTATACTATCATGGTCACCATTAGCACTATTCCACTAAGACTACACTACATTACAAAATAACTTCTTCTTGGGCGAGTTGGTGTTTACTGTTGGTGTTTGCGTAGTTGGTGTTTGCGTATGTTTGTGTATATATAGCAAGCCTTGCTTTGGAATAAACAGTTGTGAGTGTAGCGCCCGTCTGTCCTTTCCTCTCATCTTTCTCTGTTGTCTTTTATTTCGAGTTTTGCGCTACTAAGTATCATGTTCACTACATTACAAATTCTCAGTTTAAGTCGCAGAAATGAACACCACATGACAGACATCTTATCAGTACTATACATTAATGTTCTGTTGCGAGTTGTTACTTTCGGTACTTACATTTCAATCTGCAAAATTTGCATTGCCCAAGCAACCACGGATATTCGTGGGACATCCACCACAAGTCCGAATGTCCATCCATCTAAATATCCATCACAGACCTACAATCCATAGGACGTACATATCCCGTTCGGATGTCCGGGGGACATCTGTTTTGAACATGCCCTGGCTGTACATAAATGGGCATGCCAAGGACATAAGTTAGGACACATATAGAAAAAATATGTCGTTATACAGAAAAAATGGAGTAGGAAATTCTTAAGGTTCGTAATTCATTGTACATTTTGATGTTTCTGCATTCTTTTGAACACATAATCTTGGCTATTAAGTTGCAAGGATGTGTCAGCTACTCATTTTGCCTTGCAAAAAAAGTCAGTGACTTTAGTTATACGCTAAAGAGGATGAAGGTGAAAGCCTGTACGCTCACGAGACATTCATTTAATTACTTGACATTCTCATTCAAATGCGTTGTTACTTTCTATTCCTTGTTTTCTTCCACCAAAGGTCATGGGTTCAAGTGCCTTAATTCTATCTTAATTAACTGTGCCTTAATTAATACCTAAGGTCATGGGTTCGATTCTCACGAATTCCCACGAATGGTCGTGCATTCGACCATCAAATTTGGTCTCGCCAAAGGTCGAGGGTTCGAGTGCCTTAATTAAATTCGCCTTAACACCAATGGTCGTGGGTTCGGCCATCAATGATGGCACCATCAATTTTGGTGCCATTGAATTTTGGTCCCATCAACGATCGTGGGTTCGAGAGCCTCAACTATATCTTAATTAACTCCGTCTTAATTAACACCAAAGGTAATTGATTCGACTCCCCTCGATTTTCATGCCATTCAATTTTGCTGCTATAATGCCAGACGGTCAATGAGCCACTTAAGGCTTTTATGCCTTAAGACAGCAGTTATGCATATTTTATTAATCAGGCAAACCCACTGTAGCATGGAGCGTAAGAGATCGCGAAGGTTATGCTTTCACTGGCTGCATGAACGATTACAGAAGCAGAAAAAACATTATAAATGCCATGTAGTGATATACAATCTCTAAGGCTATGCTTTTCCTATACTTTGGCTATTGGAATTCAGCGGAAGCGATTTCGGGAGTTGGACACATGTCTAGACGTTTGGTTTTACATATAATAAATATGTTTCAATAAAACTATTTTTATTTGCATTAAAGTGTCAGAAAGCCTTGGCAAGGCATTCTGTTTGACGACAGTGTCCTGCAGCGATCCAATCCAATCCAAGTTAAAGCTATTGTTTTAATGGCGGCAAAGCGCCAGTGCAGTATCGGTTCGTTTGCCATCTTCATAGCCTGCCCCAAGTCACCTGCCCAGCTACTGAGGTGTGACAGCTACATCAATCTCTATTTGAGCCATGGGAGTATCGAACATGTTTTGTTCACAGGTGGCAACAAGCCCTAAAGTGAGGGGAAAGCCGTACACGCGACAGAAAGCGTCACTGCAAAAAGGCCAGATTTACAGACCTTGGATTTCACGCCAGCAGCTAGCAGTCAGTGGGTGGAAAAATCGCAAGTCCAGATTGGTGCAGTGGTGCATGTGCGCAGCACACATGCGTTAACATGTGTTGTCGTCCTATCCGTGTGACATTTGTGTGCCTTGTGATGTTTTCCGCTGTACAGAGGCAACATCAGTAGTTAATGCCAATAATTGTAGCACGACGCCAACCCTGACCTCGGGCTCAGCAGCAATATGCTGTATAGCCACTCACTAGTGCAGCGGGTATTAAATATCCTTATAGCATTAAACTGAATGTATGTTTAAAGAGGCAAAATCGTTCACTATTATGCGGTCGCTAAGTGCATGTACTGTACTGGCTATACTGTTTTAAAAATTCATTTGTGGTGTAAATTTCCGCATCAAATTATGGATATGTGTAATGGATGTCTTGATATATTGTTGTTGTAGCCAAAGCACTAAAATTTCGCAGTTTCAAGTGTCATGTACTTAATTTTTTTCTTACTAAACTTCTGAATGAAAAAAAAAGAGAAGTCCTTGTAGGCATAACACAACAATTAAAATTAAACAATAAATAAATTCCTTGAACTAATAGAAATGGCAGTGCTTTCTGTGTTAAAACTTTCCATACCATTGAGTTTGCAGGTGCGTCACATTTTATGTTTTTCATATCTTTGAAAATGCGCTCTATTTCTGACATGTTGTACATAATTGTGTTTGAATGATATCTTACATTATTCTGTGTAGACTGTTGTTTATGTCTGTATTAAGTAATCTTAATTAATCAATGCAAAATGAGACAAAGGAGGGCAAAGAAGGTGGGATGAAGGCAAGTGTTTGTCTTCGTCCCACCTTTTTCTTGCCGTCCTTTGTATAGCCCGTTCTCATACCTTACTGTATTAGGTAAGCCTTAATACTTACACTTCTACTACGCATTGCACTTTCTTTGGTTTCCGCCACACGTTTATTCTTGCTTGTGAGTTTTTTTTAATTCTAAAGCATGTGCCTATAATGAATGCTCGTAAGGTTTGGCAGGTCAAAAAGACAAATAAGTATAATAATCACATGAGACCTCATTTTCTACAATGTCTTTTCTACAATGTACAACAATGTCTTTTCTACATTTGTTAGACTGTTTGACATGCTGAAAGGAGTTTCTAGTTTTGTTTTTTGTGTTCACACTGTTCTAACTTCAGTCATGATATCTAGATCTGCAAAATTTTCTTTTTATCAGCGTGTATATTTGTCGCTATGAACAGTATTCATGTGTGCTTTGTGGACCCCATATAACATTGTGATGTGTGTAGCGTGCGACACAGTGCGGTGGATGGAGGAAGAAAAGAAGAAGATGACAGTGTGCACGCGCGGAGGCGAATTCCATGCTGGATGGAAGACGATTACGTCGAAGAGCGCAAGACAAAATAAAAGGAAAAAAGAATCCAATCAGAAGAAAACACGGACCTTCCAGCGGCCAATAAGGAAAGGACAAACCGGCCAGAGTGGTAGAAGAGTGAGGCGCACTGGCAGAGAGAGAGGGGGAGTTCCAGGAAGCGACGCCAGGAGAAGGTCGGCCACTGAAACGGGAGCTGAAGACGGGCCGTCGGGTTCCGGACCCGAGCCTCCAGGACTTCACCCGACCGGGGCCTCCTGCCAACCTGTTCTCAGGCGTCGCCACTCCACCCGATCACAGACTGTTGCCCGAGGTCAGCGAACTCCTACGCCCGTAGGCAGAGCGCGAGCAGTCGGGCTACGGGCCCGGATTTGTGCCCAGCTGCCTGGCCAGAACGCCTCCAACTGTACGTGCCGCCAAGTCGCCTACGTTCCCCCTTCAAACCGGAGATACCACGCTGTGGTCGCCCGTTCATGCGCTGACCACATCGACCCTTTGGCGAGACCATCGACGCTTCTCTCATCGCCTCGTCTCCACTCCTCCACGTCGAACTGTTTCACGCACTCACGTTCGCGACCTGTACGAACTCGCGTGTTATAGATACCTTTCTATCTCTGAGTGTGTTTGTTGCTGTGATTGTTCGTTGAGTGTTTATTTTATTGGCTTCTTTTCACTCTAGTTACATTAAAAGCTTTGTGTGCGTTTTACAACGAACGACTTTGTCCTCCATAGGGTTGTCGGAGGCTCCGCCTCAGGGAACCGTACGAAACGATAAAGAACCTGCACCACAAACATAAGGTGGCAGTAAAAGATTTATTGCGTTTTGAAGCTGGTGTGGGCCCATTGTTCTGGTTTATTTGCAGCAGTGCGGCGACAGTGAAACGCATTGAAACACGTGACCGGTTGTTATATAACATTGGTTGGGTTCTTGAATGCATTTCCCTATCACTGCTACAAGGTGTGTGTATGTGCACACACAAATACACACACATATATACACGACACGACACACATACTGTCCAAAATTCGACCACCACAGGATCCCATTTTGGATGTCCGATGGATGTACAAATTTGTTTTTTTGGATATCCATTGGGTGTCCAATGGAAGTCTGTTGGGAATTTGCGGACATCCATCAAATGTCCGTTATATCAGAAATGGATATCCATAGGACGTCCAGCGGATATACGTGGTTGCTTGAGTGCCTTCCCACAGGTGCCTAAGAAAGTCTTATAGTGGTACGTATATATAAGGCAGCATACAGCCACCATACAATGCCATCAGTGATTTGTCAGCTAACACCACTAGTGGCAGAATCTTTCTCTATGGCATATAAAGCAGACAACATTTCAGTGAAGTAATGTAGAGTGCATGACATGATCAGAGTAACCTGCTGCTCTTTTAAAATTTCCTAACTTAATGAACAAAAGGCTGCCACTTGGACAATCGACTGCATGTTTGCCCAATCAAGGCGTATGGAAGGGGCACGAAATGTAGCGTTAATGAGAAGATTCAGACCACAAACAATCGAACCCTGCCATACCAGGAGCTGTGTAAACAGAGCACAAGAAATTATATTTGTTTATTGCTTCTTGTGCATTAATTTGTGCTCTATTCACTTTCATACACGCTGCAACCTTGCGGTCAGAAAGGGTGAACAAAAAAGCTTAAATATCAATAGTATCTCTGATTTGTTATAATGCCATCATGATTATGCTGCCTGCTATCAGAATCAGACTTAATACTATACTACAGACTCTTAATAGCTACACAGAGCAAGAGTACAACAAATGTTACTTCAAGTTACCGCTGCAGACAAAAAGACAGTACAAACTCTAAATAAATCAGCTAGCTGCTGTGTGTTCTATAAACGCTACTCCAGCATACGCTGATAGAGAAGCATGCAGCAGGAAAAGACACGAGGAAAGTAAAGAAAGATAATAGAGGAGAGAGAAGCTGCAGGGAAAACAGAAAGGCTCACATGAAATGCAATGATTTATGAAATTGAAAGTGTAATGCCAGCAGTAACCGCACTGCTGCTTGCAGAAGCTGAATGGGTGGAAAAGCTTCTAGTGTAAAGACACAGTTTTCTTCCCTTCCGAAGACAAGTCAAAACTGCAGCTGAGAAAGGCCTAAGCGTACCATTGTCAACCAGTAATGGTTATCCAAATGTTTTACGATGTGAGTGTACTCAGAAAAGTAAAGTATGTAGCAATTATACAAAACAAAAGAATAAAAAGGCTGTCAGCTCACCACAATGACTTTGCCCACTTCACGAATGGGGATGGCCTCTCTGTCCTTTGGTGTTGCCAGCAAATCGAAGACACACTCATTGTAGATTTCCAGGAAGGAGACCTTTGCAGTCCAGCAACCTTCCTGCTGCCTTGTAAGACAGGCAAACAAGTCTCGCAGAGCCCGTGGGATGATGCCCTCATTGGCTGGTGGCACCTGGCTCTGATCGTAATCAGTGCCCATGGTATATGTCTTTCCAGAACCGGTCTGGCCATACATCAGGACACAACAGTTGTAGCCTGCAAACCAAAGAAAGACATTATAAGGTTATTAATATAATGTTTACTCTTTTCTTAATTTCTCACTAAATACTTTTTTCTTAGTTGGCATTCTCTTTTTTAATCATAATATTAGGTTTGTAACATAAAAACAATCATAGAGAGAAAAAAAGAGCTCGCTGACAACTGCCACCAGGAGCGGCACAACAACTGCCGGCTCTAGAAGAGAAAGGGTGCATAGAAAAAAGAATGGAGCCCATGTTTTGAGCGGAGCTATGAAACTGAGTTGGTTCTATTAACGTTAGCTTATACAGCACAGTATATTGACCCACAAGATACCGCCAGTAAGTGCATCTCTGTTCTACGTATTCAAGCAATAAATGACAATACCCTGCATACAGATTATCAGCTAATTGATGTTTCAAAAACAGACCAGCTGATAGAAGAGTGTTATTTCATGGCTTCATTTTAGAGTTATGAGAGCTATGATGCTGCAACCAATAAGGCGTTAAATACTAAAAACATCGGGAAAGTGCACCAAATATAGCAAAATAGGCCCTTGCATTATTTAAAACAAATCAACCCACCACTGTGATTTAACTAATGTCCCCGCAGCAATGTGTACAACATTAAGGCTTAGTAATCTGTGCAAGGTATTAAGGCGGCGGTCCGACTCCGGCGGCATGAGCACCCCGTTTTCAGTACTTTTGGAGCAACCGTGGCGGCTCTTCTACTTAGTATATAAAGTTGTCGTATATACCATAACAAAGCTTAATTCTTGTAGATTCCAACTATATAAAATATAAAGAAATTGAATAATGTGATTTAGAAATAAATGTTCAAGAACAAGCATGAGATACATGGTTCTTGCGAACTGCGTCTCAGTTGTGACCATATTTAGAAGAAACTACCGCACTTACTGCATTGCGGCTTGCTCTGTAGCTTTAGGACACATTTATCTAGTTCCTAGACGTAGCAAAATAATTTTGAATTTTTACTTTTTGGATAATTTGCTTTTGAAAATTGCCAAATTTTGCAATCTTCTCTTGTAAACAGCCCGGCAACTACATGCTCAAGGAAGCTAAATTTTGGATAAAATAGAGTTCAAGGAATTTTCATTTAGGACGCAAAATTTCATTCACGTACCTTTATTAGTTTTAAACCGCAGCTTCGTAGCTTTACTACCTTCCCGCAAAAATGGGCAAAAGTAGAACGAGAATTATAAATATTGCTTAATTTCGGCCGCATTATTAGGAAAACTAATAAACGTGGCGGTGGAGGAGTATCTGTTTTGGTAGATGATTCTCAATCATGTGAACTGTTAGCCGAGTATTCTTGCATGACAGAAAACTGAAATGCTGTGTGTCCAAACACCAGGTGTAGAGAGAGAGAGAAGTTTAATGATGGGAAATGCAGAGAGGTCGGCCTGAGGTGAGTTCCTCTAGCCAGCTACTCGGTTTATTGGAACCTTTTTTTCATTTTTTTAGAGTGCATGCTCAAATTTGCGTCAGAAAACAAATATAAAGTGGTCTTAGGAGGAGACTTCAACATTGATATGAGTTTCGACGGTGCTAGGAAAACGGCATTTCAAAGGATTTTTGTGTCAAGCGGATGTATAAATGCAGTTGAAACCTTCACGAGAGTAACAGAAACTATGAAAACTACTCTTGATCTTTTTATAACGAACTATAATCCATTCTTAGTAACTAGTGGAGTCTTGAACTGTCCTCTTAGTGACCACATGCCAATAGTCATGTTTATCCACACAAGAGCAAACGAGACCGAAAAAGATAACACTGAAAAAACATTTCAGACAATAAACGAGCACACATTAAGGAGGTTTTCCGACAAAACGAGGCTGAGCCAGCATACAACATTTTCTTAAAGAAATTCTCAGCTGTTCATGCGCAACATTTCATACACAAGAAAAGAAACCACAAAGCTTATCGGAAACCTTGGATCACCAAAGAGCTTCTAAAAAAAATAAAGAAAAGAAATAAGCTTTATGCCAGGTTTACTATAAAATCTCGGAACGGCAAGGATCTAAAATGCTTCAAACTTTTTAGAAATACGTTAAATAAAGAGCTAAGAAATACAAGAAATCGCTATTATCTACGTACATTTTCTTCATGCGAGGGACATACAGAGTAGATGTGGAACAAGTTAATTAAATGAGCTAATGGGACGCAAACAAAACACTCAACCTATAAAGAAAGTTTCTGTAAACAGATGCCTTTTAACCGGAGATCATTTAGTTAATGCATTTAATGATTACTTTACCGACGCTGATTCCTATTCATCACAAAGCCCACCATATACATTTCAGCTCCCTGCAACTACGGACACAATCTTTTTTCAAGCGATAACCCCTACCGAGCTTTGTGCAGTTTTTCTCAAACTGAAAAATTCATGTAGCTGCGATGCTGATGGCCTCCAAATAAGACCTATCAAACATGTCATTTCTGACATTGCACCTGTGTTAGCTTATATCTATAACTTATGCATAACATCAGGTACTTTTCCTGAAAAAATGAAAATCGCAAAAGTAATTGCGTTATATAAGAAAGGTGACAAGCTCAATATAAAAATTACCGCCCGATATCTATTCTCCCGCAATTTTCTAAAGGTCTTGAAAAAACCATACTCAACCAATTAACATCTTTCAGCAAGAAACATAACTAATCACAGACACTCAATACGGTTTTCAACAACGTAAATCAACAGAACTAGCACTAGTAGCACAGAAAGAATATATACTGCAAAACCTCGAAAATAAGTTACTTGTAATTGGTCTATTCATAGACTTCACAAAAGCGTTCGACTGCATAAATCATGACCTCCTAATACTTAAGCTTGAAAGATATGGCATCAGGGGCCTTCCTCTTCAGTTACTGACATCCTACCTTAGAAATCAGCAGCAATATGCGCCTATAAACACTAGCATATCATGTGCACGAAAAATACAAACAGGTGTCCCTCAGGGAAGTATCCTTATTCCATTTCTATTTAATATCTACATAAACGACATAGTTCTTATCCACTGAGAGGCAAAATTCATAAACTACGCAGATGATACAAGTGTTTTTTTATCAAACAACTCTTATACAGGCCTCATTGGTGCAGCGAACAATCTCTTAACCCATCTCTCATAATGGAGCCCGGGCAACTTTTTAAAAGTAAACTCCAATAAAGCACAAGCAGTCATCTTTAAAACAAGAGGTACGTGTACTCCATTGACCCACAAGATATTTTACAACTTTGAGAATATAGAGGTTGTTGACGCGGTAAAAGTACTTGGCGTATACTTTACCGGCACATTGCAATGGGACGCTCACGCAGATTTTATACTCCAGAAACTGAGCCGCATAACAGATATACTACATCGAAATCGGTACCTTTTACCAATGTCAGCTAAATTGATCATTTATAATGCACTGTTAGCCTCGCATGTAAATTATTGCCATCATGTATGGGGCACAGCATCGGCTTCCAATCTCTCTAAAATACTACTGATGCAAAAAAAAGTAATACGCGCTATTGCAAATGTGCCGTACAACTCACACACAGAAGGTCTTTTCACCAAGTACAACATAACAAAAAGTCATCATCTCTACAAACAAACTCTCCTACGCACCTACTACTTTCAGGTAAAAGATAGAAGTAACTTAATGACGAATATAGCAAACTTAAAAGAGAATACACCCACATATGACACGCGCAGCCATGAAAAATAGCTCATACCTTTTTCGAGCACAAATTATGGCCATCAACTGGTCGCAAACACCTTGCCACGGCTACTAAATTCTTATCTAGAAGCCGGCATTGACATCCATGCCTTGACACCATCGGAGCTCATCTGTCTTGCGAAAACTATGATTTAAATCACCATAGTACAGTGAAACCCCGTGTACTCACAGTGAAAGAAATGTGATTATTCCCTTTAATCGATGTAACCCACTGTTATTTGTTTTTCATTTCTGAAAGTGTTCTTTGCCACCGGTCAGTAAAGGGGGCCAGGGACCTCTCAAGCTGCCAATAAGCAGCTTTTACCTTGGCCCCCTCCATTTGCTTGTAAATGGGCCCAAATAAAATGAAATGAATGAAATCTAACAGATATGAGGAAGACATAGTGTGCATATTGCAAATAAGTTCTCAACAAGATGGCACTGGCCACCTAGGGAGTCCACTGTTGTCACAGTAAATGAGCTCAGCAAAAAAGGAATTCCTGAAGTCTGCCGGCTTTTTTGTTCACCTGTTATGTCTCCAATGCAATTTAAGACCTCTAAATGTGAACAGGGCCTTCAGTTAACACAAAGTTCCTTGTTTTCCTAAGCAATGTAATTCCGACATGTTGTGGCTGTTGGTGCCTATGGTGGCTTAAAGATGCATTTATAGAATACTAGAAAATTACAGTATGGCTTCCACAGAAAGTTTCTCATTTATATTCTATGCACTCGCAAGTATAATATGTATCAATAAAAAATGCTCAACAACACACTTGTTTCACGGTGTTTTTACTAGCTATGCGAATTTGTACCCGAGCTTCTCCAGCATACTGCTGATGCAAGCATGAAAACTTGCCGTGTGTATATAAACCCTGCATTTATTCGATTATGGTTCTCTTTTGCATGACATTTTAGTTAATTGTAAATAAATCAACTCTCGGATAACTTGCATACGGTCATGTTATTCTGAGGAGTTTGGATTATTGCAAGCTGGCTGTCTTTCCACCGTGTTTGAGCAGCAACAAAGTAAGACATGTGTGCAATATTTTTGCTTGTGTGCTCTCTGTATTTCCTTTAGTACTGCTGTTTCAATTTATGATTTACTATCAGGCATAAATGTCAGCTTATACATGTAATTCTTTTTAATCTAGTTTCATACAAATACAAGCACAGGAACTTTACTTGACCACAGTATACAGAGCGAAACATGTTCATTCGATAAAGCACCCATAGTTCTCATGCACATGATGGCCAGATGCTATGTCAACGTCAAATATGAAATAAAAAAGGAGAGACTGCAAAACATGACATTCATGGCATCAAATGACTTACCAGTGGTGACCTTGCCGATCAAGTCTGCAACACAGTGAGTATAAAGTTCCTCCTGCGTAGTGCCAGCGTCGAATGTGTAGTCGAAGCTGAAACCATATTCACTGGCCACGATGAGCTGCGCATTTTCAGGCACCACCTCAATGGGGCTCCTCAAGTCGAGGCTCTGTTCTTCCGGGAACAGTGGTCGCACCCTGACAGCAACTTTGACTGCCTCGTCCGCTATTCCTTCTGTTGCTGTTAAAGGTGGGTAGGAAAGTTTTCATCACTTCTTGTGCGACCCCTATATCCAGCTTATAAGAAAATTAGATGGCATCGACAGTAGAATAAATACCAGAAATACGAGGACACCTAAGAAACTCTTATGAGTTGTGAATGCTAAAGCATTAATGTCCAATTGAGCGCCACTGACCGGTCCCTTGAGTTATGAACTCCTCGCGGGCAAGCAAGCGCCTTAAGACGTTTGGCGCGTTGACACGCTTGGCGTGTTTTGATTTGGCCTTGCCGAGGCCCAATTAGAATGCAGGCGAGAGCTTGAGTGGACAAGGAACACGCGGATAACACAGGCGTCCGAGAGCGACAGTGATTTGGCGTCACGGTGATGCCCTCTCCCCTCACGCAACATCAGGAACGCTACTGAGGCAGCAGGTGTTCCCTTTTGCCTGCTGTGCTCCATCAAGGCGCACCCGTGCCGTGGCGTCGCAACCAATAGGAACTCCATCGAGGCGTGCTCGTGACGTCGCAGCGAATGGGAATTTAGTTGCCGTTTTGCTGCTACAGACACCAGACGCCGGCTTTTTCGCTCAATGAGCCATCTGAAGCTTTCACATCAAAAAAATAAATAAATACGCATGTCCTTTACAAGGTTTTTCAGCTAAGGCCATAAGTATGTTCCCACCTACGACATCAGAGATGGAGAGATTAATTTTTCGTAACACATTATTTGTGACTGTAGACATAAGACATGCATCTTTAAGGTAATTACAATGTACCTAATTAGCGAAAACACTAATCAACATTAGGATTAACAATTATACTAAAAGGCATATTGTGACTGTAAAATTGAAATCAGCAAGTACACTAATTAAGTGCAATTACCTGGTAAAAATCCTGGGATAAGATGACAGAATGAAGCTTTTGTCACAAATGCACAGTAGAGTACATGTAAAATTCTCAGTGATAGGAATGCGATACTCAAACCACATGGCGGCCAACCATTTTTGTGTAACTGGTGAACGCTGGGTGATCGCTGATGGGACTGAATGCAGTGACAATGCATCACAAATTCACGCGCTTTCATTTCATACAAAAATGCATAAGATCGTGGTCCCCAGCACCTACCAGTGGTGCAAAAAGTTCCAGCAGCCACGTGCTCCGAGTATCATGTATATGATACTCGGAGAACACTGGACATGTATATGCCCCTGTGGCACGGTATGACCACAGGTTCTTGATTCCCATTGTGCCTGCATGTCAGTCTGATACACCTAATATGGTGCCGGCACTAATAGGCCTCTATAAATAATACAGGCTATTGGCCTAATCCTGTTAGGTTTGTCCTGGAAGTCGAATACATACTAATACAGCCTAAGTGTCATTTGAATAGGCCATTACATGATAAAGGGAAACAGACTTGATCAATTTCTATCGAGTTACAAGGGTCAAATTAGGAAATTACAGGATACACATTATCCTGAAACTCTTCTCCCCTAGCAAAAATTCCAATAAGATATCTAGTATTCTATAAAATTTATTGACCATTATTAGCCTATTAGCCTAAAACAGGGGTCTCAAACATGTGACCACCAGAGCTCTTGGATGTGGCCCGCCTAGCCCTACAGGGCTAGAGTGCAGGGCTTGAAATTAGCCCTTGAAGAACAGCAATGGTTGTCCCAGAAAACGGCTCAGACAAGTGACGACACAGCTAGAGCAAGTTTTGATGCTTCGCAGCTCATAGCTACCCCTTCTGAACCTTTTATGGAGGGTGTCTTCATAAGAAATGCCTGTTAGAAGTATGAGATGCTGTTTGTTGTAGCATGAAGATAACTTTGGAGAAGATCAGCGTTTTGCAAATACTGTCGCTGAACGTGTTGAACAACTTGTGCCCCGAAGAAGTCTCAATAAATTGTGCCGCAAGTTTGCCACATTTTCAATCGCTGTAGACGAGCGCATATACATTACCATCAATGCTCAGTGTGCCATTTTCATCAGAGGCATTGACGAATGTCTTAACGTTACAGAGGAGCTGTTTGACCAGGCGTTGATGAAAGGAACCACCACTGATGCCACCACTTTCTCAGTGCTTGAAAAAGGGGTCAAGTGGGCAGCATTGTCGTGGGAGAAGCTTGTCTTCCTCGCAATTGACAGCACCCTATCAATGGTTGGACGTGATAAGTCTCGTCGGGTGCGTGCGGGCGAAGCTTGCTGCACAGAGTAAATTCTATTGCGAACCATTGCATTCTGCACCAAGAGGCACTATGGTGCAAATCAGTACAAATTAGATACGTCATGAACACTTTGGTTAGCTCAGTTAACTTTAACAGTTAATTCTAACAGTTTGTGTCTTTGTTAGAGACAGACGAAACTGGACATAATGGCATTGCGTACCACATTGAAGTGTGGTGATTGAGTCAGGCAAAACGACTTGAAATATTTTTTCTTTTTTTTTTTGTTGTTGTTGCTGACTAGGATTGTCTGAAATTGGTGCCCTTGCATGTCTGTTCGACATTACTGGGCACCTGAATGGCTTCATAATGCTAAGCTTCACAGGAGGAACAAAGTCATCACTTCCAAGGTTCGATGACATCCTTGCATTCGAGGCGAAGCTGCAGCTTTGGGAGTGTCAGGTAAGGCGGGAAACGCTCGACCATTTTCGTCACCAGAAAATTTAGATCAGGGTTATTGGGATGCTTTTGTGTGCTGCTCAATGATCTCCAAAAAGAATTTGAAGACCTATTCCAGAACATGGCTGGCCTCTCTAAGGAGTTCCAAGCTTTCTCGCTGCTATTCTCAGTACAAGTAGAAGGGGCAGTTTCCGAACTAGCTGAGCTTGAACTGATTGAGCTGCAGGCCAGCATGATGCTCAATCAGAAGTTTGAAGACGTCTGTAACCGAATTTCATATGTTCCTTGATGAACGCACTCCCTACATTGTGTAAGAAAGCTGTGAGAATATCCGTCATGTTCGGGAGCACGTATTTGTGTGGGCAGCTTTTTTCTTCAATGAATGTGCACAAGTTGTCACTACATGCTAGAACGACCAACGCACATCTATGGTTCGTCATAAGGACCAGGACAGCCGAAGATTTAGCGGTGCACGTTCAAGCCTTGGTCGCAGTGTAGCGTTGCCATGCATCAAGCTAAAATTTGTAGAGGCAGCAGAGTGCCAATCAGTGAAAATAAAACACTTTTTTTTTTTTTTTACAGGGCTTTCTGCCATGTTTCTGGGCTTGCTGTGTACTGTGGCTATATTTGCAATATCAACCGCATGCCTATGGGAATTTTCTATGATATTTATGGGAAGATCAACTCCAACTGTCTATGGGAATTTTCGTCAAGATTATGTTGTCAGAGCATCATTGTGGAACAAAAAAGCTTCAAGCAATGGGTTGTAAGAGGGAGAAAAAGAAGGCAGAATGGGTGAACAATGATGCAAACGAGCAGTGATAACCTATGTGCACAGAATGGGGCATTAGCTTAAGCATGTTGGCAACTGGTTAAAACAGATGTGTTGTCTTCTAGAGAGAGAAAAAAAAAAGTGTGGGGGGAGGGGGTATCTAGGAATTTTTCTAGAGTTAAGAAGAGTTAAGTTAAGAAGAGTTAAGTTAAGAAGAGATCGGTCGCGGCGGGCGCGACCGATCCCGGTCGCGCCCGCCGCGACCGGGATCGAACCCAGGACTTGGAGCTCAGCAGCGCAATGCCATAGCAACTGGGCTGCCATGGCGGGTGGCTTCGTTAAAAGTGGACGGGATGGGTCGACGCATCTTATGACGCATTGCAGATCCTGTGACTGTAAACCAGTGTTCGATGAAAAAATAATCATAAGAGAAAGGTACAGCTCACGCGCGGGAGCTCGTGGAATCTCATCACATAAAGCGGGGCAAGAAATGCGTGTGCCAAACTCACACTGCAGTGAGTTTGCCTACCCACCTAATAAGAGCTATTATTTTTGGTTTCTGCAGTTCATCGTAATGCTTTCCGGTAGATTGCTCGTTGGCGTCACCTATTCTAGCACGGGCGCAATGCGTCGGACATATTTTCTCGCACTTGCGGCGCTTGTGCTGTATCAGTCATGCCGAATTATAAGCTTTCCTGCACATTTAGCAGCATTTTCGTGATAGAGTGTTCCGTGCGCCTTTCCCTTCTAATTTGTTACGTACATTATGATAAATATACAGCGCTCTGCCAGGCATGTACGATTTCTGGTTCATTGTTTGTTCTCCTGGCAGAACAAAAATACCTTCAGTTGCGAGCGAAGCGCTTGTCCCATTTTATTTACGTGTTCTACGTTTCTATCGCCGCACTTCAGAAAACTTCAATAGCACGAATCGCTACCTTACTAGAAAACTTTGCAACTTAAACGAGCCAACGACATGTAGTATGCGCCCCATGCAAACTCCTGTGCTCTCCAAAACTTAACTGTTGCTTCCATAGAATAAAGACCAACTTTGCTTTCTAACCGTTGTAGGATGTGGGCGTATGGGAGTACAAATGCAGCGCATGACAACAATTGAAACGGACACCGACCACGAATGTTTAAAAAATATATATAATAAGACGTTCCGGCTCCCGCACGGGAGCCTTGTTCACAATCCAGGAAACGTCTTATTATACATTTTTTAAACTTTCGTGGTCGGTGTCCGTTGTCATGCATATTCCCGACCAGACGGGTTTCCGTCCAACTCTTGACTTCAAATGCAGCGCATCTTCCCAAGAGAGGCACCTTTCCGGATGGCTGCTCATTAAAATACGGCAGCTAATCAGGTTAGCACAGTCGCAAAACTTACCTTTCGGTGCTTTTACAGTTTGTTTTTCTGTGTTCTGAAGTGACTGTGAATGTGCGTCCACCTCGGCCATTTTCAAAATAAACGCCGCATTTCAGTCCAGCGAATCAGAGACGAGTCGGACCGTCGCGACACAACGGGCAATAAGAATTACAGCCTCTGAGATCGGGTGCAGCGCGCTTTTAATTAACTTTCTTAGCCTCTTTTTCAAATTACGCTAAGAAGCCATTTCTAGTTATAAACACATAGTTATTTAAAAAAGTAGTTTATAAACATTGCGGCCATAACGTACATCTGACTTCTTATTTTTATATTGGCGCATGCAGTTTTTAAAAGCGCAGCTTTCGAGATTGTCACCAAGGCGTGCAGATAACGCTATCGTTCTTTTCGCTGTAGGTTCATAACATTATTGGTTCAGTTCATACCTGAAAGAATAGAGCCTCAGGCTTGAAACCAGGGGCCTGCGTCCCGAAGGATAAAAATAGGCGGAAAGAGCGGGAAAAGAACCTCCATAGAGCCTCCCCTGGACGACACGAGCGCAGCTAGTATGCGAGCTCCATTTCGAGCCACGTTTTGTGCTCAACTCGAACGCAGTTCCTGATCACTGTGAATTGTTTTTCTTTGTATGGTCTAGTTAGGTCAGTTAGCGAAGGAAACTGCGAGGAATGTACACTGGCCTCCTTACTGGAAGTTGACTCTCTCGAAGCATCAGGTGACAGAAATGAGTGCCGTCAAACTGCTGCTAGCGCTACTGCCACAGAGGCCACACAAACGTGGTACCCCAGAATTGCACGGGCCTGCGGGTTTCAAACGATGCATAACAAGCACGTGGACAGAAGCGACTCGAGGCTCACTTACCACATTGCGGGCTATGTTGGTATTGTCAATTCCAGCACAAAATGCCAAGAATGCACAAAGCTGCTCACTATGACGCCACCAGGCGAAAGTTTTCAACTTGCCCGGCTAACAAACTTCTGGACCGAGGAGGCCTCCTTTATCCCTCCAGTCAGCTGTACGGCTTTGTGAAAATTCTAGAGGATCTTTTCACAGAATGCTTCTCTCAGAGTGAGGTACACTCTGACAGCGTTATGGATATGCTGGAAGTTGCTAAGAGTAAGCTTTCCTTCGAAGTTGGCTGCAATGTGCACGCTCTTAGCCTCACAGCTAAAATAATTAGTTTTTACATTGTCACACGTCTGCATTTTTATGTGAAAGGAATTAACTGTGACAAGGCAGGAAAGCGGCAGAGGGCCAAGCAGCTGAAGTTGAGCCGTTGCACATGAGTTGAAGTGCATGAAACAATGGCTTGCTGTACTTCTTACAAATAAAAGCTTTGTGTCAGCAACAGCCCTGTTAACTTCACTTTGCTTACCCTTATATAACCGTACATAAGCATAGGCCGGAGCCTTTGTCAAATGAACTAGTTTTCACTATTTTTTTCAGGCCTCCCTCCATTTCTTTATGGAAAAAAAAACAAACCTGATTTGATTTAACAAATGTGTGCCGGCGTAATGATGGTTAACAATAAACGCAGAAGGCTACTGGGAAGCATGGAACAACTAAAGTGGAACAATGAAATATTTAAGCCATATATACATATTCATTTTGGCTAAGCAAAGGCACAAACCTGGTTAGCATGCCTGATTTTTTTTTTTTTTTTTGAGCCCAGCTGGGAAGTATGCACGCACTGTTTTCTGTCTGACAAAATTTTACATTAGGTCGACACGGCATGAAACCGTTTTCAAAATTTTTTTACGATTGCCCGATAATTCGGAAAATTCGAAGGCCCCTTATGCATAAGCAACATCCGTCAGCGACGACCTCTTTGCACAAAAGGTCTGAGTTAGGATAGGCAGCAAATTGCCCAAAAGTTGCCGTCTTCCTTTTCCACAAGGTACTATTATGGCAAATATCATGTGGCCTAAACAAATATAGTGCTTGCTAAAGATATGTAAAGACTGTCAAGTATGCCAAAATTAAAAACAAATAAGAGTGTGAACTGCTTCGAACTGAAACCGACAAAAACGCAAGGAAAATCAAAGCTTCTGCAAGCAAAGCTTCCATTGAAGTTGCCAGTGGCGCCACCTCTTGGATGCGACGCTGACTGCGTCAAAGGAGCGGCTGAGTAAGCCCACTGCCCCCTTCTAGTACACTGTAACCGTGTCTCCCGGCAGCTTCCTCGGCCTGCTGGATAGCCCACAGTTGCTGGTCCAGGCCTGAACTGAGCAGCGCAGTCCCCCAACGCGCCCGAAGGCCCTCATTGGAGGCCGCGACCCCAGTATTGCTGATTAATGCTGGACATGCCCATAGGATGTGATCTAGTGTGGCTCTGGTGTTACAATACTGGCATAGATTGGTTGTATATAATTCGGGGTACACCACCGCGGAGGTGTCCGTTCGAGTGGCTGCTTCTTCGAACCCGGCTCGGAACGTGAGACCTCGAACCACGTTGTGCGCCACCTCGTTTGGACTGAACTCCGGCTGATCAAGAGGTGTGTGGGCTGGGATCCAGAGGATTTGTACGCATTTGTCTGCCTCATAAGTTTTGCCTGTATTAAGGATCCGCAATGCCTCAGGGGAGATTCTGCCGTTGGTGTGCAGATAACGCTATCGTTATTTTCGCTGTAGGTTCATAACATTATTGGTTCAGTTCATACCTGAAAGAATAGAGCCTCAGGCTTGAAACCAGGGGCCTGCGTTTATTATTAACCATCATTACGCCGGCACACATTTGTTAAATCAAATCAGGTTTGTTTTTTCCATAAAGAAATGGAGGGAGGCCTGAACAAAAAGTGAAAACTAGTTCACTTGACAAAGGCTCCGGCCTATGCTTATGTACAGTTGTATAAGGGTAAGCAAAATGAAGTTAACAGAGCTTTTGCTGACACAAAGCTTTTATTTGCAAGAAGTACAGCAAGTCATTGTTTCATGCACTTCAACTCATGTGCAATGGCTCAACTTCAGCTGCTTGGCCCTCTGCCGCTTTCCTGCCTTGTCACAGTTAATTCCTTTCACAGAAGAATGCAGACGTGTGACAATGTAAAAACTAATTATTTTAGCTGTGAGGCTAAGAGCGTGCACATTGCAGCCAACTTCGAGGGAAAGCTTACTCTTAACAACTTCCAGCATATCCATAACGCTGTCAGAGTGTAGCTTACTCTGAGAGAAGCATTCTGTGAAAAGATCCTCTAGAATTTTCACAAAGCCGTACAGCTGACTGGAGGGATAAAGGAGGCCTCCTCGGTCACAGAAGTTTGTTAGCCGGGCAAGTTGAAAACTTTCGCCTGGTGGCGTCATAGTGAGCAGCTTTATGCATTCTTGGCATTTTGTGCTGGAATTGACAATACAGTTCCGCGCAACATAGCCCGCAATGTGGTAAGTGAGCCTCGAGTCGCTTCTGGCCACGTGCTGGTTATGGTCGTTTGAAACCCGCAGGCCCGTACAATGCTGGGGTACCACGTTTGTGTGGCCTCTGTGGCAGTAGCGCTAGCAGCAGTTTGACTGCACTCATTTCTGTCACCTGATACTTCGAGAGAGTCAACTTCCAGTAAGGAGGCCAGTGTACCTTCCTCGCAGTTTTCTTCGCTAACTGACCTAACTAGACCATAAAAAGAAAAACAATTCACAGTGATTAGGGGCGCGATCTTGTACGCGTTCCAAAATGGAACGGAGGCGTTCCATTCCATCGAGCCGCACACGATTGGTCAATTTGAACGTCGCGGTTGAAATTGACCAATAGTGTGCGGTTCGATGGAACGGAACGCCTCCGTTCCGTTTTGGAACGCGTACAAGATCGCACCCCAGGAACTGCATGCGTTGGAGTTGAGCACAAAACGCGGCTCGAAATGGAGCTCGCATACTGCGCTCGTGTCGTCCAGTGGAGGTTCTATGGAGGTTCTTTTCCCACTCTTTCCGCGTATTTTTATCCTTCGGGACGCCAAACAAGGACAACTTCGGCCCATCCTTCACATAAATATGGCCTGTTTGGCACCCAGGCGCGTAACAGTTTGTTGATGCCGCGGCATGGCTCAGTTACTGCAAGGCATACCAATCTCGTGCAGGCTATGTGCGAAAAAAACACTGAAGGAAAAAAAAAAAGCCCACGCGACGACGTCCACAGAAAAAATGTCACAGTTTCGCCCTAAGGGCGAAGCAATGAATGCGATAGCAACACAGCAATGTCATACGAAGTAAGGTGAGCGGCTTTGGTAGCAATGTGAATTGTAGTAAACATGAGCTGATTAAGTAAGCAGGTGCGCTGCGCCGTAAGTAGACCGACATGAAGAGAGACTCGATGACCACGAGAAGGCGCTTGTGAAACGGTGGTGTTGATGAGAAGCGCTTCCCGTGGGCAGCGCGTGCGAAGGGACACACCTGTAGCGCTGCACTGCCGATCCGGGCAGCATTGCATGTGTAGCGTGCGTTGGACAATGTGGCCCGACTATTACTAACTGAATGAACCAGCGTGGTGTGAGCGCGCACAAACAAACACGAATAGATCACACTGAATGACTGCAGACAACGACTGTCAAAACGCTGGCAGCAAGCATACGCCGCCGCGGGCGAAGGTACGTGCGGTCTATCGCTTCAACGGAAACTGAGCGGCGAATGCACGGCGCATAAAGGTCAGAGCCGTGTGGAGATAAGAGACGGTGCGGACGAGCGACGAGCGCAGTTGTTGGCAGAGTCCCCCCCACCCGCTCCCTCCGGCGCTGGCTTCCTGCTTCCTTGCTTGCGCGTGGGAGATGAGTGCGTTCACTCTCCGTGATAGCGCGCGTCCCCGCACGCTTCCGCGCCGCCGCATCGCATAGCCTCCTCCAGAGAGTAAGCCCACTGCCCCCTTCTAGTACACTGTACCCGTGGCCAGGCGCGGATCCAGGGGGGATGTCCGGATGTCCTGACCCCCCCCAGATTTCTACATCGCCCCTTCGCTGACAGGGGGATGACCCTGTCGCAAAAATATGGCCACCAGCATTCTTCAAAAGTATTTTTCGCGAGTACCAGTGGTAGCAGCCATGTAGAAGTAAAGCTAGCTCGCTCACAAGCTTAGTTGTATTCCGTAGGGGTGTGGTGTCCCGAAGTTGCCGTAGTTATTTTTTCTCATGAACACCTTGGACCTCCTGGGACTGGCCGTGCCCTACTCGTCCCGTCGGTGGCGTCGAATGAACGAGGGGACGTCCCTTTTGCCAAGCACGCCGATGTGCGCGCGAGCGCCTTCGCGCCTGATTAACCTAGTTCCCCCTCGGGGTGTCATCGGTTGCCTCATTACTGTTGCCTAACATCGGTTCCGCGACCAACCTGCTTAATGAAAGAGGTCTCTCGCTGAAGTTTTCACATATAAATAATAACAGCTAAACTAAGAACTACGCATAGACAACTTTTTTTAACTGTAGTTAAACTTTTTAGGGGCGAAGCTCCTTAGGGTGTGGGTCTGTCCCTCCTCTGTAGTATGTAGTAGTAGTAGTCGTAGTAGGTAGCCACGTCTACTTTTATGAAAGAAAAAATTTCCGAAAGTTGTGTCCATAGCGCGGAATCGAACCAGGGACCCCTCGCTTCCGAACGCGCGGCGCTAACCACTACGGCACGAAGCGCACATGGACACACGCACCACGATGACAATAAATACCCAACATTAACGAAAGACTGCGCGTTTCTAACGCGTTTGTGCTAGCGCGTTACGGCCCGTGCAAGAAGCTGGTGTAAGACGCTGTGGCCTCTCCGCCTTACCACCGTATTCATAAACGCTGATGGCGTCGGCAAACGCGGTGCACGTTCCGGCATGTGTAAACGGCTGCGTAAGACGCTGTGGCCTCTCCCACTTACTAGAGAGTACTGCACGTTTCTAACGCGTTTGTGCTAGCGTCCCCTTAAGCGGGAGATGGTGCAATTATAACGAAGGGCGCTGTTATAAAATAGGAATGACGTCACATATGGCGCGTGTCATTGGTGGAAGTCAATCGTTCGATTTAGTGTGGCGAGACTGGGCGAATTACACGGAAGATTCACGGTTTACCGATGATTCCCTCCGGAGCTTCGCCCACTCATCATCATTCACCCCGTGGATATGTGGTGTTTTTATTGCAATAGCAATTATATGGACACTCAAAAGCAGATTTCTGCCGTCGGCGTCGCCGTCGCCGTCGCCGTGAGGTTCCGTATGACGTCATTTGGAGATGAAATCGTCGCCGCGCGCCGCCGAACGCTGTATGTGCGAGTGAAAAGGCGCGAGGGGCGCGTCTTTCACGGGGAGTGAACGCACGGCGGAGAACAAACGTGCGTTCTGCGCCGTGCTCCCTTAAAGGCTGCAGAAGTAGGCGTCTCTTTCCTCCTTTACAATCACCATATATGTAGAGCAAACGCGCCTTCTTCCGACGCGCGAGAGGCCATGGGGGAGGGGGAGGGAAGGGAGGCGACGTTTAGCTGCGGCACCAAGTGCCTATTTATATCACAGGCTCCGGCAACAGTCACCAACGCCGCATGCATTTTGAGCGAACGCGGGCAAAACGCCGATGGCGTCGACAACAGTTCTGCGTGTTGCCGATGCTGCTGCATGTCCAAGTTTATACAGCTGATAAAGCTAATATCGTTACTCCGTATAGCTCTCTACAAGTTTGCTATCGCAATTGATGCTTCGCCTTTCAGGTGAAACTGCGACAACTTTTTTTTAACTGATCACAGTTACACGTTGACAATATCCAGCACGAGCACAGTCCCGTTCGTACGCTACAAGTTTTTCATTGAAACTTCGCAGTTTTATTGTCGTACATTAAGCATAGGAGGCTCAAACCCGCCTGATCCGTTTGGCTGAGTGGGCGTTCTCGCCGAGCGGGGCGAAGCCTCGAGCCGCGTCTGCGAAGGGGGGGAGCGTGACGTCAGCGACCAACGCCAGCGCGCGGGCCTAGGATGGCGTCGCGTGGTTAGAGAAACGGGAGCAGATGCGCTCCTTGTGTAAAAGGATGACGTCGAGTGGGAAACAAAACATGAAGACGCTGGCTCACGCTCTCAGCTAACACGCCACATCGTTGTTCTTGTAGGTGGCGTCGTGAGTCTTCATACGCGGTGATTCGCATATTGTACACACCCAGCGTAGTGGTTGCCACGTTGGAGCGGGGCGTTACGCCCGTATTCAAGAACGCTCCTCTAGTCAACACAACACCTCGACTCAAGAGGAAAGATACCACCGCCATCCCTCTAAAGAAGTCGTCACTGAGCTTCATGATCATGCACGGGAATTGTTTAGAATTGTCGCGCCTTTATCAGTCGAGAGGCGGCGCTGTGCTTAACAAGGAGGAGTGGAGGAAGAGCTTCGAGTCGAGGGCTGTTTGAGAATAGGGGAGTTAGTGCTCCAAATCAAACGAAGGTGTATCAGCCGAACACAAAGAATCTTCTTAAGGGAATCAAGGTGTCCCAACAGAACTCCAAAAACAGTCGCGTGCTTACGCATTTATAACCAACCTGCAACAGATCGTCCCAAATTTTATTTTAAGAAACAATGCAGGATAGATATACCGGGTGTTCAAAATTAATCTTTATGGTTTTCTTAAAATTAGGCACTGGGAGGCACGTGCAGACCATCTGCGCAAATAAGTTATATGGCCAGGGGGACACAAAGGGAGATTATAATTATCGCTGTTAGCAGCCGAATTAACTAAAATTGAATAATTAACTTTTTATTGACTGCAGTAAGTGTGTGTGTTTGTATTCAAAAGTTAGAGGCCGTCGTGTTTCTACACAGTTTTACTTGGAAGAATTTTTCTAGCATGTCTGTGCTCCGAGATATCCAACTCCAAATTTTAATTGTAGTTCGCATGATTACGCATGCAACTTGCAAGAGAGTGAGGATCGGTGCAAAGCTCCTCCCAGATGTGACGCGGCTGTTGCGTGCGACGTGTAGTCTGACAACGGGGCGGAGGCATTGGCAAAGATAACTGTCCTCCTTCCCCTCACGGCTGGTGAAATGAAAAAAATCGAGGAGCCCGTAAGCGCTGTCGTAACACGCAACCGCGCACCCTGTAAAGATGGCGGCAGTTGCCATGCCGAGATAATGGCGCGAGCGGAGAAGCCGGAGGGCAGTGCGTGTGCGTAATGGTGAGATAGATGACCGGGCATGGTCCTTGCCTGGGCTACGCAAATAAAGTGACTGCTGATTTTTAAGTATTCTAAGTTTTATTGAAATCAAGAGCAACAACTGCACCATCAACAGCAGAAACCTTTTAGCTATGCTAACGAATATTTCATACTGCCGCTTTAAGTTTGGTGTTGTCATGCACAAATCTCATGACAACACTTCACCCATCAAGATTGAATGCCCTAAAAATGTTCAAAATGCCTCCCTTCCACAGCAACACAAAGCATAAACCGCTCTCGCGTCGACTCGATAACTCTGCGCAGTACGACAATTGAAATTTGGAGTCGGATATCTCGGAGCACGGACACGCTAGAATAATTATTCCGGCTGATACTGTGTAGAAACACAACTGCCTCTAAGTTTTCAATACAAACATACCCACTTACTGCAGTCGACAACAAATAATTGTTCAATTTTAGTTAATTGGGCTGCTCACAGGGATAATTATCACCTGACTTTGTGCCCACCTGGCCACATAACTTATTTGCACAGGTGGTCTTCGCATGCCTCCCAGTGCCTAATTTTAAGAAAACCATGAAGCTTAGTTTTGAACACCCTGTATTATCAGGCATAGCCGCCAAGCACATGGCTGTATTGAGTAACGTCCCTTTCCTATAAGCTCGGAGAAACCGATACCTGGCTTCGCTACAGGTCTTCTTCCTCTTTCTGGGGTTTCACGTGCAAAAACCAGTTCTGATTATGAGGCACGCCATAGTGGAAGGCTCCGGATTAATTTTGACCACCTGGGTTTCCTTAACGTGCCCTACAACGCAAGCACACGGGCGTTTTTGCATTTCGCCTCCATCGAAATGCGGCCGCCGCGGCCGGGATTCGATCCCGCGATCTCGTGCTCAGCAGCGCAACGCCTTAACTGACTGAGCCACCACGGCGGGCTACAGGTGTTGCGCTAACCGTATAAAACGCGGGTTCATCGTGAGCAGAAACGGTGAATTTCGGTAAAGAAAGGCTACTATCATCATCATCATCATTGACAGAAGCTGACCCCCCCCCCCCCCCCCTCAGAAAAAACCTGGATCCGCCCCTGCCTGTGGCGCCTGTTATCGTGATTTTAGCGAGCCTCCGTGACAGAAAGCGACAACCTCGACGTCGACAAGACGCCTTTGAGATGACAGACGAGGGATTCCGGCGACAATTCAGATTCTCAAAAGAGACAGCGCTCCGACTGTGCGAGGAACTTGAGTGTGTATTTTGGCCGCAACGCGAAGTTAGCGTACGACGTCCCACCTAGCGGCATAAATGGGTCAACCGAAGTAAACAAAATTCGTTAAGTCACTCACCGCCAGTACAACTCACACGCGTTTCACGATGAAAAACGTAAACCTCATCAATACCATGAACAAATTATTTTTATTTACCAAGAAGCGCTCGTAAATTGCTATATTTTTACTCGGTTTGTGACGTTCACTTCCACAAAAAGAAACCTTCGCGCCGATTGGTCTCTGTCCTTTCACTTGTTTTCATTACGTCAACCGCCCCAATGTGACGCCACCGCCAAACCGAATCCTTCGAAAACCGAAGCGTTACAGAATACGGCCCCTGGTCTGGACCACCGCCAGTTGCACTTCGCAAAAGGCAGGGCGTGTGTCGGGTGAGCTTTGCAATGTGGCGACGTAATGCTAAAGCATTTCACATTCACTGCTGAAGCGCGACTGAAATTTGTAATGCTTCTTTTTTAATTTCGCGTCGGGTTGTTGCGTCAATGTTAGGTTAAGAGAGCACGTCAAAGAAAGGTAGAAAGCGAGGATAATTATTCGCATTTTGGCAGCCCACTGTGTATCATATCGATGTGTCCCAGTGTGTACGACAAGATTACTGTACAATAGAAAAGCATGAAAACATAGAATAAACGAATTATACAGGATGTCTCTTCACTATAGGCCAAGATTGAAAAAAAAAAAAAAAAAAAAAGGCCAAGAGCTCTAGAGAAATCGTACTGACTGCATAGTAGCGACATTCGTGTGTACTTACAACCAGTATTTCATCACGAAGTATTAATAAACAATTGCTTTTAATTAGTGAACTTTTTACATCTTTCTTCAATCGCAAACATGTAAATTACGAAGTTTTAGGGCACCTCAAGAAACCTCCGAATCAAGCATTTATTTCGGGCTGAAGTGTGCCTGGTTGTTTTTTTTTTTTTCTAAGAAAAAAAAAACAAAAGCCTGCTAAATACGCGAAATATGAAATAGATGCGCGCTCGCACGCCGCTACTCAAGCGCTCCCAAGCGAATAGCCGCGGATACGCGGCTTTACTAGCGGCGGCAGCTCGATACAGGGCTTCACGCTATTTGATGCTCGCGGCATTATTGGAACACGCCGTTGACGCATTGATAAGCGTAGTAGAGCCGTAGGGGGGGAGTTGAAGCCGGAAAACCGTGACGGCGCAGATCTGACGCTTATCGCACCACGCTAGTTAGGTCGCCATACCTCTCGAGATATCCTACATGACGAAGCCTTGTACGTTGCTGCGATAAACGAATGCATCCGTATATCTTTCAAAGGTTGCTTGGAGGCGCTTAAGTAGCGGCGCGTGAGCGCGCATCTATTTCATATTTCGCGTATTTCGCCGTGTTTTGTTTTTTCTTAGAAAAAATAACCAAGCACACTTCAGCCCGAAATAAATGCTTAATTCGGAGGTTTTTAGAGGTGCACATGCCCTACAAGTTTGTAATTTACATGTTTGCGATTCAAGCAATAATTAAAAATTCCACTAATTAAAAGCAAATAATTAACTAATAATTCCTGATGAAAAAAATAGTGGCTGCAAGTACACACGACTGTCGCTACTATGAAGTCGGTACGATTTCTCTAGAGCTCTTGGTCTTTTTCTAAGTTCTTGGTCCAAGTTAACTGGGACCACTCTGAATACTCGAAGCCTACAAAATTAAAAGAAAGGGCGGCATATATGCGTCATTGAACCTTCTGTGACTATCAGTGATAATGAAACTGAGTTCTTCCTGAGTATGCACCAGGGCACAAGGAAGACCGCAACCAATTCGGTCATGCTCACGAGAAAAACAAAAGTTGTAAAAAATTGCTTAAGTTTGCACTTGGCCGCGCAACGCTTGAAACAGCGAAGCTTGGCGATCGTAGCCCAGCACTTTTCGAAAGTGCGCGCGAACTTTTAATCTTATTGCTCATGATTATGATAATTTCGTTTCGCGCGTCTCGGACTTGCGGCAGTCACTGCGCGTTCCATAGCGCAGCTTGCAACACCGACACCGCATTGCAATGCCGACAACGCGTTCCAGCAGACCCGCTCCGTGAATGCGTCTCTCTTTCTCTCGCTCTCATTTTCTTTATCTCTCTCCCCAGCATAGCGCGCAATACTTCTTCACCTCGCAGAGCACGAGCGTGCGAACGCACCAGCTGTGGACGAAAACGACGACGCTCGAACGGAATCATATGGTTCGCATAAATGCATGTTCTGCAATCGTGGCTGTATGGGCACCTCTGCACTATTCAGACGGCGCTACGACGTTTTTAATTTTTCACCCTAACGGCGCCTACACCGGCCGCTAAAGAGGTGATGAAAATGGTACGCCATTCCAAACGATAGCGGTCATTTCAGTCGCTCTTCTGAGTGTTATGCCCTGCGCATGCGCACTTTCGACGTTTTCACAACTCGGACATTCTCGCCCCGTGATAAGCGATCGAAATTGGCACGGCGAATGTATGCAGCGTCCCTCAAGTTTTGCTTCTACCACTCGTTAGGCTGTGTGTTATGTTGCTGCTGTCTACTCAGCAAAGCTTTAGCGCAGGGTGCCTATAGCCTAGCAATATAAAAAAAAAAGCGCTTGACTTTGCACTCGGCCGCGCAACGCTTGAAGCAGCGAAGCTGGGCGATCGTAGCCCAGCATTTTCCGGAAGTGCGCGCGTACTTTTCATCTTACTACTGATGACAATTTCTTTTCGCGCGTCTCGGACTTACGGCCGCCACTGCGCGTTGCATAGCGCAGCTTGCAACACCGACACTGCATTGCAATGCCGACAACGCGTTCCAGCAGACCCACTCCGTGAATGCATCTCTCGCTCTCAGAGCACGCAAAAAAGCTTCACCTCGCAGAGCATGAGCGTGCGAACGCGCCAGCTGTGGACGACGCTCGAACGCAATGAAATGGTTTCGCATAAATGCATGTTCTGCAAGCGTGGGAACATTATTTGTGTATGTAATGTGCAAGATCGTACGTCATTGAGGCTGAGACGTGACCCAAGTAGCGATGCGTTGCAACGCCTGATGTGTGATTATCAGCTTGTGGACATTGGGGAACATGAAAAAGCGGGGTGTCGCTACACGCATAACCAAGGTATCTCGCATGCAAGGCTTGATCGAATTTACGTTTCGCTTAGCGCCCTATCTCTTATTCATGGTTACACTGTGCACCCTGTGTTCTTTAGTAACCATTGCCTAGTTTCAGCATCTTTTGGTAGCCGTCGATACCAAAGCCGGCGTAGTCGTGGAAATTTAATAACCAACTACTTTCGCGTGATTGCTTCCTAAAGCGTGTTGCTGAGCTTATAGCTCATGTGCCATGCCGTAAGGACTTGCCTCTTTTTGCTGTGTGGGAATTAATCAAACATGAAGTTAAAATGATAGCTATCGAAGAATTATCAATATTGGCCTTTGAACAAAAGAATAACTACAAAGAATTGTATAGACTTCTGAGGGAATTACGTGAGCTTGAATGTCTACATCCGGGTGAATATATTGAGCATATCCATAATACCAAGGCGCAGTTACAGGCTTTGTACACAGAAAAATACAGATGTGCACTAGTGCGTGCGTGAGCGCAGCGTTTTCTGGAAGAACAGCCATGCACTAGGTCCCTGAGTGATGAGCGCCGACACGCGCTGTCTAAACAAATCCTAGATATAGACTATGGTGGAATCGTTGTTGATGAGCCGACCCTAATAACTCAAGCGTTTTTTGAACATTACCAAAAATTATTTCGAAGCCATAAGCCATTGCATACATGTGTGTCTGCCACCAAATTTTTATCCCTACTGCCCCAGATAAATCAGGAAGATTATGATTATACAAACGATGACATTGATATTAATGAGATAACTGCATGCATAGATTCATTAGCGAAAGGCAAGACGCCCGGCCCGGTTGGCCTTAGTGCCAAATTTTATCAGTGTTTTCGTTCCCTCTTGTCCCCATTATTACTTCAGGTGTACCGTGAGGCCTTGGAGGTAGGGTACCTACCTGCCGACAATGTTCGAAGGGCACACTGTCCTCATAGCCAAAAGCAATGATGAAACTCAATTGCAAAAGATGGACGGATACCCGCCTATATCCTTATGCAATGTGGATTATAAAGTTTTTGCGAAAAGTCTTAGCTTACCGTTTACCAGTCGTGATAAGATCTGTGGTAGGTGATCATCAAACATGTGGCATCAGAGGTCGGTCTATTCATACCAACATTCATGTTGCGAGATCGGTGCTTGAGTGTGTAGCTGAGGGGATTGGACAGGTAGCAATGGTACAGCTAGATCTGGCTAAGGTGTTCGACAGGGAGAATCACTCGTTCCTGTTTAGTGTACTAGAGCATATAAATATAGAATCCCAGCTCCTTAAAGGTGTCAAAATGTTATGCTAATGGCTCAACGAGGTTGATAGTGAATGGTTCTCTCTCCGATCTGATTAGGCTTTTATCGTCAGTAAGACAAGGATGCCCTTTGTCACCGCTTCTCTTCTGCCTGTATTTGGAGCCACTTTGTATGAGCATCCTGAAAGAAGAAAATTTCCAGGGGTTTAAACTGCCGTCGAGTGAGGTTCGGGTTCTTGCATATGCAGACGACGTGGCCTTCTTTTGTATTGATAAAAAGAGTGTAAAGACTGCTCTCGCAATTACAGAAGAATTTTGTGCGGCTTCTGGTGCTAGCATTAACTTTGAAAAAAGTTACGCTGGCATTCAATGTAAAAAAATATCTGTGCTACTTAGGTGTATCCTCTCTCACAGTATAGAAATAGCAACAGTCATTGGTCGGGAGAAGTAGGAAAAATACAAAGTAAAGTGAATTCATGGCGAGGCCGGAATTTGTCAATGTTCGGTCGTGCTGAAGTGTGCCACGTGTTCTTAGTTTCCCGTCTCATGTACGTGCTGCAAGTACTGCACTGCTCAAGACTTCGTATACAGGCACTGCATCGCGTATTTGCAACATTTATTTGGAGCTCGAGTTGCGAATCGATGCGGCGTGATAATCTGTTCGTCCCTCTTGCAAGAGGTGGTCTAGGATTAGTCCATCTCTTCGTCAGGCAAATTGTTTCTCGTCTGTTTTTCTTTCGAGACAGTGACCATCCTTTTTTGCATGAAATGTTACAGCTCCGATTAGTTCATTATCTTCCTAATATAGTAGTGTCATCAGATGCCGAAGATATCACACAGGCTCCTTGGGGCTTTCTCAAGGAGGTCGTTGATTCATTCCTTTTCTTGAAAGTGAGATTCAGCCTGGAGTACATTTTCACTGCGAGTCGAAAAGTAATTTCTGCTGCACTGGTGGATTCGATTTTCCCAGATCCTTTGTATCGTGCCCCTTATTTAAATCAGCCTTATCGGGATGTACTTCGGCGCATCCGTAAAATGTGTATACCTCCTGAAGCTAAAACATTTTTCTTTAAATTGCACACGGAAACACTTCCTGTTAAAACATGGTTGAACGCGAGGGGCTGCTTCGTGCCATGGTCCACGAACTGTCGACTGTGTCCACGTGCTGAAACCATAGATCACTGTTTTATAGACTGTACGGATGCTATATTTTTCTGGGACATTCTCCAACGGATGCTTAAAAAGGACATTGACATCACTCCATACGCAATTAGATTCCTACCGTTTAAGATTAGTGGCGGTCCTCCCTATGATATGTTCATAGTACTGGGTTTGTATAGCCTATGGAGAGCTAGAATGTGTGATCGCTATGCCGAAAGCCCTCGATCTACAAGATCATTCTTTCAAG